>NC_134267.1:106836145-107152395 GCF_031893055.1 Leptodactylus fuscus
AATCTCCCCTTGTATACACATAAAACCACTGAAGCCAATTGACCTGCAACAAACACAGCATCAGACCAACAGGATTAGGTAATCCTATGGGAAGAATATGCAAATCCGCCTTCCATGATGTAATTAGGAAGACAGTTGCTGCCTCATTGTTGCAAACCAATAGAGGGCGCTCACTGGAATGTGCAAGCCTGTCTTAAGACAGGATTCCAGTGAAATAACCCAATAATGGCTGCTCCCTTTAGCCTCATGCCCGACCTTCCAAGAGGCCTTTGTTTAGCAATGACGCTGGGATTATTACCAGGTTATAGTCTCTCAATCGAGGACAGCTGTTTCGATCTGGTTGGATCTCATCAGCCCGATGTAGAGAGGACTATAACCTGGTAGAGGTGAGAGGCTTAGACAGGGTTCGGGGGATATTGTCACTCCTTAGGGAGAGACCACCATTAGGTGTGTGGAGACTTGTTAAGCCTTTAGCACTCCACTTTGCAAGGAACTATGGGAAGAATATGCAAATCCGCCTTCCATGATGTAATTAGGAAGACAGTTGCTGCCTCATTGTTGCAAACCAATAGAGGGCGCTCACTGGAATGTGCAAGCCTGTCTTAAGACAGGATTCCAGTGAAATAACCCAATAATGGCTGCTCCCTTTAGCCTCATGCCCGACCTTCCAAGAGGCCTTTGTTTAGCAATGACGCTGGGATTATTACCAGGTTATAGTCTCTCAATCGAGGACAGCTGTTTCGATCTGGTTGGATCTCATCAGCCCGATGTAGAGAGGACTATAACAATGAGGCAGCAACTGTCTTCCTAATTACATCATGGAAGGCGGATTTGCATATTCTTCCCATAGTTCCTTGCAAAGTGGAGTGCTAAAGGCTTAACAAGTCTCCACACACCTATATGGTGGTCTCTCCCTAAGGAGTGACAATATCCCCCGAACCCTGTCTAAGCCTCTCACCTCTACCAGGTTATAGTCCTCTCTACATCGGGCTGATGAGATCCAACCAGATCGAAACAGCTGTCCTCGATTGAGAGACTATAACCTGGTAATAATCCCAGCGTCATTGCTAAACAAAGGCCTCTTGGAAGGTCGGGCATGAGGCTAAAGGGAGCAGCCATTATTGGGTTATTTCACTGCAATCCTGTCTTAAGACAGGCTTGCACATTCCAGTGAGCGCCCTCTATTGGTTTGCAACAATGAGGCAGCAACTGTCTTCCTAATTACATCATGGAAGGCGGATTTGCATATTCTTCCCATAGTTCCTTGCAAAGTGGAGTGCTAAAGGCTTAACAAGTCTCCACACACCTATATGGTGGTCTCTCCCTAAGGAGTGACAATATCCCCCGAACCCTAGGTAATCCTATTAATGTTATAAATGTGAAAGTTTGTGAGTTTGTGGGTTTGTGTGTTTGGATGTTTGCATTTTCGGATGTTTGTTCCTCAATCACGGAAAAACCGCTCCACCGATTTGGCTGAAATTTTCCACAAACATAGTTAATACACCCGATTAAACAATAGGCTACTATTCGTCACAATAGCACACATACATTTGTGCCAGGACCCCCACAAAACCCAAACTCACACCACCATCTCTGCAATCTCACACACTTTGGACCATAGCAAGCCACAAAATTCCTATTGCCCTCTGCAGCCTCGCCCCTAACCCCACACAATCACATATACATATACTTTACCACTTTGCCTCTCACCTTAACGATACTCCAGGAGGCTCTCTTTAACGCTCCGGAGCAGCCATGTTTGCCGACCCCCACCGCTCTGGCAATCCGCGACACCACCCACCCATGTCAATACCCCTAGGCGGTCTAATAAATGCAAAAAAAAAAAGTTTAAAAAAAGTAAAAAAAATATAAAAAAATAAATAAAAAGGATTAAAAATTCAAATCACCCCCCTTTCCCTAGAACACATATAAAAGTAGTTAAAAACTGTGAAAAACATACATGTTGGGTATCCCCGCGTCCAAAATCGCCCGGTCTACAAAGCTACACAAATATTTTTCCTGTTCGGTAAACGCCGTAGCGGGAAAAATGGTCAAAAGTGCCAAACCGCCGTTTTTTCACTGTTTTGATTCTGATAAAAATTTCAATAAAAAGTGATCAAAGCAATAACATTTCCCGAAAATGGTAGAACTACAAAGTACACCCGGTCCTGCAAAGAAAGACGCCCTATACATCCCCGTACACGCACGTTTAAAAAAGTTACGGCTGTCGGAATATGGCGACTTTTCAAAAAATAATTTTTTAACACAGTTTTGGATTTTTTTTAAGGGGTCAAAATGTAAATAAAACCATATAAATTTGGTATCCCCGGAATCGTAACCAAACACAGAATACAGGGGACATGTCATTTTGGTTGCACAGTGAACGCCGTAAAACCAAAGCCCGTAAGAAAGTCGCAGAAATGCATTTTTTCTTCAAATCCACCCCATTCTGAATTTTTTCCCTGCTTCCCAGTACATTATATAGAATAAATAATGGTGGCATCATGAAGAAAAATTTGTCCCAGGAAAAATCAAGACCTCACATGGCTCTGGGAGCGGAGAAATAAAAAAGTTATGGGGTTTAGAAGGAGGGGAGTCAAAAACGAAAATCAAAAAATGCCATCGGCGGGAAAGGGTTAACTTCAAATACTTCTGTCCCAAAGTCACTATGTAAAGTTTCTCACAACACCGTATAGCAGCTCAAATACAAATTAACTTCAACACAAAAGTCTCATGTATTGTCTGAATTACAGCAAAAACAAGATACAAAGTTACATTTCATATCCCATACCTTATACACAGTACGAAAACCTTACCCATGCCTGTCTATACCCACTTCTACAGTCACCGCAGACGAAGTCGCGGGTACCAGCTAGTAATATTATAAATGTGAAAGTTTGTATGTTTGTGTGTTTGTTCCTTAATCACACAAAAACGGCTGAACGGATATGAATGAAATTCATAGATAGTTTGTAACCTCAATTAAAACATAGGCTGCTTTTTATCCTGGTAAATGACATGGCTTCACAACTGTTATGAATTTATGTTCACCTACTATATTACACTGCTCCTGCAGCAGCTTATCTCAGGTCACAGGGGTGTTATCTCTCTGTGTAAACACATGCTAACCCTCAGTCTATTGTGTACAAGCATTTGCATATTATCTGATTTGCTCCAGGCAGTGCAGACAAACTGACGTGGGCAAACACCTTTAATCCAAATTGGTAGTTTGTCAATTTTAAACATGCCTGGAAAAAGAGAATCTAATTTGTCGCAAACAACGAGAGCTATGATGGTAGCCAGAAGTCACAGAGTTCTCCTCAAGCGGAGCTGACGGGGATCATCGACCCCAACAACACATGCATTATATAGCGTCACAGTGAGCTGCTGAGATGCCGGAACAATTACAGGCTCGGTGCGGAGAACAACTTGAGTGCCAGGCCAACTTGAGAGCTGCCGAAACGCCGGAGCAGGTGGATCATCAATGCCAACAACAAGCTCATTATATGGTGTCCCAGTGAGCTGCTGAGATGCTGTAACAATCACGTTCAAAGCGCGAGTAACGGGTTCAGCAGCAGGCCAGCTTGAGAGTTGCTGAAACGCTGGAGCATGTGGATCATCAACGCCAACAACACGCTCATTATATGGCTTTCCAGCGAGCTGCTGAGATGCCGGAACAATCCCAGGTACAGCGCGAGGTATGAATTCAGCGACAGACCAGCTTGACAGCTGTCGAAACGCCGGAGCATGCGGATCATCAACACCAACAACACGCTCATTATATGGCATCCCAGCTAGCTTCTGAGATGCCGGAACAATCACAGGCACGCTCCGAGGAACAAGTTCAGCAGCAGGACAACTGAAGAACTGGCAAAACACCGGAGCAGGCAAACCATAGACGGCAGCAATATACTGAATATAGGCGGATCATCCACTCCAACAACCCGCAGACGAAGTCGCGGGCAGAGGCTAGTAAAGTATAAATACTTCCTAAACAGTCTATATTCCTTTTGTAGACATTCTTGGCTTTGGCTGAAAAAAGCAGTGTTTCCACAATGTGGGGCCTCAGCTTGAAGAAGTAAATCAATTAACAATCTTCCCCTAGTCTCTCTATAGACTTCTGTGTATGATCAGAGAGAAAGATTCTATACAGAAAAATAGCCTGAGTGAAGATGAAAAAGAGTAGAGCAGCCTAAAAAGTGGAAGAGAAAACATATTTATCTAATAAGATATATTAAAGTTTCTTATATGCGCATGTACTGTTCAATTATAAGAGTTGTTATACAAAATTTCATTGAATTTTTGGTGCATTTTAAAAAAATTTCTATGTTATCTTTAGTTTAAAAAAATTCTAAAAACCAATTGAGTCGGGTTAAAAAACTGATTTTATGCAGAGAGTCAAATACAGATGTGACCCAGGCTTAGGTAATGAGGTATACATATACACTGATGGGCAAAAGGGTAACAATGTTTTGAACTTTTGACTTTCAGGTGCTATATCACGCCATCCACTACAGCTTAGAACGTGAAACTACCATCATTTTATAGACAATCAATTTGTCTCTCTCGTACACAAATTTGACTTTCAACAATTTAGCATATGATTAGTTATACAGATTCTTGCATTGCTTTGTTACTGTTTTGCTCCTGGTGGTGGAAAAATACTACGAATTACAACCTCATCTCACATTCTCTAATACAGGGGTCAGTGACCTTCAGTGCTCCAGCTGCTGTGAAACTAGAACTCTCAACATGCTCCATTCACTTCCATGGGAGTTCCAAGAACAGCAGAGCAAGTATACATGCTGGGAGTTGTAGTTTTACAACAGCTGGAGTGCCGAAGGTTGCCTACCCCTGCTCTAATAGCTCAGTGTGTTATTAGGTTGATTCCTAGGCGAAATGTCACTGGTTCAAATTGAGGATCAGCCATGAAGATTTCCCAAAAAAAGAGAAACAGCATCATCCGGTTAATAAATAAAGGTCTTTTGGCCAAGAAAATTGACAAACTACATCATATGAGAGACATGACAGTTGGAAGAATAGGAAATGAAGTCTGTCCATCCATTCAAAAGCCAAGGGGTGGACGCTCAGACAAAATATGAGAGTCAACAAGCCAGCCCATCACAAGGTCTATCAGTTCTGGTGCGAAAAACTCGGTGGAAGGGGCTCGTATACGTCATAAAAATGAGATCACAGATGTCCATAGAAGAACCATGTGATGTGTGTTGCACAGGTCTGGAATGGTGGCCTGAAAAAAGTTGAAGTCCCGACTTCAATATCATCTTAAGAAGAAAAAAAAGTACAATAAATGGACAGTATAAGATTAGAAATGGGTGATTTAGAGCGATGAGACGAAAGACTGGGGTCTGATGGGTGCAAATGGGTCTGGAAGAAACAATGTAAAAGGGGGCTAATGGGTCAAGAAATTGAGGGAGCTGTCAAGTTTGGTGGAGGAAACATGATAATATGGGGTTATTTCAGTCAAAGGCGTTGGATAATTTACCAAGATCGATGCTGCTCTCAATGATGAGCTACATGTGAGTATCCTACATGATGAGTTATTTTGTACACTTGAGTAGTATGGGTAGAAAAAAAAAAGACGACATAGTGTTCCAGCAGGACAACAACCCAAGGCATACATCGAGATTAGTGAAGAAATGGTTCAATGACAACGAAGTAGAGGTACTGGATTGGTCCCCACAGTCCCCAAACCTCAACCCAACCCAATCAAATACTTGTGGGTACTGCTGAAGAGTAAGTTGTAGTCATACCCAAGTGAGCCGTCCAGTATGCACCAACATTGGGAATGTGTAAAAGAAACTTGGGATTAGACCTGCTGGAATCAAATCAAGCGCATGCCCAGAAGGATTCAGGCAGTGTTGAAAGCAAAAGGTGGATTTACAAAAATAGTAAAAATTAAAATTTAGATTTTTATAAGCAAAACAAAATGTAGTTACCTGACAAGAACCTGCATAACTAATCATATGCTAAATAGTTGCCCAAGTTAAATTTATACATGAGATAGCCAAGATGGTTGTCTTTAAAATGGTGGTAGTCTCAAATTTGACGCTGTAGTGGATGGTGAGATTTGGAGCCTGAAAGTAAAAAACATTGTTACCTTTTTGCTCATTAGTGTAACTCCAAACTATCTAACAAATTAAAGAGGACCTGTCACCAAGTAGAAAATGCTAAATAATATACATACATGATTCTTGCTGTTCAATCTGCCATTTTTCTTTTTTTAAGTCTGTCCACCTATTCAATACCTCAACACCCATCCTCAAAAAAAAATACAATAGAAGATGATAACAAAGAAATTGTACATACCAGAATATGGTACCAATACAAACTACTTACCCAGCAAAAAAGATCTCTCTCCATCAACAAAGAAGTAAAAAAGTTATGGATGTAACAATACAGTGTCCTCAGGTGAATTGCTAATTTTTGTAAAATGGTGTTTAATTTAGCAAAAAAATTATAAAACCATAATGAAACACTGGTATAAATTGCCATGTCATTCTAAAAGTATAGCGAATATCATAAATACAAAAAATAATGAAAGGACTTGTGATGATGAGAGAACTCCAGTTTCTGTAATTTTCTTTGATAAGTGTTTTATATACAAACTAGCTGGTACCCGCGACTTCGTCTGCGGTGACTGTAGAAGTGGGTATAGACAGGCATGGGTAAGGTTTTCGTACTGTGTATAAGGTATGGGATATGAAATGTAACTTTGTATCTTGTTTTTGCTGTAATTCAGACAATACATGAGACTTTTGTGTTGAAGTTAATTTGTATTTGAGCTGCTATACGGTGTTGTGAGAAACTTTACATAGTGACATTTCGCCTAGGAATCAACCTAATAACACACTGAGCTATTAGAGCAGGGGTAGGCAACCTTCGGCACTCCAGCTGTTGTAAAACTACAACTCCCAGCATGTATACTTGCTCTGCTGTTCTTGGAACTCCCATGGAAGTGAATGGAGCATGTTGAGAGTTCTAGTTTCACAGCAGCTGGAGCACTGAAGGTCACTGACCCCTGTATTAGAGAATGTGAGATGAGGTTGTAATTCGTAGTATTTTTCCACCACCAGGAGCAAAACAGTAACAAAGCAATGCAAGAATCTGTATAACTAATCATATGCTAAATTGTTGAAAGTCAAATTTGTGTACGAGAGAGACAAATTGATTGTCTATAAAATGATGGTAGTTTCACGTTCTAAGCTGTAGTGGATGGCGTGATATAGCACCTGAAAGTCAAAAGTTCAAAACATTGTTACCCTTTTGCCCATCAGTGTATATGTATACCTCATTACCTAAGCCTGGGTCACATCTGTATTTGACTCTCTGCATAAAATCAGTTTTTTAACCCGACTCAATTGGTTTTTAGAATTTTTTTAAACTAAAGATAACATAGAAATTTTTTTAAAATGCACCAAAAATTCAATGAAATTTTGTATAACAACTCTTATAATTGAACAGTACATGCGCATATAAGAAACTTTAATATATCTTATTAGATAAATATGTTTTCTCTTCCACTTTTTAGGCTGCTCTACTCTTTTTCATCTTCACTCAGGCTATTTTTCTGTATAGAATCTTTCTCTCTGATCATACACAGAAGTCTATAGAGAGACTAGGGGAAGATTGTTAATTGATTTACTTCTTCAAGCTGAGGCCCCACATTGTGGAAACACTGCTTTTTTCAGCCAAAGCCAAGAATGTCTACAAAAGGAATATAGACTGTTTAGGAAGTATTTATACTTTACTAGCCTCTGCCCGCGACTTCGTCTGCGGGTTGTTGGAGTGGATGATCCGCCTATATTCAGTATATTGCTGCCGTCTATGGTTTGCCTGCTCCGGTGTTTTGCCAGTTCTTCAGTTGTCCTGCTGCTGAACTTGTTCCTCGGAGCGTGCCTGTGATTGTTCCGGCATCTCAGAAGCTAGCTGGGATGCCATATAATGAGCGTGTTGTTGGTGTTGATGATCCGCATGCTCCGGCGTTTCGACAGCTGTCAAGCTGGTCTGTCGCTGAATTCATACCTCGCGCTGTACCTGGGATTGTTCCGGCATCTCAGCAGCTCGCTGGAAAGCCATATAATGAGCGTGTTGTTGGCGTTGATGATCCACATGCTCCAGCGTTTCAGCAACTCTCAAGCTGGCCTGCTGCTGAACCCGTTACTCGCGCTTTGAATGTGATTGTTACAGCATCTCAGCAGCTCACTGGGACACCATATAATGAGCTTGTTGTTGGCATTGATGATCCACCTGCTCCGGCGTTTCGGCAGCTCTCAAGTTGGCCTGGCACTCAAGTTGTTCTCCCACCGAGCCTGTAATTGTTCCGGCATCTCAGCAGCTCACTGTGACGCTATATAATGCATGTGTTGTTGGGGTCGATGATCCCCGTCAGCTCCGCTTGAGGAGAACTCTGTGACTTCTGGCTACCATCATAGCTCTCGTTGTTTGCGACAAATTAGATTCTCTTTTTCCAGGCATGTTTAAAATTGACAAACTACCAATTTGGATTAAAGGTGTTTGCCCACGTCAGTTTGTCTGCACTGCCTGGAGCAAATCAGATAATATGCAAATGCTTGTACACAATAGACTGAGGGTTAGCATGTGTTTACACAGAGAGATAACACCCCTGTGACCTGAGATAAGCTGCTGCAGGAGCAGTGTAATATAGTAGGTGAACATAAATTCATAACAGTTGTGAAGCCATGTCATTTACCAGGATAAAAAGCAGCCTATGTTTTAATTGAGGTTACAAACTATCTATGAATTTCATTCATATCCGTTCAGCCGTTTTTGTGTGATTAAGGAACAAACACACAAACATACAAACTTTCACATTTATAATATTACTAGCTGATACCCGCGACTTCGTCTGCGGTGACTGTAGAAGTGGGTATAGACAGGCATGGGTAAGGTTTTCGTACTGTGTATAAGGTATGGGATATGAAATGTAACTTTGTATCTTGTTTTTGCTGTAATTCAGACAATACATGAGACTTTTGTGTTGAAGTTAATTTGTATTTGAGCTGCTATACGGTGTTGTGAGAAACTTTACATAGTGACTTTGGGACAGAAGTATTTGAAGTTAACCCTTTCCCGCCGATGGTATTTTTTGATTTTCGTTTTTGACTCCCCTCCTTCTAAACCCCATAACTTTTTTATTTCTCCGCTCCCAGAGCCATGTGAGGTCTTAATTTTTCCTGGGACAAATTTTTCTTCATGATGCCACCATTATTTATTCTATATAATGTACTGGGAAGCAGGGAAAAAATTCAGAATGGGGTGGATTTGAAGAAAAAATGCATTTCTGCGACTTTCTTACGGGCTTTGGTTTTACGGCGTTCACTGTGCAACCAAAATGACATGTCCCCTGTATTCTGTGTTTGGTTACGATTCCGGGGATACCAAATTTATATGGTTTTATTTACATTTTGACCCCTTAAAAAAAATCCAAAACTGTGTTAAAAAATTATTTTTTGAAAAGTCGCCATATTCCGACAGCCGTAACTTTTTTAAACGTGCGTGTACGGGGATGTATAGGGCGTCTTTTTTTGCAGGACCGGGTGTAATTTGTAGTTCTACCATTTTCGGGAAATGTTATTGCTTTGATCACTTTTTATTCAAATTTTTATCAGAATCAAAACAGTGAAAAAACGGCGGTTTGGCACTTTTGACCATATTTCCCGCTACGGCGTTTACCGAACAGGAAAAATATTTGTGTAGCTTTGTAGACCGGGCGATTTTGGACGCGGGGATACCTAACATGTATGTTTTTCACAGTTTTTAACTACTTTTATATGTGTTCTAGGGAAAGGGGGGTGATTTGAATTTTTAATCCTTTTTATTTATTTTTTTATATTTTTTTTACTTTTTTTAAACTTTTTTTTTTTTGCATTTATTAGACCGCCTAGGGGTATTGACATGGGTGGGCGGTGTCACGGATTGTCAGAGCGGTGGGGGTCGGCAAACATGGCTGCTCCGGAGCGTTAAAGAGAGCCTCCTGGAGTATCGTTAAGGTGAGAGGCAAAGTGGTAAAGTATATGTATATGTGATTGTGTGGGGTTAGGGGCGAGGCTGCAGAGGGCAATAGGAATTTTGTGGCTTGCTATGGTCCAAAGTGTGTGAGATTGCAGAGATGGTGGTGTGAGTTTGGGTTTTGTGGGGGTCCTGGCAAAAATGTATGTGTGCTATTGTGACGAAAAGTAGCCTATTGTTTAATCGGGTGTATTAACTATGTTTGTGGAAAATTTCAGCCAAATCGGTGGAGCGGTTTTTCCGTGATTGAGGAACAAACATCCGAAAATGCAAACATCCAAACACACAAACCCACAAACTCACAAACTTTCACATTTATAATATTAATAGGATATTAGTAGGATACTACTAAATACTTTGGCTCAAAAAACAATACCAAAATCTGCAACAAAAAAACCCTGCGTTTCCACAACATGGTTCCCCAGCCTCATTCAGATTCTTAACGTTCTAGGAGTGAATTGAGAAAAAGGTAAAAGTATAAGGACTTCCTATATATTTTACATTCCTCTTATAGCCATTCTTGAGCCCTCAGCTTCAGGGTTTTACGATCATATCAGTTGAAGACCTGTCCTTCAAGATAGGTTATCAATTGAAGATCTGTGAGAGTGGGTTTCCCTATAGGTATAATTGAAGCAAAAAGCCACATTTTTTCCCCCCGCAATGCTTTTTGGCTGCAGCCTGCTATGTGGGGCCTTAAAAAACACACCATGTTACTGATCAGAGGCTATACTGCTTCCTCCATAACTAAGTATTAACCCCTGTAAAAAAAAAAAAAAAAAAAAGGCCCTATATTAAAGCAATGATATACAATAGAACACAGTAAAAAGATAAGATAGCACTCAAACAAAATTTTGTTTATTTTGAGTGCTATCTTATCTTTTTTTCTGTGCTCTATGTGGGGCCTTAACCTTAATGTCAGTTGTTTTTTTAATTTTTTCACATATCCAGAGACATATGAGGGTTTGTTCTTCGCAGGGTAAGTTTATTTTTGAATGGCTCTATTTTGGGGGGATGTAAAACGTACACTATCATTGTAATGTCCTTTGTTCCAACCTATCATCAGATCAAAGCAATGCACAATAAAACCGTCAAATTGGACACAAATAGAACATTTTCAGTTCGTATCCATTAGCAAAGAAAATAATGAATTGCATAATGAATTGATTTTTTTTCTTTTTATGCAAAAATTGTGCAGCTTGTTTCATTTTTTTTAAATTTTTTTGTGCAAATGAAGTGGGGATAAATGTGACAAAACAATTTAAAAAGGCTACCAACAGAACTAAAAAAAAAAAAAAAAAAAAGATTTTTGCAAGATTTTTGCAAAAAGAGATACAGACATTAGGCCGATTATTTAATAACGACACATGGCTGACTTTTCCAGGTATTGTTTGCTGGAATCTGCTTCTTTATTGCTCGTGTTATACCTTGAATTATCGAAGAGTTGTTTTGCTAGGACTAAAACAAGCGTCTGCCTTCATTATATATGACTTGTATTAGTAAGGGAACGGTATATTTGCTGAGAACAGCTTTGGTATTGAACTATTGCTGTGTCAGTGCCATTAAGGCTCTTCATGATTTACCTTGTCTTTTATAAAATGTGCTTACATACGCATGTTCTGAATCTAAGTGTACACGTATTTGTAAACCACTATTCCACTTCCAAGCATTTCCCACAAACCTAGTACTTTTTCCAGTCAACATATGCATATTGTAACCTCTATACAGAGAACTTAGCAGTGTATATTATGCATCAATTAATTATTCAACCCTTCACTTAGAAATCTGAAAAGTGAGTATGAATGAATATTGATCCAGTTAGAAATTGCAGCATCACTAAGGCTTGGTTCACATCTGCACACAGGTTTATATCTGTCTACGAGTTTTAGACTATAATGGGGTCTATTTCGGTTTGGTTTCGGTTCGAAAAGGGTGAAAAATGTGGAGAGAAAAGTGCTGCTTGCACAACATTAACAGTCAGGGTTATACAGTCCTATGAAAAAGTTTGGGCACCCCTATTAATCTTAATCATTTTTAGTTCTAAATATTTTGGTGTTTGCAACAGCCATTTCAGTTTGATATATATAATAACTGATGGACACAGTAATATTTCAGGATTGAAATGAGGTTTATTGTACTAACAGAAAATGTGCAATATGCATTAATCCAAAATTTGACCGGTGCAAAAGTATGGGCACCTCAACAGAAAAGTGACATTAATATTTAGTAGATCCTGCTTTTGCAAAGATAACAGCCTCTAGTCGCTTCCTGTAGCTTTTCATCAGTTCCTGGATCCTGGATGAAGGTATTTTGGACCATTCCTCTTTACAAAACAATTCAAGTTTAGTAAAGTTTGATGGTCGCCGAGCATGGACAGCCCGCTTCAAATCATCCCACAGATGTTCAATGATATTTAGGTCTGGGGACTGGGATGGCCATTCCAGAACATTGTAATTGTTCCTCTGCATGAATGCAGAGTCGATTTGGAGCGGTGTTTTGGATCATTGTCTTGCTGAAATATCCATCCCCGGCGTAACTTCAACTTCGTCACTGATTTTTGAACATTATTCTCAAGAATCTGCTGATACTGAGTGGAATCCATGCGACTCTCAACTTTAACAAGATTCCCGGTGCCGGCATTGGCCACACAGCCCCAAAGCATGATGGAACCTCCACCAAATTTTACAGTGGGTAGCAAGTGTTTTTCTTGGAATGCTGTTTTTTTTGAACACCATGCATAACACCTTTTTGTATGACCAAACAACTCAATCTTTGTTTCATCAGTCCACAGGACCTTCTTCCAAAATGAAGCTGGCTTGTCCAAATGTGCTTTTGCATACCTCAGGCGACTCTGTTTGTGGCGTGCTTGCAGAAACGGCTTCTTTCTCATCACTCTCCCATACAGCTTCTCCTTGTGCAAAGTGCGCTGTATTGTTGACTGATGCACAGTGACACCATCTGCAGCAAGATGATGCTGCAGCTCTTTGGAGGTGGTCTGTGGATTGTCCTTGACTGTTCTTACCATTCTTCTTCTCTGCCTTTCTGATATTTTTCTTGGCCTGCCACTTCTGGGCTTAACAAGAACTGTCCCTGTGGTCTTCCATTTCCTTACTATGTTCCTCACAGTGGAAACTGAAAGGTTAAATCTCTGAGACAACTTTTTGTATCCTTCCCCTGAACAACTATGTTGAACAATCTTTATTTTCAGATCATTTGAGAGCAGGCTGTCCATGCTCAGCGACCATCAAACTTAACTGAACTTGAATTGTTTTGTAAAGAGGAATGGTCCAAAATACCTTCATCCAGGATCCAGGAACTGATGAAAAGCTCCAGGAAGCGACTAGAGGCTGTTATCTTTGTAAAAGGAGGATCTACTAAATATTAATGTCACTTTTCTGTTGAGGTGCCCATACTTTTGCACCGGTCAAATTTTGGATTAATGCATATTGTACATTTTCTGTTAGTACAATAAACCTCATTTCAATCCTGAAATATTACTGTGTTCATCAGTTATTAGATATATCAAACTGAAATGGCTTTTGCAAACACCAAAATGTTTAGAACTAAAAATGATTAAGATTAATAGGGGTGCCCAAACTTTTTCATAGGACTGTATAATCTGCTTTGAATTCACTATGAAACCATTATGAAGTATTGTGGGTGTAGCTGCTCTGCCACCAAGTACCTAATATTAAATGCATACATCATTTGATTGTCACTGTGTTCCTGTGTTTTTATTATTAAAATCCATCTACCCTTTCAAAACATATGGCCCCTGGAAGAGTATATTTAAATTATCTCTTATTCAACAATGGGTGGTAACTTTTTGTTAAAGGTTACTGACCACTTGATGAATGAGAGATAATTTACTTAGAACCTTCCATGGGCCATCTCTTTTGAAAGGGTGGACATATTTTAAAAGTAAAATGCCAAATCGATTAGAAGTGCAGTGAGAACCAAATGGTGTATGGCATTTTCTATTTTGCATGTGGTGACAGTACTCTATGAAAATAGGCAGACAGATAACACAAAGGGCTCTAAGATAATCTCTCTGTGCGTAGTGATCTTCGCTTAGCCTGATATTGATTATATAGTCTGACCGCGGTTGGGAGAAAGGATCTCCGACAGCGCTCCTTCTCACACTTGGGGTGAAGCAGTCGCTCACTGACAGTACAGCCCAGTGCTGTCACAGTCTCATACATGGGATGGGAGTTATTCTTCAGCATGGAGCTCACCACGGACAGTATCCTTCTGTCACCCACCACCTGTACTGGGTCCAGGGGACACTGCAGGACAAAGCTGGCCCCTCTAACCAGCCGGTCAAGTCTATTTCTGTCCCTGGCTGATATGCTACTCCCCCAGCAGGCCAATGCGAAGAAGACAGTCTAAAGAATCAAACATCCATTTTTCCAGAAGTTACAAAACACAGTATTAACAGCTTTTAGAGTAACACTTTACCATCTGCTATATAAATATCTCTATGCAAATCACCACCAGCAGATAGTCTCTATCTGCATTTTGGTTTTCAAATATATTGTTTTTTTAGCTCTGTCTGTCCTTCATGCTTTGCTTTGCAGTTCTGCCTGTTCAGGCTATACACAGAAGATTATGTTTAGAGAGCTGATTTCCATAATGACACCAATAGTAGACAACTAAAAAGCCACCTTTAAGAAAAAGCAAACAACTCTTCCTAGAGATCTTGATTTGTATTCATCAGTGTCTTCTAGTTAATTCGACTTGTGCTTTATGCAGCTTTCGTGTGCTGTATGGTTGTGATTTTGTATGCATTATAAGCATTTTAAAACAATATTTAATTTCAGCTTCAAAAGCTTCTAACCATGGACCCCACAAAAAGGATCACATCAGAGCAAGCTTTGCAGGATCTCTATTTCCAAGAGGATCCTCTGCCTACATCTGAGTATGTATTCTTTATATCTATCACATCATACGTACTAAATCATGTGTAATGTTTCACAATAGTGCTTCATATAATGTTCTGCCTACGCATTTTGTCATGTGCCAGTGTTTTATGTCCTGTGGAGCCAACAGTCTCTGCACTTACTCCTACGTCATCTGGCCACAGAATATAGAACTGTGTCATTGACTTTCAGGATGACATTGAAGCAATCTGCTCTTGCATAGGAAGTGCTATCAGAGAGCTGATACAGAAAAACGATAGGACAAGAACATTCAGGATTGTGTTGAGAATAATGTGAGTGCACATTGGAAGAGGACTTTTTTATTTTTAAGAAGCCTTGTGGAAAATTTGCAGCTTTATATGCAGACCCTTAGGTTTTGTATTTGGAAACCTTATATTACAGTTATTTATATAGCTGGAATATTTTGTATGTAGTGCTCCCTAAGGTTGACAGGCTAAGAAGCCATGTGCCATAAGTATAATGGAGGGAAAAAAAGCTCCAATGGTCATCGCTCAAAATTCTAGTTGCTAGGAATCCCGTGCTCCTAGGGTTCTGCTGACATCTACAGATATTATCTAATTATTATATATGAACTATATACTAAAGTTTTTGTTTTACGAAAATAGCAGAACAACTAAAAGCTGCAAAGACGAGTCCTCTACTATTCTGTGCCACAAAACCTTTAAAGATGTTTAACACATTGGTAACATGGTACATTGGTAAAATGCATATGTTTTTTCCTTAAAGAGGACCTTTCATGGTTTGGGGCACAGGCAGTTCTATATACTGCTGGAAAGCCGACAGTGCGCTGAATTCAGCGCACTGTGTGCTTTCCCGATCTGTGCCCCAGGTAAAGAGCTTTCGGTCCCGGTATCGTAGCTCTTTACAGTCAGAAGGGCGTTCCTGACAGTCAGTCACTACTGGTGATCAAATTGTCACATTTTTTTCTTACTCATTTTCTTTCATCAGTGTATTTGCAGGGTGTCAAATACCATATCCAAAACGGGAATTTTTAAATGAAGATGAACCAGAAGAAAAAGCTGACAAGGTGTGTATTTGTCTCTACTGCATGCATGGTCAGTCATACGTCATTGAGTAGTGGTATGATTCTTCAGACATATACAGAGCTAGACTCTTTTATTAATGTCTTTCTCATATAGAGAACTTCATTGCAGAAACGCCATAAAACCCCAGGTGCAATGGAATAGCTTCCTGCTAGGTACAGTGCACAGGGCTAGAAAACTGATTTATATGGCGGTGGGTTCACTGAGCTTATGTTCATAACTATTGGGAAACTATGCCAGTCTGTGCTTGCACACTTCATACATGTGTATTTATATGACTTATTTATATTCAGAATCAACAGGCACAAAATCAGCACCAGCAACAAGCAGCAAACCAACAGCAGACAGCAGCTCAGCAACAACAGGTTCAACAACAGAATAGTGGGCAAACCAATGGTACAGGGGGAGCAGGAGGAGGAACAGCAGCAGCACTACAACACAGCCAAGACTCCAGTCTTAACCCAGGACCTCCAAGCAAGAAACCACGCATGGGGCCTTCAGCGGCTAATTCTGGTGGTCCCTCTCTAATGCCTTCCGATTATCAGGTACAGATTTATTGGTATGACCAGTGCTACAATCCCTTTAAATATATATATATATATATATATATATATATATATATATATATATATATATATTATTTTTTTTATTTTTTTTTTTGTGTATTGCTCATAAAACTTTTTTTTTTATTTAACTCTAGCTGTAGATTTTTAAAATCCCTAGATTTTTACAATTCTTATAATCTCTTTAAATAATTTTCTTTGGTGTATTGCACAAAAAAAAATACTTTATTTTTTTCTTTACTCTAACTGTATGTTTTTATGAAAGCTGTCTCAATTGTATAGCCCTTGTCCACCAGAAGCCAGTACATTACAAACTATTGTACATATGGTACTGGTTATAGAAATAATTCTAGTACCTTGTAGAGGTGATACTACAGTTTTCAAATATGTCCCTATTGTTCATCTTGGAACCTCATTTTCATGTAAATGTTCATTGTATTCATATGTGCATGAGGGGAATCTCCTTTGGGTGTGTACCTTAACTTGCCGGGGATTGGTCTCAGGTCTAGATTACTGGGCAAAGCACTTTTTCCTGCATTTGTATGTGAATAAAATGGTGATTTATGTGCAAAGATCAAAAGCCTAGTAACAAAGGCATACTTGCAAATATTAAAAACACCACTTCAAGAATTAGGTTTACAAATTTACTACTGATAGACTCCCTTTAAGATATGGTTTCTAGGCCATTTCTCTGGTCTGTGCTCGATCATACACAATGCTGTATGTATCCAATAAATTACATATACGAATATATGTACTTCGGTGCTAAACAGTTAATGAAGAGACTCTGAGCAAAAAAAACTTTTGGGGTCCACTTGGATGTGTCTTCTTTTTTGTGCTGAACCCCTAGCCCTTGCATCTGCCATGCATGTACAGTCATGGTAATATATATATATATATATATATATATATATATATATATATACACATCAGTAAATAATAAATCATCTGGTACTTGGAAGGTAGACACGACCTCAGGTGAACAAGAACAGCAGATTTCACTGTGTGATTTCATTAACAAAGTCATGTGTGAAAACACTTCATGAATCAAAACCTAGTAGCATCAATAACTTGGCGTAATCCTTTTCTTTATCACTTTATCAGTCTCATATATCGTTCTGGAGGGATTTTACAGTGTTGCTTCATTTCATTGAGGTTTGTGGGCATTAGTTTATGCACAGCTCTCTCAAGGACTGGCCGCAATATTTCAACTGGATTGAGGTCTGCACTGAGTCCTTGCAACACCTTATTTTCCTTTTCTTGTTAGTATTATTGGAGGACACACCAGAATGGACATAGGCATAATTTGAAGTTCCTGGGTTTCTATGCAAATATGTAATGGGGCCCAAACTTATCATGTGCTATCTATAGTACTGGTGGCCTTCTTATGTTCTAGAGAGACCTTTGGACTCCTTGAGGTTTCAGGGCCCAGTAGAGACTGCTACACCTGCCTATATTAGGTCCCCCCCCCCCCAATTATGGGTTTAGGCCTCACTACTCAGAACCCAACACTAGGAAACAACAAATGTCAATGATGATGTTCATGTTTGGCACTTTGTTGCACTGGCGGTGCCACCTCTTCAAATGTGGCTTTCTAATTTAATAATTGGCTATTGCTGGGACTGTTAGGATAACAGATACAGCTCTGAGCCAATAGTGAAAAACAGTACTAGATACACTGATCAAAATGGTAGATATGGTGCTGTGTGACCAACACCTCCTGGACTACTAACAGGGACTAGGCCAAACTCCTCCACCTGCCTTCCTGGACCTTGGATTGGCTGTCTTTTCCCCTTTCTCCTCTGGCAGGGTCATCAATACTTGGTGGAAGGGTCATCACCCCTCTTCTTTCCATGCAGAATCCTCTTCAGCAGCAGCAACCTTCTGGCCCATCCCATGCATCCTCTCTGAGACCAAGCAACCTTTCTCACCTGAGCCACAGTCGACCTTGCCAGACATAACAAGTGTGTGGTAGAAATCTTGGAGTGCTAGGACTCCTAATTTGCTGCTCAGGTAGCGCCTTCCAGGGCCCCTCTGTAGGAGAGATCCTGATTCTGTTCCAGAAGCAGTCTCTTAATTAGGTTAGGTAGTCCTCTTATAGATCACTAGCCTCTGCCCACAACTTCGTCTGCGTGTTGTTGTTGGCATCGATGATCCTCCTATATTCAGCAAATTGCTGCTGGAGTTTCGGCAGATCTTAAGCTGTCCTGCTGCTGAACTTGTTCCTCACGCCGTGCCTGTGATTGTTCCTGCATGTCAGCAGCTTGCTGGGACGCCATATAATGAGCATATTGTTGGAATCGATGATCCACCTGCTTTGGCATTTCGGCAGTTGTCAAGCTGGCCTGCTGTTGAACTCTTTCCTTGCGCTGTGCTCTCCTTTTCTTCTGGTTTCTCTCCAGATAGTTCTACAGTTTCTACTCCAACAGGTGGAAACACAGCTCCTTCTACCTCTTCTGACTCAGATTCTGAACAAGGCAGTTGTCTATCTGCCTCCACTCATTACCTGTGCAGTCAGAGATACCTTGCACGTTATTGAAAACCTTGACCTGCTTCTCAGGAAGATGTTTTCTTATGCACAGTTGCCACCCTCTCTGGTCTTTCCAAACTATGAGACATTTTATCAGATAATGAAGAAGGAATGTCTCCACCTAGACTGCACCTAGTCTTGCACTAAGAAGGATGGCTTTTTTCCTTTTCTAGACCAGTGTGTCTCCAGGTAGTCTGAACCTCCTGCAGTGAAACCCGGAGTTCATGACAATGCTGTGGCAGACACAGCATCCCTAAGCAATTGTTTTGTCAAGAAAGTGGAATCATTTTCCAAGACTGCCTTTGTTGCAGCCTGTTCCTGTGTTTGGCCTCCTTTTGCTGCCTCCTGGGTTACAAAGGCCTGCATTGCCTGGGCCAAACAGCTTCAGAAAGGCCTCTCCCATGTGGAGCCACCTCCTAGGACACTTAGTCTTTTGTTTCTCAGATTCTTCACACCTCAAGATACCTCTGGGATGTTTTCCTGGGAGCAGCTCACTAGTAAGCCTAAACTGCAACTGACACAGTAGCCATCTGCTGTAGCAAGTGAACTCAGTCCTGGAATATGGAATATACCCCCTATAAAGGCAGTCACAGCACTTTCCAATTTTGCCTTTTCCCCCAACTTTACCTTCTTTCCCCTGTTCAATGTCCACCTTCTCTCAAACTATCCATGTCCTCCATCATCATCGGGAATGTAAATGTTCCTGTTTCTGTTTCAGAGCATTTCCAGGGGTTCTACCACAACCTCTTTACTGTCCCCAAGACGGCCAGTTCCCTCTGTCCATCTTTGGATCTAAATAATAATAATAATAAAAAATTGTATTTATATAGTGCCAACATATTCCGCAGTGCTGTACAATTTGTAGGGTTCAAATACAGACAGAAAGATGCATTACAAAGAAAGTCATTTCACACAATGGGACTGAGAGCCCTGCTCACAAGAGCTTACAATCTATGAGGTAGAGGGGTTTTTCTGTGTCCACACATTCTATGTGGAATGCCTGTGGTTGGTGGTGTCCCTGGAGGCTGGTGAGTTCCTGTCCTCTATTGACATTTGCAGTGTTTCCACATTCACATCACTGTGGTTCCTCCACTTCATGGTGGGTTTGCGTAATGTAATGTTCCTCTTTGTGCTGGTTTCTGCCTCAAAGTCTCTACATAAATCTTTACATCTTTCATGGCGATCCCCCCCAATCTTAGCAGTTGCTCTGTTTCTCTATCTAGACACCGTCTTGGTAAAGGCATCTTCCAGGACAATCTGACCAGCCTTCGGATCGCCTTGGTTCTTTTTTGCATGTTCAGATATATTGTTAGCGAGGACAGTTCTTGCCTTGTGCTTTCTTAGTGTACAGAATTCCTGGGCATGTTCCTTGGCATTCATTTGGGCAGGGTTTCCTTTCCGAATTCCAAGATTTGCGCCCTCGGTCAGGCATCATGTCTGCCTGTACAGTCCAATGATATCTATCTTCATGGCCATTTCATATGCTGAATTCCACCGTAGCTCCCTTCAGCTGGTAATCCTCGTCCCCCCTAGATCTTTGGTCCTTCTTTTCTGGCTTGCCAGGAACTTCTCTGGTGGCTCTCCTCCACATACATGTCCCATGAGAAGTTCTTTCTTCCCCTTCCTTGGCAAGTAATATATATTATTATATCATCGACGCTAGCCTCTGTAGGTGGGGAGCAGTCCATTCCTACATCCGCCCTTGCTTCCATTGTCCTTGTCCATTCCTGGTCGGACTTTCCCTCCTCTGCCCCTACTCCCTCAAGAAGCTTAAAGCAATGGGAGTTACAGCCTGAGGGTGGACACTCCTTGGCCTCTTCCCCAGCAGTCTGACCTCCTCCCAGGATCTGCTGTTCCACCTCAATTTACCTCAATTGCATTTACTGACATGGCTGTTGCATCTTTGCACATGGAAAACCAACTTCAAATGGTGTGTGCATTATTTATTTGTTTTGTTGTTTTTTTTTAAAGACATATGACAATACTGCATATTGGATATAAGATTAACATATACAGCGAAATGCTTAAGTATTTTGTCAGATCTATATATCTTATAAATGCTGTCACTCACAGTCAGAATTTGTACATGAATACTCTCAGCTTGGCTTCTTGGATGTGTGCCTTCTGTTGTCATGGTAGACTTGTTCACGTTCAGTTCCCCTGAGTTTAGCACGCATTTACTGCATCCACTGTTGTAATTACTGCAGTCATAGACTGAACAGATACGTAAAGGCAAGATCGCTTCAGAGTACAGGAAGAAATTTCCTGCTGTCCTCATAAATAATGGACATTTTCAGTAGCTCATCTAGCTCAAACCCATAATCCTTTATGGAGTTAATGGCAACAAAAAAATAGGATTTCTTTTTACATGAGTTTATAGAATGATGGCACAATTCATTGAAGCTACACATAAAGAGGTAGATTGCCTGTTATAGCTTTTATAATGACTGAGATATAAAACGTGGAACCCCTTAAGCCTCCGCTTCTCTGTATTACATAGGAGACTTCCCATCCATATTCACAGTGACAATCGGTGAGAAGAGTTTTGCAGGCAATAGGGTAACGAGGAAAGAATAAATACAGGACAAAAAGAGGATTTTGGTGCAGTATTTCACATATAATGCAAATTTTGTTAATAAAGTATAGTAAGAAAATATTAATCTTGCAAAGGCTGTCAGAAGTTTTCTGAAAGTTTAGATACACTTTAAGGGCTTGTGTGCAGTAAGACTGTGGAGTCAATATACTTCTATCATTCAGCTTCTGCTTCCATAAGTGACTCATGTATATGTAATGGCAAATTCACTATAGTAACGGGTAGTATGGTATCGGGCTTAGAGTGATAGCATTTGACATGTATATGATTGTAGTTTCTAAACTGTCCAAAATTTCTCTAAAAGTAGTTATTACTAATAATACGTTTTTACATTTCTGCTCACTCCAGTGTTGTATTGACAGCCCTGGTGTACAATGGTTGTATTCAGGTTAACTAGTTTCTAATGTTTATGGCAATTGTTACAGTCATAGTAAGTCAGAGGTCAGTGATACATGATAATAGGGAGTCAAGTGAAAATCCACTGCAATTTATAGTCTGATATATGTGGATGAAATTTTTCTTTAAACGCCATCCACATGTAATTGGTAAAATCTGCATGTAATCTAAGACGTGCTATAGATTTTCACATATATACCATACTTGTTTTCTGTGGATTTTACCTTTTGCATAACGCAGGTTTGCAGAAAATATCAACCTCTGGTGACCATTTTAAGATTTCAGAGACATTGCTGTAAAATATTTGCTTTCCTCATACTGTCTATTTTGCAGGGCACAATATCATAGAAGTCTACATTATTATGCATGCCGGGATAAAAGCAATATGTTGAATACATTTTGTTTGTTACACTCAGCATAGACCAGGAAATGTGATGTGAACGATGCAGACTAATATCTGCTATGTGCATGAATTTCTGCAATTGGAAAATAAAGCTCTATTCAGTTTGATCGTTCAGGGATTCTTGGATGAGATATAGTTTTTGTAGAGATATAACAGCATTGTATGGTTATCCTTTGTCTGCAGCAATGGATCATGTGGTTATAAATTTACTTTTAAGCTGGTATATCAGAGTATATTATTTCATAGTAATTGCAAGAATACAGTAGCATATAGTTGCATGTTTGTATGCCGTGCACACAGTTCACTTTGCACAGCTGTGAATGGAAAGGCGACAGAAGCTGCAGGATATACTAGTCAGTGCACTTTTCAAAGCTGACTCTTTGTTACCAGTCCTCATAAGTTGTTCTATGATAGAGTCTTTCCATTCTTCATTGTCAGATAAGGAGTCTTGGCAGAGCACTGCAACATGTTTTCCATGTAACACTAAACCTCTCTTACCTGGAGCAATAAATAGCCATTGCTGAAATTTCATCAAGCCCCATGTCATAGTGGGGATGTCACTTGAGATATTTAGTTGCTGTGCGTGAAGGCTGTCATATGTTGAAGACATTGAGTGCTCAGTGAGTTACCTAGAATTATCGTTATGTAAAATGGACATACGATGCTTAATTTTATTTATCTGTATAGAAAACATACATCAAAAGAATGCATTGTTACAGTTTGAAACTATATTCTGTTTACACCGACACTATTATACCCAGTTTAAAACTGGCAAAAAAGCCCCATTTAAGGCAGCATTCACACTGAGTAACGCTGGCGTTTTTTGTGCTTATTTTGGCACGTAGTGCCGCGTAAACGCGACCGCAAAATAGCGTGGCGCAAACACGGCATCTACGCGGCGTTTACGCGACGCTACGTGCCAAAATAAGCACAAAAAACACCAGCGTTACTCAGTGTGAATGCTGCCTAAAGCTTATTTTTCAGGATAAACTTCCATGTGGGTGTGTACATGAGATGAAAAGGAATTTATGGCATTATATGACTTGAATTCTAGATTTTCTAGCATTTTTTTCCCCTCTGTAGAATCCATTTCCAATTTTTTTTAGACATTTTGTGGAGACTAGATGCTATGATGTCTCCCATAGACAGCACATGGAGAAAATAGGAAATTCTCCTCCATGACTTTGTCATTCATTAAAAAGCAGCAGTACCGTACAGGACATTATAGAGAAGTACCAGCCTTATGCTTGTATTTCACTAGTCACCTCCTTTATCTTCTGTCCTCCTTAGAATTCCACAGGAATCAGATATTTGGTACTTGAGTGAGCTGGCAGTACATTTTGGGAGACCGAGAATAAATTTGCAGAGATAGCAGAGTGAGTGAAGAGGTTAAGAAGGAGGTAGGGGGAGTTTAAAAAAGCATTCCATCCTGTTGTTTACATTAGAGTCAATGGGAATGGACATGGATGGAGGGGGCTCCATCTGTCTCTGTTACGCTGTTACAGTTAATGTCTGTTGCTTTCATCCTATTAAGGATGATAACAACGGACATTAATAACGGTATTGTGAACGTAACCTTAGTGATCCCTTAAGTTAGTGGGCTCTGTTAAGATATATTTTATTTCCATATTTTATGAGTTTATCGAGGACTGACATATTGACCAGTGGGAACTTTTTTCCAAGCAAAACTGGAGCCTTAAGATTCAGTGATTTGTATGGATTAATTGGTACCATATAATTTTGGTGTTAATGCTGTTTATCCCTTGATAAGGATAATCTAATTGGTTACTATTATTGTTAACATAACTTTACTGTATCAATATTGACAGTATTGCTTAGTAATATTTTTCTTTTTCTTTATTTCCCAAAGCACTCATCTTCACGTCTGGGTTACCAAAGCAATGTTCAGGGAAGTTCTCAGCCCCAGAACACATTGGGTTATTCTACAACATCTCAACAGAGTTCACAATACCACCAGCCTCACAGGTACTAGGGAAGTGAGCTGTAAGAAGACAACCCATAGCAGATGCACCAATTGGATGAACAGGAATACTTTAATCTTGGGATGCTTTTGTATGCTGTTAAGAAGTACAAAAGTGCACCTTGTCTTGAACCTTCAGGAAGAGTTTGGAGAATGTCCATCATTCACGATCTTCTTACTCCTTCTTCTGTTAGTTGTTGCAGTCACACTGGTGAGAAAATGTGACCTCACGCCAGCACTTATCTTGATGGGATGTCCTTTTGTTGTTTTTTTTTCTTAAGGATATATTTGTTGTGCAGCTTTTCCATACCGTATCTGTGTGAAAGTGTTTTTATCAGGCTGCCGAATTGAACTTTTATGTTGTGTAAAAAAAGAAAAAAACAAAAAACAAAAACGCAAGCTTTCTAGCTGTGTATAGTTTTGTATATGTAAAATCTAGACAAAACAAAACACAAATGCACCTTTTAAGCACTGTGTTCTGTTCACAGAACATTGCAGTTTTGCATATGGATGTCAAGAACAGGAACTTTTGCTGTTCCAAGTTTCCTATCTTGCTTTTATTTTTTTTAATTAACAGAATTATAAAAAAATAAATATCAATGAGCCTGCATCAGGAAAGATGATATAAATGCAAGATCCAACTCAGGAGTGGCTGGAGTACATTAAACTGTAGTACAATTTATCTGTACAAGTCAAGTCAACCTTTAACATAGTCATACATAATGTAGACCTGAACCTCAGCTTTGCCAGCTCTTCATTCACTCTTGTGATATTTCAACATTTGATGGCCAGACGTCTTTCCAGTGCATCATCCAAAGAGTTAAACTGCTGTTGCAGGATGTAGCGAAGTTCTGCAGTTCAGTTTTTTTCAACATATTATAGTTTGTTTTTTATTCTGCTTTTTTTTTCTCCATATACATAGAAGACTGGATACGCCAACAGATGCATGAGTATGTTGATACCTGCCAAGTGTACAAACAACCTACATATTTGGATGACCAATGCATGGTAACAATTTTAATTCACTAGAATTAAGGTATCATTTAGGCATGGGAAAAGTGGCAACACAGTCACAATCTTCTGTAAGGCTGAGACCCCATGTTGCCGAAACGCTGCTTTTTTTTGTTGCAGATTTTGTAGTGGTTTTTTTTTTTGAGCCAAAGCCAGGAACAGAAGGTAGAAGTATAAGAACTTCCTACATATTTCCCATTCCTTTTGTAGCTATTCTTGGCTTTGACTCAAAAAACTGTAGCAAAATCTGCAACAAAAAAGTTGTGTTTCTGCAACGTGGGGCCATAGCCTAAAGAAGAAATTCCCTTAGTTTGTTAATGTTTACTGAAAGTTTTTCTGCCACGCAACCCAGCAGCGGGCCATGCAGCCTGCCTTTTCAGTTACATTTATTGATTATTGCTTGTTAACTTGTTACTACCTGCTTGGTTTTGTAGGTAATTTTGAAAAACTGTCGTCCAATAACAGAACAAGCAGTAATCAATAAGTGTAATTGAAGACAATGCCGCCCAATCTTGTGCTTCACCGTGTGGAATCACTCTAATGCTTATATAAGGTATTAATAAATGATTCCAGATTTCACTGTGAGTCAAAGCCAGGTGTGGACTTAGCAGAAGTAAAAAGTATAAGAGCTTCCTTTATATTTACCTTTCCTTTTGAAGCCACCCCTGGTTTTAGCTCAAAAACCGCAAAATCAACAACCAAAAAACACAGCTTTTTCCGCAATATGTGGCTTTCCACTTAAAAGTAGATTCCAGTTTTATAAACTCATTGATAAAAAAAAAATGCAAAAAGAAGTTGTTAGAATTAAATAACACTTTATATGACAGTTGTAAATGATTACAATATTAAAGTGGAAGGATAAGTTCATTGGGGAAAACTGTACAATGGCCAGGAGGCTCTATCGCCCTGTTGGGCCACCTCCAGGATGATTACAAGATAAAATACATTTGTCCATGGAGGTAAAAAAGTACCGTAGATGTTTGATTTGTGACAAGCAGCCGTACAAGCCAAGGAAGTGTTGCAAATGTGGTAGAGACATTCCTTGGAAATCTTTACTGTGTGTGGACAAGCGTTATCCTACTGAAAATGTTAGTTGGAGGCTTTGCCATGAGAGACAAGACTTGTGGCCATTGGATGACCTGCACATATCACTGAGCTGTTATTGCCCCTCGTATCACTGCTAGGATTGACTGACTGTTGTATGCGATGGATTATCACACCAGCAGTGGGGCAGTTTCTCACACCATAGCAAAGGCAGGAGTGAAACGCTCAACACAAAGCCTCCATACTCAAACTTGACCATTGCCATATTCCAAACAGAACCTGGATTAGTTGCTAAGGACGATATGGTTCCAGTCTGTATCAGTCCAGATTTCTTGTTCACAACACCACTTCAAACACAGGCAATGATGGCTGGCTGCTAAGTGCCTGGAAGTGGTCCAGGTATTGACAGGGAAGTCTAATAAAGGTGCCATTTCATGGTACACAAGACAAGTTTGGGAACTTTTGTCCTTGTCAGTTGATCAAATGAACTTCACTACTTTTGGCCTGTCTGGAGCCTGGTTGTCATGTGTGCATTCCTTCATGTAACAACTGCTCCCATCACTTCTTCATAGCTAGATCTGGACAGTCTAGTTGGCATGCAATTCATTGAAATGTCCATCCTGCTTCTCTTAGTCTAGTGATGTGCCCCTTATGAAAGTGTGTCAACTGGATAGAATGTCTTTGAGTGCATTGTAGAGGCATGTCTAATAGTCATGATTTCTCACAAGAAGTACATTACCAAAAAATAGCCTCTGAGAATCTTTTAATGTGGGAGAATCACTTTCACATCCTCTTGTGAGAAGACAAGACTGCTCATTGTGTACTGTGTCTAATCAGACCACATATGTTTACATGTCTTCCTAAGACCCGGTTCACATCTTTATTCGGTATTCTGTTCAGGTACCTTGGGCACCTCCCAAATGGAAAAATATATGCATTAAAAAGTGGATAGCAAAGAAATCACACGGACCCCATAGACTATAATGGGGTCTATGTGTTTTCCACACAGTATCCGCACGAATCATGAGGAGACAAAAGTACTGCTTGAACTACTTTTGTCTCCCAAGTAGATTCCCCAAACGGAAGACCAAACATATCTGTGAATTGGGCCTAAGATATAACTGCGTGCCCATGTTATATAGCAATCTGACATTTCGGTCTGGGAGCATTATTTTTTTTTGTCAATGAGTGTATAAATAAATCTTTAATTTTATAATGAAGTTATGCAACTTTCCTGTACTTTGGGTTTCAGTCACTGCTATCGATCTTACCCTGCTGTCTCAGAGATGCAGATTGATACAATGTATCAGTTTAGCTAAAACTGCCATCATGAAAAAATAGCACAAATAGTGCAGCATGCTGCACTATTATGGCCATCAAAGATTAATGGGAACCTGAAAATACTAGAAAGTGTTATGTCTATGAACATTTTGCCTACACTCTGAGACAGGAGAGAATGCAGCTGCTATTATGTTTAGATCATAGAGTATTGTCTTGACTGATGCATTGTAACAAACACAAGGTACTTTAGAATGTCGCATAAGATTTCACTTGACAGTTGTCAAAGTTTACTTACATAATGCTGGAAAAGTAGTGGTTAACATTTATTCTGGTCTTGTCCTGCTTCCTAAAATTCAATTGACCTAACATGAACAAGGCTTCAGTGAAAATAGAAATCAAATGAGTGGGAGTTCTTTAATCTGTCATGTTAGTTTATATCTCATGTATGAGGCACTTTGCAGAAGAGCACTTAACAGGAACTATCCAGGTTTTACAGATGGTCCTATACATAAAGTGACAATTCAACCATCACATGGATTTTTATCAAACTGTCTATTTTATGTATGTTTGTGTGTTTTCACAACAGCAATTATATACCTAAGGCATGTCACAGTCATCACTGAAAAAAAGGACTACCTATTCTTCCAAAACCGAACATAGTGATACATAGACAAACAATAAGTTAAGTTCCCTTCAGCACTATCTACAGGATAGGTCATCAGCATATGATGTGTGGGATTCCAACAACCATACCCCGCACATAGATCAGCTGTTTCTGCATCATCTGGGCATGAAAGGTGCTGCACTTCCCCAGAACCACTGCTATATAGTGGACAGGGCTTCTGTGCCACTCTTATTACTAGAGTAGCCTTCATGTGCTCATTGTCTACTGCTACAGTTTCCAGTGCTGTGTGTGGTATAGGTGTCGGACCCTCACAGATCACATACTGATGACCTATCCCGAGGGTAGGTCATCAGTAGGAATAACTGATTTGTGGTCAGAAAAACCCATTAAAAGGTTTTAGCATTGCTTATCATCATTTCAGTCAGTATGCGAATCAGTCTGATAATTTTCACATGTATATGGGCCTTTCAATATAGCTTTAGATGTCCATCGATACCTGTGGAGATGATGGATAATATTTAATTCATTAGTTTGCCTTGATGAAAATACATCATGGCTACTGTACATCTTGATTCAACACCGAAGATCGATGATACAGCTGACGATTATCATTTCACTAGCACAAATGCATCATTCATTGTTTAGATATCAATGTCTTCACTGGTGTCCTACAGCCAGTCATTCAGTAAGTCCTGCCAAGGCACAACACTGAGATCTTGGGTCTTTGGATTCCACCCATCTGTGGTTGGAAACTTCTACACATATTTATGTTTCATATTTATTTAGCTTATTTTGAGGTAGTTAGACTTCTTGGGTAACCTATAGGATACATGTTACATAAATGTGATCAGTATGTGTATAGCACATGTATTTCGAAACCTGTTTCTAAACAACAGAATGGGAAATGCACTGATGTTACACGGCTGTATAGGTGTAGTTTATTAATTCTCCTTCATGCCATGTGAACCTTTGGTATGTTCACATGGAGGAATTTGGCACTGAATCTAAGGGAAATTCCACCTCAAAATCAGCTCCAAATTCCACCTGAAATCAACCTCCATTCATTTCAATGGGAATCAGATGCAGATTTTTCCTCTATCAAATTTTTTTAAGTTAGTGGAAAAATAAAGTTCATGCTTGATCTTCAGGAAGAATCCACCTGATAACTTTCACTGAAGTGAATGGGTAACAGAAAATACCACATGCTGCAGAATTTGATGCAGATTTTTAAAGGGATCCTATCATTCACACACTATTTTTTCTAGGTAACACGTTGGAATAGCCTTAAGGAAGGCTATTCTTCTTCTACCTTTCGTTGTCTTCTCCATGCCGCCGTTCACCTACAATCCCGATTCTTGTCTGTATGCAAATTAGCTCTCTTGCAGCACTGAGGGCGGGCCCCAGCGCTCAAGCAGCACTGGGGGCGTCCCCAATGCTGCAGGAGAACTCACTCCAACGCCGCCTCCATCTTCGTCAGGAGCGTCCTCCAGCCTCTTCTTCCAGCGGTGGCTTGTAACTTCTAGGCCTCGGCCTTGGGCAGAGCAGACTGCGCATGCCCACAGGCCACGAGAAAATGGCCACTTGCACAGTATTGTAAGCGGCAATATTCTTGTGGCCTGTGGGCATGCGCAGTCTGCTCTGCTCAAGGCCTTAGAAGTTCCAAGCCACCGCCGGAAGAAGAGGATGAAGAGGACGCTCCTGGCGAAGATGGAGGCAGCGCTGGAGAGCGTTTTCTTGCAGCATTGGGGACGCCCCTGGTGCTGTTTGAATGCTGGGGCTCACCCCCAAATGCTGCGAGAGAGCTAATTTGCATACCGACAAGAACCGGAATTGAAGGCAAATGGCGGCACGGAGAAGACAACAATAGGTAGGAGACAAATAGCCTTTCTTAAGGCTTTTCTGACGTGGTACTTAGAAAAAATAGTGTGTGAATGATAGGATCCCTTTAAAGTGGAATTTGGCCAAGTGAAAAAATCAACTACAAATTACTGAAACTGAATTTTCAGCTAGGAAAATTTCCTCGATGTGAATTGCCCCTTTGATTCAATAGGATTATATTGACATTTGGTTTGCATTATTTATAGAAAAACTATAAGTACAGTCTCATTGTAAAAAGGACATGATCAGAAAGGTATATTTTTATTTTGTGTGCCAAACTTTATTTGTACGTTTAACTTCAGTTTTAAGACACATTAATATAGGTTGTGGACTGTACCATTAATGTTTGTAATCTTAGTTTTAGCTATATTTAATCTTCTTGCAATCTTATGTCACTCAATGAACCTGACCTGCACAAAACAAGTTTCTTCTTCCAGTCTTAAATCCTTAAAGGAGTGATTCGGATTCTAGTATTGATGGCCTATTCTTAGGAAACACTGTTAATATTAGATCGGCGGGGTCCTGAGACAGTACGGCTCTTGGTATTGTTTTCATTCTGGGAGCCTCACTGCTCACTTGTCATACAAACATTAGAGGCAGATGTAGAGTACTGTAGCATTATCCCATAGACTTCAAGGGGGTAGCATTACAGTTTGTTCAGCAAGTGAGCAGCACGGCTCCCGGATTGTAAATAATACTGAGGAGCGCTGTCTTGGTTCAGGGGGATCCCAGGTGTTAGACCCTCGCAGATCTAATATTGATGTTCTTTTCTAAGGATAAGATATAAGTACTAAAGACCAGATAACCGTATAATGCTGCATGAAAGACACATTTGCTCAAGTGTCAGCTGATCGGCAGCACATTTACACCAGTCTAGGTATTGGGAATCAGCATTCCTAGGAAGACATCTTCCTGATATTTGGAATGATAATCACCATGTGTATAACAAAGCCTTTATTTCCCTGAGCCTCAAGTATTTAGAGGTCATTTTCTCGGTGGGCTGGATATGTCTCTAGGGCATTACCGCAGCTTGTTGTTGTAATAGGCACTATCTCTTCACTAAGGCCACACATGCACTCCCTTAGTACCAAAGTGGCTCTAAAATTGATCAGTTTTGGTCTTTGATTTATTATTATATTTGCATTTGTATGTTATGTGCTTTGGTTTTCTCCCAACATTTATGTGATGCTGCTGTACAAAATGCTTGATGAAATTGTTTTCCCTCTGGTGAATTACTTTTGCTATTCATCAACTATTCTTATAGGTTATTGAAGATCTCTTCATCTATGTTACATGGAAAAAGCTCTGGATATTTATATAGGTCTGTAACTGGATGGTGATTGTTACATGTCAGCAGAGCATATCCTACAAGCCACATACTCTTAGTACCATAGTCTAGATCAGGGGTCGGTAATCTTTGGCACTCCAGCTGGTGTGAAACTACAACTCCCAACATACTCTATTCACTTCCATGGGAGTTCCAAGAACAGCAGAGCAAGTATGCATGCTGGGAATTGGATTGTGGGGATAACGTCACTCCTTAGGGAGAGACCACCTTCTCAGGTGTGTGGAGACTTATAGCCATAGTTGCTCCACTGCAAAGGAACATGGGAGAATATGCAAATCTGTGTCCCAACATGTAAACAGTGAGACAGTGCCTCTGTTTGCTTCCCTCTATAGCAAGCAACCCTGAACAACATGCCCGACTTCCCAGAAGCCTTTGCTGCATAAGTCTCCACACACCTGAGAAGGTGGTCTCTCCCTAAGGAGTGACGTTATCCCCACAATCTGGTCTCACAGCCTCTCACTTAAACCAAATCAGTTCTCTCTGTGCTGCGCTGATGACGTCCAAAGAGACAGAAACAGTGCCGTCTGCAGCTGAGAAACTGATTTGGTTATAACCTCGCATCATGCAGCAAAGGCTTCTGGGAAGTCGGGCATGTTGTTCAGGGTTGCTTGCTATAGAGGTCAGCAAACAGAGGCACTGTCTCCCTGTTTACATCTTGGGAGACAGATTTGCATAATCTCCCATGCTGGGAATTGTAATTTTACAACAACTGGAGAGCCAAAGTTTGCAGACCCCATGATAACTTACTATGAATGCCATGAAATGTTAGCTCACGGCTTTAGGCTGCACTTTACATATTACGGATTGTGAGTATCCATCAGTATTGGCAATCACTAGTGACAAGAGTTTCTTTGCTCCTGAAGAATGGAGGTATAGTACTGTAAATAGCTGCTTAACATTTACAGCAATACAGCGGGTCCCTTTTACTTTCAAAGTTTATATAGACAAAAAAAAAAGCAAAGTCTACTTAGTAACTCCCCTCCCCCATGTTAAAGTAGATTACAATGATTGAACGAATGTCAGTAGATGAAACTGACTACATGCTTTGCAGATTTCCATTGTGAAATTTTTGTACCTGCTGACACTTCTATTCCCTATATCCATTTCTGTCTGTATTATCATCTTCCGAAGATAGCAGATAACTCAAAGATGGGTGTCAGATGTTGGCAGTTGTCTGCACGCAATCATCTTTCCACCCAAAAATAAATAAATAATTCTTTATTCATTTTTAAATATGAAAAGATTTTTCATTTTTCTCTAAGGATTGCTGTCCTTTTATCTCAGCCATTCCAAAAACCAAATGTCCCGTCAGCATATTAGCTGTTTGCTGTCCAGTCAATAGGCTGTATTCAAAGAGAATGAGAGAAGTGGGACGACCACAATAAAGTTATTATAAGTGATTTTGTAAGCTGGCACAGACCTAATGGGTAGCCAGAAGGCAGGAACCAATAGAACTTGAAGTTATCCTTTGAATTATGAATGGACATGGAGACCGTGTTCTGAAAAGTTTCTTTGTGTTCCATATTGTAGTGACCAATTCACATCACTTTTAGAATGTATGAAATCCTCTTGTGACCTGCATCTGCTGAAGACTCCCATAAGTCCCCATGTCATGAGGCACGGTTATCCAAATCCTGTCAGCCATCCCAATTATATAAACCCTATTAGGCAGAAGCCCCATGTTGCGAAAATGCTGCGTCTTATAGTACCTGCAAAGTGAATGGGATTCTGGCTAATCCCATCCACACATTGCAGAAAAAAATCTACAGCAGAAAAAGTCGCAATTTCAAAAACGGCCATGTTTTTGAAAATAGGAAAATGGCAATTTTACCTACGGAAATGCTGGCGTTTTCCGTTTATGCATAAAAGTAATGACAAGTTCACCTATAGCCATTTCTGTCTGCATTATCATCTTCTTGTAGTGGTAGTTTTATATATGCTGAAGAGAGCAGATAACTCAAAGATGGGTGTCAGATGTTGACAGTTGACTGAACGCAATCATCTTTCCACCAAAAAAAAAAAGTCTTAAAGTTTCACTTTTAAAAGGTCCTCCAAGGATTTCTGTCTTTTTATCTCAGACGGTAACACTGCATGACGTACAACACACTGAGATCGAGTCCCTAGTGTTAACGCCAACTTACCTTAATTTTTTACACTTAAGCTTTTTAGTCTATTGCTCTGATCTTATGCTGGATCAGAACAATTAGATTTGATCTATTGTATATTGTGTTTGAATGACCACAGTAGCTTTACTTGCAGAGCTAAAGTGCAGAAAAGTAGAAAAGTGTAAAATTGTTTAGCAAAATCTATTGTTTCTGTTATTTTGCACAAAATATCGATAGTTTTGTCTGTTTTGATTTGAGGTTGTTGTAAATGCTTCCAGCCTTATGAATGCCACTGCTCATCTATTGTCACTTTCTTTTGGTCATTGCAGCTTATAGAATACGTTATATTGTTCTTCCATTCGCCAGAGCAGCTATATTTCTTTAAATTTACATCACTCAAAGTTGTTCTTCAAGCATTGATCTTGTGGATTCTATCGCAAGGTTTGGTTTTGCTGGGGATAGTTACATTGTAATGACTGCAACCACAGCCTTTGAGACCAGCACTCGGATTCAGCCCCTATTAGGAAGCTTCTGCATGGATAAGTGTTTTTCATTATATTTTCCATATTGGAAATGTAAAAATTCATGCATTACTGATGACTAGGATTTCATTTAATTTATGCTAAGCATCAAATTTCCCTATTATGTACAACATTGAAATGCTTCTCAGGTGTCTTATGTTTTTATATAATACAGCAAATGTGTATCAGCTTGGATCTGCATGCATTGTGCTAACTGTATCCTCACAACATTACTTTCACATTACATGTGGCTAAGGTACTATTAATTTATGCAAAACATAGTATCGATGTCATAAGAACTGGACCCCATTGTCAGCTTTTTTCTTTGTATAGCTGGCAAGTACATATATTTATGTAAATATTTTTTGTCTAGTTTTAAACTTACCTGCCAAAAAAGAAGTATATATTACTGACCAAATCTTGACAGAAGTTTTGTAGTGAAGCACTGTATTATAGTGTACATATTTTTTTCAAACAGTTGTAATTGCTGCCTCTCATATGGCGAGATCAACCTGACTAATGTCAAGGATTTAAAAGAGGACTCTGAAATGGAAACACATTGGGCCCGATTTATTAAGACTAGCACTGAGGAGGTTGTGACCTCTTAAAGAGGCCCTTTCACCACCTCCAACAAGTCCAGCTCAATACATCAATTAATAGCTGCTGCTCCACTGATTCTGGCACAGTTGGAATTCTCTCTCTAGCCCCTGTCTTTCAGGAGCAATCAATGCTGTTAGTTTTGGTGCCTGATAAGCTATGTAGGCTCTGTACTGCCAGGAGGGAGGGCGGTGTCAGGCAAGAGCAGGCAAGGGGTGTGATTCTGAGCCCTAACACTGGCTACCTCTGATTGGAGCTCTGAGTCACACCCCCTGCATGACATTGATCTTCTGATATAAATAGCACATCAGGCTGTGGTTGTTACTCTGGAATGGTGGGGGCTGGAGAAAAAAATTCCAACTGTGCTGGAAGCAGTGGAGCATCAGCTATTAATAGATGCTAAGGACTAGAATTGATTGAAGTGGTGAAAGGTCCTCTTTTAATAATTCAGGTGCAAAGCGTGATGCCTCATGCACCAGAATTAAAATGACATTATTGTGATTCTTGCATAGCTTTCAGCCATAACTTGCATAAGTTATAATAAAGGATCAGGCCACCTTTATCCTTGTCTCATTCCACCTAGTTTTTTGAAAAGCAGCAAGTGTGGTGCAAAATGGAAAAAGTTGCAATTTTAATCCAACAACCAAGCACATACACATCAAAAATTGCAACTTTTTTATACCCTGTTCACCAGAAAACTGTCATACAAGGTACGATAAATCGGCCCCATTCTGTTCACTATTTCTGGAAATATTACTAATGCTACCTTTGTATTACAAAATAACTGCTATGTGAAGTTACTGCTGCTTCATTCTTCTTAGATTTTTCTACATCAATGTTATTCAATAGTCAGAGAATATTGTCCGGCCTAACAGTTCTCTCTTTCCTGGCCTTACCTGCTAATACATCCACAATTCCAATCTTTTAGCTATGGCAGACATTCAGACTCTGATCTGTTGATGTGTTTCCTTGCTCTAGTATATTGTACATCATCAATGTCAGCCTGCTGGGAACTAGAATCTATGACACCCCAGGGGTTACTCATTTATTTTGCTTTACAATTCCAGCAAACATAATGAGCATTGTCTTGTAATACTTGGAAGTATTGGTATCTTCTTCATTACACTTTTCTCTCCTGTCAGCAAAAAATTATGAAATTGTTATCTAAAATGCCAGGGTATTTATTTGCATTACTGACTGGGCCAAAATAAGTATCCTATAAAGGCTTTCAGAACATTATGCAAAGAAACAAACTAAAAGTATCTGTTCCTAGAACCAATATAAACAGTCTCCAGGTAAATATTTATTCGTACATTTCCATCGAAGTTATTACAGGTCATCTCTAGTTAAGTTCTTAGGATAGGTTATTGATTTGAGACCCGTAGGGGTCGCCTCAACATCAGTCAGCTATTCTCTGCACAGTGTATCAAACCAGAAGCAGGTGGCGCCACACAGTGTGTAGTGGCAATATTGTGCTATTGCAGGTCATGTGGGTTTCAGAACATTCCTGGTGATGTGACAAATGTGTGTACCAATTTGTTATGTACGTTTTTATAACAGCTGCCACTATGTTATTTCCAGTAAAGTATGGTAATAAACTTGCCAACTCTGTGTTGATGGGCGACACATTTCATGCTGAAGAACAGGCAATTTCCCATATGATTCAGTACTTTGATGATTATTTGCAGGTTTTATATTCCATAAACATATTTATTGGGCATTATGTTATAGCACATTGTTTATTTGAGCAAGATTGTGCTGCAAGTCTTTATTTTTCACCTTGTAGTCTATTGGTTGACAAGGCTTACAATTATTTTTTTTGCGCACATTGTTGTATTAAATGTGTCTATCCTCCATAAATAATAAGGGTCATACTGCATTTTCTATCTACCTTCCAAGATGCTTGATGTCTATAATGGTCACAACATAAACTTATATAGCTAGTTCTGTAGTTCATAGTAGGGACACATAAGAAGCAATTGTCTCAGCCGTCATTGTATATATGGTTATATATAATTTAATACGAATGATATGTATTACAATGTAAAGAAGTTAAAGTTAATGCACTGTTATCGCCTGAATATTTAGTAATAAATTAATACTATTTAATTTTTTACAATAAATTGTCTTGTTTAGACACTAAAATGTATTAAACATGTCATTTTTAAAGTCTGTTGAAAATAATTTTTCTAATTCATACCGTAGATACTTTACTGTAGTTTGTACTTTCCAGTGTATTCATTTTTGGGTGTAGTTTGTCTTTGAACCATTTCTTTAGTGGTTTTTTATTTTAAGTTGCAAATGAGCCAGATTTAGAGTATACAGTAGGTTGTAAGGTCATAGGTCGTAAGGCACAGTCTTTGTTACCACTGTCCATGTTCCTAGTGAAAATTTGCAGTGTTAATATAAATTTAAATGAGTTTATTCCTGGTTCACATCTGTGTTCGTTGTTCCGTTCAGAGAGTCCGCATGGGGACACCCTGAACAGAATACCAAACGCATTGACAAGTGGTGAGCAATGAAAGCACACGGACCCTATAGACTATAATGGGGTTTGTGTGTTTTCCGCACAAGTCATGTGGAGAGAAAAGTGCTTCATGAACTACTTTCCTCTCTGTATGACTCGTGCGAACACCGCACAGAAAACACACGGACTCCTTTATAGTCTATGGGGTCCGTGTGCTTTCATTGCTCACCGGTTGTCAATGCGTTCGGTATTCCATTCAGGTGGTCCCCATGCGGACTCCCCGAACGGAATACCGAACGCAGATGTGAACCGGGCTTTAGCTAGAACAATTTTCCTACAGACAACCATAGTTTTTTTTCAGCAAAGTACTAAAGTGGGACCAGACACTTCCAGATATATTAGTTGGATGACTTGTGATTGGTTCGGAATGTCCTATTTTCAGTGCTAGATATGGTATTAGAAATTGCAACAAGATTGAGCAGAAAACAAACAGTGGATATCAGCTCACTGCTCCCTGGTGGTTCACATGTAGGGTAACATCTGAAGGGCAGAATCCAAGTACTGGTTCGGTGTCCAGGCATGTAAGAATCCAAGGTGAAAAGTTGCTCTAGCCTTAAGTAAAAACATAATCTTCAGTAAGTCATAGATAAAAACAGGATGTTCACTCCTCCAAACAAAACATCTTGTGCATTTCAGATCAGGTGAGATCCATACTCATAGTTGGGATTACAAATTTGGCCTATTGTTAACCCTGGTAGATTAACAGTCTGTAGGAAAACAGGAATGTGCCTTGCCTTCTCTTTAAATCTGGACATAGTCCATTCAAAACAATGCTTTTTTCCTGGTTGAGTTGAAAACTCTTTAGTTATCTATAAGCCATGTCGGAGATTTTACATTGCAGGCGTTCTTATTTAAGCTGTATCATACACTGCATCGGCTGGCTATGTATAGCATGATGTCTCTTTTTACTTGTAAATTCCCATGTTGTTCTGGTATTCGTTCCTTACAGATAGGGGAGGGGAGTTTTGTAATATATTTGTCTGACATCTCCACAAGGTATCTGAGGATAGACATACTTTATGTATGTTCTTCATTTAATAAAAGTTAATAGTCCCACAGATACTTTCGATTTCTCCATACTAGTTTTACAAAATTTAGGATTCACTGATTGTTTTCTACCTTTACATAAATCTAAGATAAGCCTTTGTTTTTATAATTTACAAATGTAAACATCTGTATCTATTCTCCGCCATCTAGATGACTGTTATTGATATAAATATATTGCGTTTATTTTGTATTTTTGTTTGAAATAAAATGTATTTGATTTTATTTCAGTCTTGTACTTTATTCTTTTGTAGAAGAGAACCGATCTAAAAACAGTCAAAGAGAACACAGGAGACACCGAGCAAAACCAATAATAGTGTAATAGTTTACAAACCAAATTAGCATGTAGGGTAGGTTTAGTAGACCAGGTGGCCTCTCACCTGCTATGGTTGCGAAAACCGTCCACGACCGTGTATAAAGCTTTAACAAGGTAAACAGGTGGAGGGAGCAGTGCGTCTTGCCTACACCGGTTATCCAATACGAAAAATCTGGGAACAAAATTGAGGAAGACGAAGCAAATAATGACGGCGCTCTCTGGTCAGGGTAAGGTGAATTTATTAAAGAATGATAGGCACAGCGCTAATAAAACCACTGCGTTTCGGGCTCCGCTTTGCCCTTTCTCAAGTGCCTCAACTAATAACCAAACAAAAAGGCAATTTTTAAAAACAAAGAATAAAAAACAGTCACATTAGCAATAATGATAAATATCTAACCACATATTCCACATGCCTTGTATATTTCTACAAATCTCTATGTGGTCCACATAACATTAACATGCATGATTTTGTTTGAAAGATAAAACTGTGAAATATCACAGAATTTATGATACAACCCCCTTAAAATCTGAAAGATCTTTTATTTTTTTGTATGTATCCCCTTAAAAAAGAGAGGGAGAAAAGAGGGCCACATTGTAAATATATATATACTAGAGGGAGGACGTGGCTTCGCATGGGTATATTACAATTTATGTTTGTGTACTGACCCCATAAGAATTGTCCAATTTTGCACTGGTGTATTTTGTGTGTTGTTTCTGTGTATGTCCATAAGCGTAATGTGATTATGTGTATCTCATTTTGGATGTCAGTGAAAAACCTGTGATCAGTTGTTATGGATACCTGGAGTAAAGCTGTATCTAATCCTTCCCCGTGTAGTACTGTGTTTAGATGCACGTGTCTAATCCTTGTTGGTGTGGTACTTTGTGCAGATGCACATATCTAATCCTCCCCATGTGATATTGTGTGAAGAGGCGCGTATCTAATCCTCCAGTAAGTGAAACTGTGTGCAGACGCGCGTATCTAATGACTCTGGCGTGTGGTACTGTGTGCAGATGCGCATATCTAATCCTCCCCCATGTGGAACTGTGTGCTGAGACGCGTATCTAATTCTCTGGCATGTGGTACTGTATGCAGAGGCCTGTATCTAATCCTCCCCTGTGTGGTACTGTGTTCAGATGCACGTATCTAATCCTCCCCTGTGTGGTATTGTGTGAAGAGGCGCGTATCTAATCCTACGGCGTGTGGAACTGTGTGTAGACGCGCGTGTCCAATCCCCCGGCATGTGGTACTGTGTGAAGACGCGCATATCTAATCCTCCCCCGTGTAGTACTGTGTGCAGACGCGCGTATCTAATCCTCCCCCGTGTGATACTGTGTGCTGAGACGCGTATCTAATTCTCTGGCTTGTGGTACTGTGTGCAGAGGCATGTATCTAATCCTCCAAAGTGTGATACTGTGTTCACACACGTATCTAATCCTCCCCGTGTGGTACTGTGTGAAGAGGCGCGTATCTAATCCTACTGCATGTGGTACTGTGTGCAGACGCGTGTATCTAATTCTATGGCGTGTACAACTGTGTGCAGACGCGCGTATCTAATCCTCCCCCATGTGGTACTGTGTGTAGACGCGCGTATCTAATTCTATGGCGTGTACAACTGTGTGCACACACACACATCTAATCCTCCCCTGTGTGGTATTGTGTGAAGAGACGCGTATCTAATCCTTCGGCGTGTGGAACTGTGTGTAGATGCGCGTATCTAATCCTACTGCATGTGGTGCTGTGTGAAGACGCATGTATCTAATCCTATGGCGTGTACAACTGTGTGAAGACACGTGTATCTAATCCTCCCCTGTGTGGTATTGTGTGAAGAGGTGCGTATCTAATCCTACAGTGTGTGGAACTGTGTGTAGACGCATGTATCCAATCCTCCAGCATGTGGTACTGTGTGCAGACGCGCATATATAATCCTATCGCATGTGGTACTGTGTGTAGACGCGCGTATCTAATCCTCCCCCATGTGGTACTGTGTGCTGAGACGCGTATCTAATTCTCTGGCTTGTGGTACTGTGTGCAGAGGCATGTATCTAATCCTCCAAAGTGTGGTACTGTGTGCACACACACGTATCTAATCTTCCCCTGTGTGGTATTGTGTGAAGAGGCGCGTATCTAATCCTTCGGCGTGTGGAACTGTGTGTAGACGCACGTATCTAATCCTACTGCATGTGGTACTGTGTGAAGACGCGTGTATCTAATCCTATGGCGTGTACAAATGTGTGCAGACGCGCGTATTTAATCCTCTGGAGTGTGGAACTGTGTGTAGACGCCTGTATCTAATCCTTCGGTATGTGGAACCGTGTGCAGACGTACGTATCAAATCCTTCAGTGTGTGGAACTGTGTGCAGAAGCGCGTATTTAATTCTCTGGTTTGTGGGACTGTGTGCAGACCCGTGTATCTAATCCTCTGGAGTTTGATACTGTGTGCTGATCTGTGTATCTAATCCTCTGATGCGTGTATCTCAGTTTGGATATCAGTGTTGTATTGTGCATGTGGAGTGACCGTGTGTATTGCAGTTGGAATATGAGTGAAAGTCTTGCAGGTTTGTATTGGCTGGGGGGGGGGGCACTGTGTTTGGAATGCTGTATCTCAGCAACGGTACGTCCGAGCGAGTTGGAGTCTCGTCTTAAACCTTCCCAGATACCTGAAGTATCTCTGTACCAAATTTGGTGAAGATCGGGCCAGTCGTTTGGTTCGCATTAGAGCACGGACAGACAGACAGACAGACAGACAGAAATTCATTTTTATAATATAGGGATATATATATATAGGGAAAAAAACGGAGAGAGGTGTACATAATTAGAACAGAGATCCGAATCTTAGCTTTTTGCCAGGAAATATCGGCATACATATGATAGGAATGCGTAGATAATCAATCTTTTTTAAAGGTGCTGCTCAGAAGTAACAAGCCCACTGGAAGGAGCTTCCGCTTCCTCCTTCCTGCAGAGCGCTCCCCACTCTGTGCTCCAACGTGGAACGCAAGCCAAACCACACTTGTCTGTTTCCGGCTGCGTTCCACCGTGGAGCACAAAAGCGCCCCGTGCATGCGGACTCGTATGTAAGGAGCTATAAACAGCAGTCTCTGTGTACTAGGCTTTAAAACAAAGCTAAAGTAAAAGTAAAATATAGCAAAATGAAGAAAAGGGGAAGGGGGAAATGCGAGAGAAATGGACCCCATACTCTTATAAATAGTACAAATGGACTAGTGCATTTTGTTAAATGTTTCACATATTTGCCATGTAACTAGAAATGGTAGTTTAGACAAACCTCAAGCACGTATATGTACATATGATAATAAATATGCATGCAATCCCTAATATTTAAATAAATTATTAAATTATCATTTAAAAATCATCATGTTGAAACAATACCACATTTACAAATAAATTGATAACCTCCCCCCCTCCTATATATATATAAAGGAACAGAGGGGATGGGGGCAAAGGAATACCATGAACGACAAAAAAAACCTCCGATGGATCGTACAATAAAAAGCTACTTATTAACATCTTCTGACGCTAGATTTAAACCTGCTGGGTGTAATGTATTTAATTTGTACATCCAGAACATCTCCCTTTTATTCATGGTAGAGATCCTATCAGTCGTGTCAGATGGTACCCAGTCTATGGGTGTCACTCGGAAACCACTAAAATCTTTATTGCGATATTGTGCCGTATGACGCAACACATTGTGTCTTTCAAAACCGTTGACAACATTGGATCGGTGCTTGTTTAGCCACTCATTGAGCTGCCTAATGGTCCTCCCCACATACTGAAGGACACATGGGCACTCCAGTACATAAATAATATAAGTGGAAGTGCAATCTAAATGGTGTTGTAATCTGAAGGATTCCCCAGTGGAAAAACTGGTTATCACTTCAGTTTTATTTCTTATTGTTTTACAGCATTTGCACCTACTATGTTTACAGGAAAAACTACCTTTATTTTTTACAATATTACTGGACTTTTCTTTTTTGGGGGCTCGTAGATTACTAGGGGCCACCATTCTTTTCAAGGTCCTTGATCTTCGGAAAGTAAAACTAGGTTTATCGGGAATAATCTTTCCTAAAAAGGGATCGTTTTGTAATATTGACCAGTGTTTCGATATAATCTTTCGTATATAATGGCAAAAAGAGCTGTATGTCGTTACAAAATTAAAGTCGAAATTTTTTGGTTGTGCTTTTTTTCGGGGAATAAGGCAGTTAGTTTGGTTAAGAACCCTGGCTTTTTGACATGCATCTTGAATTATCTCCTTCGGGTATCCTTTGTCCCGAAATCTTTTCTTCCCTGTCGTCAAACAGCAGCACAAGTGGGGTATTCTGCCCCTGTGTGCTGGTAGGACAGATGGAATTTTTAATTCATTAATCAGCACAACCTGGCCCTATAAGAGGGCACAAGGACCTCCCACCTACGTGTTTTTTTCTGTCCTGTGATGGTGGGACAGGTGGAGGAGGCCTGTGTGGTCTCCTGTAAGGTTTGGAAAGAAGGTGTTTGCAAACCTCTTCCTTTCCTTTTTTCTTTCTTTCAGAGAAAGATTGAGGATTATATTGCAGTTATATTTTCAGTGCAGCAGTTTGATTCATTGCCAGCAGTAAGGTAAGCTAAATCCTCTTTCAGCTTTTCCTTTTGTTTTAGTGCAGCTTGCACTAATATCTATTACTGTGGTTGTACTGGAGCCTTCCTCCCCGGAGGAAGTTAGGCTGCAATCCTTAGACCTGGGCAGATGTCTCCGGATCTACCTCGACCGGACCCTGCCTTTTAGGAGGTCAGAACACCTCCTGATCAATCTAGCCGGGAGGTTTAGAGGTCAGAAGGCCTCAAAGGCCTCTATTTTCTGTTGGGTGAGGGGGGCCATCAAGATGGCCTTATCAACTCGGAGTTTGTCCCCTCCTGAGTGCCTAACGGCGCATTCGACCCGGGCGGTTTCTTCATCCTGGGTGGAGAGGTCGGCAGTTCCATTAGAGCACATCTGTGCGGCCGCCTCTTGGTCCTCTCCCCTAACCTTTGTAAGGCATTACCGCCTAAACTCCCGGGCGTCTGTCGCGACGGCTTTGGGCAGTCAATCCTGACCTCTATGGGCCGTGGAAACCCTCCCTGAGTGGGGGGATTACTTGCTAACTCCCCACTTGTGCTGCTGTTTGACGACAGGGAAGCTTAGATTATAAAGGCTAATCTGTTTTCCCTTAGTCATAACAGCAACACAAGGCTCCCTCCCTATTACTTTTTGTAAATTATTGTTATGTGTGTTGTATAGATTATGTACTCTTGTATTAACACGCAGGTGGGAGGTCCTTGTGCCCTCTTATAGGGCCAGGTTGTGGCTGGTTAATGAATTAAAAATTCCATCTGTCCTACCAGCGCACAGGGGCAGAATACCCCACTTGTGCTGCTGTTATGACTAAGGGAAAACAGATTATCTTTCATAATCTCAGCTTTAAAACCAAACTCTGTATTTCATAATCAGTATTTCTAGTGCAATTTCTCCTGATCCGGCGAAACTGGCCAAATGGAACGTTCTGCTAAAAACAGTGGCATGCCAATATATATTTATATACAGTAGAGACCAAAAGTTTGGACACACCTTCTCATTCAAAGACATTTCTGTATTTTCATGACTATGAAAATTGTAGATTCACACTGAAGGCATGAAAACTATGAATTAACACATGTGGAATTATATACTTAACAAAAAAGTGTGAAACAACTGAAAATATGTCTTATATTCTCAGTTCTTCAAAGTAGCCACCTTTTGCTTTGATTCCTGCTTTGCACACTCTTGGCATTCTCTTGATGAGCTTCAAGAAGTAGTCACTGGAAATGGTTTTCACTTCATAGGTGTGCCCTGTCAGGTTTAATAAGTGGAATTTCTTGCCTTATAAATGGGGTTGGGACCATCAGTTGTGTTGTGCAGACGTCAAGTGGATACACAGCTGATAGTCCTACTGAATAGACTGTTAGAATTTGCATTAAAAAGCAGCTAAGTAAAGAAAAACGAATGGCCATCATTACTTTAAGAAATGAAGGTCAGTCAATCCAAAAAACTGGGAAAACTTTGAAAGTGTCCCCAAGTGCAGTTGCAAAAACCTTCAAGCGCTACAAAGAAACTGGCTCACATGAGGACCGCCCCAGGAAAGGAAGACCGAGAGTCACCTCTGCTGCGGAGGATAAGTTCATCCGAGTCACCAGCCTCAGAAATCGCAGGTTAACAGCAGCTCAGATTAGAGACCAGGTCACTGCCACACAGAGTTCTAGCAGCAGACACATCTCTACAACTGTTAATATGAGACTGTTCAGCAGGCCTTCATGCTAAAATAGCTGCTAGAAAACCACTGCTAAGGACAGACAACAAGCAGAAGAGACTTGTTTAGGCTAAAGAACACAAGGAATGGACATTTGACCAGTGGAAATCTGTGCTTTGGTCTGACGTCCAAATTTGAGATCTTTAGTTCCAAGTACTGTGTCTTTGTACGATGCAGAAAAGGTGAATAGATGGACTCTACATGTCTGTTTCCCACCGTGAAGCATGGAGGAGGAGGTGTGATGGCGTGGGGGTGCTTTGCTGGTGACACTGTTGGGGATTTATTCAAAATCGAAGGCATACTGAACCAGCATGGCTACCACAGCATCTTGCAGCGGCATGCTACTCCATCCGATTTGCGATTGGTTGTATCATCATTTATTTTTCAACAAGGCAATGACCCCAAACACACCTCCAGGTTGTGTAAGGGCTATTTGACCAAGAAGGAGAGTGATGGAGTGCTACGCCAAATGACCTGGCCTCCACAGTCACTAGACCTGAACCCAATCGAGATGGTTTGGGGTGAGCTGGACATTTGAGTGAAGGCAAAAGGGCCAACAAGTGCTAAGCATCTCTGGGAACTCCTTCAAGACTGTTGGAAGACCATTTCAGGTGACTACCTCTTGTAGCTCATCAAGAGAATACCAAGAGTGTGCAAAGCAGTAATCAAAGCAAAAGGTGGCTACTTTGAAGAACCTAGAATATAAGACATATTTTGAGTTGTTCCGCACTTTTTTGTTAAGTATATAATTCCACATGTGTTAATTCATAGTTTTGACGCCTTCAGTGTGAATCTACAATTTTCATAGTCATGAAAATACAGAAAACTCTTTGAATGAGAAGGTGTGTCCAAAATTTGGTCTGTACTATATATATATATATATATATATATATATATATCTATATATATATATATATATATATATATATATATATATATATATATATATGTGTGTGTGTGTGTGTGTGTGTGTGTGTGTGTAAAGAGAACCTCAAAGTCAACGCCAAATATCCACATAAAACTTCAAGTACAATTTTTATTGCAACTTTATTATACCAATATATGTTAAAATACTATGAGATAAAACCATAAGAGTGATTAAGGGGGGGTCACAGAAATAGAAAAAAAAAATTGCTAAAGCTGGCCAGTATTCTTAATGTCATAGAACACAGTAAGGTAATGTATCTACCCACTGGGTTCAGACAAATGAAAAGATATATTACTAACCATACATATACAGACATAGCTGTAAGTGCTGGCACTGCTGAAATTTTTCCAGAAAATTAAGTAGTTTGCCTAGAAAATTATTGCAAATGCATGTTTTGTCATACAAATGTTTAGTTCCTTCAGAATTCTCTGTCAAGCTGCTGCACCTTTAATATCACCATGCCAACTTGGGAAGCTTTTACAGTTGCAGAGGTTTCCTGTCTTGGTCCAATTAGCAGCTGAGGAGGCCTGTATAAAACCCTGCCTTCCTGACACTAGTGGCAACTAATTAGTTTGCCTCCTAGTTTGGCTCTCCCTTTATCCTGGGAATACTTGTTTGATTACTGACCTTTGGTTTGCTCCCTTGATTCCCATTTGCCCCCTGATTCTGCTTTTTATGTTCCTGGTTGGATTTGTGACCCTTGGCTTGTTTTCCTAGATACTGCTTTCGTTTCCCGATTCTGTATATTACATTCTCTTCTGGCTTTGACTTTGCTGATATGACTTCTCTTTTCTTCATGCTACCAGGTTAGTTTGGAATTTGTTATGGTTTCTGCGGCGGTGCATTTATTACTGGTACATATCTCTATGGCTAGTGACAATTCAGATTCCCATATTAAGCACAAGTCCATCTTGGCTTGCGATGAGCTCTGGTGAAGGTGTCTGGGGATTGGGATTGGCTTGTAGAACTATGCAAGTATTAAATATCTGTGTCTACTGCTTGCAGTTATCAAATAATCTCCGGATATTGCTTTTATTATGGCCTTGCATCTGCATCTAACCATAAAAAGGCAAATTGGACATAATTTCACACAAAAATCCAAAAATGGGCCGGACAAAATTGTGGGTAAAGAACTTTGTGTCAAGCATGTGATCCTTGTCAAACGCATCTGTGGCAAGTAACAGGTGTGGGCAATATAAAAATCACACCTGAAAACAGATAAAAAGAAGAGAAGTTGACTCATTCTTCACAGGTATTGTGTGCCTGTGTGTGCCACACAAGGAGAACAGAAAGAGAAGAGAACTGTCTGAGGACTTGAGAACCAAAATTGTCAGCAATCTCACTCATCTCCATAGATCTTGATGCTGCTTTGTCCACAGTGCGCAACACAATGAAGAAGTTTACAACCCATGGCACTTTAGATAATCTCCCTGGATGTTGACATAACAGAAAAATTGATGAAAGGTCAAAATGCAGGATAGGCCGGATAGTGGATAAGCAGCCCCAGTCAAGTTCCAAAGAATTCCAACCTGTCCTGCAGGTTCAGAGTGCATCAGTGGCAGCAGAAACTATCCATTTACATTTGACCATTTGCAAAAAATGTACGTGAGTAAGCCAAAATCCTTCTGGGAAAACCTGTGGACTTGTGGACAGATGAGACCAACATAGAGATTTTAGGTAAAATGCATCATTCTCCTCAGTGGCATAACTAGGAACGGCGGGGCCCAGTGGTGAACTTTTGACATGAGGGCCCCCCCAACCGACAAAGACCCCGACCAACCATCCCCCCCCTGCACTCCTGCACTCCCTATATATAAGATAATATATTCCTGATTGAAATCTGCAATACTTCTGTCAAGTGTTTCTTTAGGTCAAAATATCATTACCGTTCTGGGAGCAAAAATGTATATTTCTGACCACATATAAAATGACAGATAGGCAAAGCCCCTGGGAGACCCCATGATCATGAGAAAGCACAAATACACACAAATTGCCATTGACTTTATTTTTATTCTTATTGTGTTACTGCCTTCTACGGGATAAAGATAAAGGTATAATGGAACTTTGGTGAGTGTGGCTATTTCTGTTCTTGTATTTTATTACTTCTGCTTGCTTAGATATCTAGAATAGTCTATAGGTAAAATGCTGTATTTCCTGGAGAATATATGACAGTGATGGATATAAAACACATTGGGGAAAATTCATTACTCCTTGTATGCCAGAGAGCTGGAGTTGAGGGATGATATTGAGGCGCAAGGCTCTTTCTTGCCCTAAACGTGCACTTCAAGCCCAGATCTCTGCCTTTTCCACCATATTATGCGAATGATAAGGGGCCCCCCAGAGTGGGCACTGGGGAGGGCAAAAGCACCTGTTGTTAGGAGTATTTTGGTTCATTGCTTTCTATTTTTCTTACCTGGGGAGTTTTTGGCTGCGCAGTGTCTGGGGTGGCATCCTGGCGCTGCGGGGTTGTCCTGTCGTGGGTATTGGTGCACACCTTCTGACTTGCACGTGCGCACTGTTGGTAGGCAGCTTTATTTCCTGGTTGATTAGTCTGTCCTCCCATTTGCACCTGGGAGGAGTGGTCTCTACTCTGTATTTAAACCCATGCCTCCCATGGTTCTGTGCTGAGTGTCGCTTTTACAGTGCTAGGCCTTAGCAGGAGGAGTAGGTGGTGATCTGGGATAGAGGAAGTTCCGTGGTTGGTTTTTTGGAGGTTTGGGTGAACTAGTTGGTGTGTGAGTTTTCCCTTCTGTGTTCACCAATCCTACCTTTGTGTATAATTGACTGTGTGAGTGAATTGCCTTATCCTTTGATTTCTACTCAGTTTCCCTGTGTTTGTTTCCTAGTGTATGGTTCCTTCCCATATTGGTTTGGGGGAATCCTTTCCCACATTTTTCCTGTGTGCTGCTTGTGTTGTTAGTCAGTGCACACCCTTGTCAGTCCCTGTCAGTAGCAGCTTCACTTGTTCGTTAGGGGTGACCCCCTTTAGTCTCCAGTCCCTAGAGGTCTTATAGGGCATTCCTTCTCCCACTTCCCTCTAGGCCTACGGTATCAGTGAGAGAGGAGCCGTCGGGGTCAGGCTTAGCCTGAGTACAGCCGACCCACACCCGTGAGTCAGGGACCGGGATAGCTAGTGGGAGTAGTGCAGGGCGAGATTTCCTACTGCTATTCCTTAGCCCCGTTGCAGCTACCTGGACTGACATAACACCTGTGACTTAGTCTCAATCAGTTTTCTGGCATGAGTTACAATGGAAGTCTCCGCCTGGCCCCTGCACCAGTCAGGTGTTTATTTAAAGGGGTATTCCCACGTCGCATACTCACCAGTCTTCACTGCTGTAAAATCTTCTTTCTTCCTAGTTTCTTGCGTCATTTGGTGGGCGGGGTTTCATATGCAACCTGCCATTTAGCTCCACCCCTAAATTAGCATTTAGCTCCGCCCACCACATAGCGTGATCCTATGGGGCAGCTGAAGGGCCTGTGATGTCATCAAAGGTCCTCAAAAAACACTATATGCACAATATTGGACTATGAAGTACAGGCAGGAGCAACTCAATTCTGTGTTACATACAGAGACTGCCTGTCTCTGCCATAATGAACACAATTGAATTAGCTAGCCTGATAACTGGGATAACAGAAGAAATGAAAGCAGCTCTTCTTCCCTATCTGAGAGCAGGGAGGTAGGTCACGTGGTGTAGAAACAGGAATAGCTAGAAACACAGGCTCGCTCCCTGCACTTAGCCCCTCCTCCCTCCCCCCTGAGAGCAGGCAGATACATCACTTGACTTTTGAGCAGATAAGTCAAGGGCTGTGTCAACAATGAATTGAATAAAGTAAGATAGTGGACAAACAAAGCAGTTTTGCTGAAGCAGTGTATTTAGGAAAAGTCTTACATCCACATTAACAAGCAGTATAGATAGGATCCTTGTGATGGGACAACCCCTTTAAAGACTGTTGCGCTATTTGCCATTCTTAATAAATTTGCCCCATTGGGGGTCAGCATGTTTTGACCAACACATCACCCGAATCATTTCTTTTGTTTATGTTGAGTTTTTGTCACACAGCTTTCTTGTAGTCTGGACTGTTCTATAATTGCTTAGATTGAAGCTACACAGTAAGGCACAAATGCAGCAGCGAATACATTTATTTTAAAAGGATCAGATCCTTTAAGGTGGTTTTTCCACCATAAACTGGCCCCATCATGTCTAGGATGAAGTACTCCTTCAGTCACAGGAAGGTGACGTTATGAGTGTATGAAAGAATAAAAAGTGATATGTAAATTACTCTAAGTAGTCATGGAGGGTGGGGGGCAACTTCATCCTAGTCCTGTTGTCTGCTTGCTTAACATTTTTCCTGACATTTATGACTGATCTTTCCCTCACAGTCCCCTATATCCCTGTTGTCATGAGGTAGATGTCTGTCATGTCAGCAGACAGCATGACTAGGCTGAAGATGCCCCCCGCCCACCATGACTACATAGGTTAATGTGCATATGAATTTTATGCTTTCACATATTTATAACTTCACTTTTCTGCAACAGAAAGATTACAGAGGAGCAACAATAGAAAGGGAACCGCTTTCCTGATAACCTCCCTTTATGTGTAAGTAGAAATAAAACTCCAAACCTACTACTACTAGAGATAAATATACGTCCCTGTACAATACCTATGTTATATGATAACTGATCTGTGGAGATAAATTATTTTCTGAAGCAGTATAAAGCTTGGTCATCTCCTAGTTATATTACAGTACATATGAAGTGGTTGACTTAGAAATGGAATAGCAGGTGTCTTAAGTGTAATGGATAATGCTTTCTCGATGATATCACTTTGCGGATATAAAAAGCTATGACTATCATACTCATGGCTAGATATGGATTACATATCCATTGCAGCAGCACTTCTGTATAATTAGCACTGGTTGAGGCTAGCAGTGCTTTCAGGCACAACCGGATCTGGCAGGAAATACTGTATAAAGTGAATCTCAGTTCAGTCACTGCAAGTAATAGACAATAGAGTAAATTTTATGTGGATCAAGTAGGCACGAAAGGTAAGTATTTGGCCGGTTGTAATATTAAGAATTGAGGGAACCACAGAAAGGGAGTAGTAGTGGTGGTAGCGGTGTCAGTCGGTAGGCCGAGTGCCCTCAACCAAACTGCCCTCCTAGGCCAGACACTGACTACTGCGGCATGCATGTTACTGGATGTTGGTGATAGTAATTCCCCTGGGGTGCTTCCATTTGGAAAAGGGTCCTCTCTTTACCCTGAGCTGTGTGATGGTGTTTGGAAGGGCCCAGTTGGTGAATGCAGGAATGACTCCAGAGACAGTGACACAGCTGAAACAGATCAAAATTATCTGGGGCAAACTGTATAACTGCAAATAGGTGCAAATTCCCAAATGGGGTAGTAGTCTCCCAACTGTTGGGTTCACCCAAGATTGGGGATGAGGGATGCTCAGACCAAATGGTAGAAAAGTTCCTTATACTACACTCTGTAACTCTAAAAACTCTAACAGCCAGTAGATGGTTCTGAACTATGATTATGGTCAAAAGGTCTTCTAATACCATACCTCCCAACCGTCCCGATTTCCGCGGGACAGTCCCGATTTGGGTGACATGTCCCGCGGTCCCGGTTGGAAGGAGGTATGTCCCGATTTCAACTCAGATCTGCATCCAGAGGACGCAGATCTGAGTTGAACACACATGCGGCTGAAGGAAGGAGCTGACACAGGTCAGCTCCTCGCTTCGCCGCTGCCCGCCTCTCTCCCTGACACACGCGGCTGAAGCTGCTCGCGTGCTCGCTTCGCCGCTGCGTCTCTCTCTCTCGCTGACACATGCGGCTGAAGCGAGGAGCTGACCTGTGTCTTGTGGCTTGTAGACGCGATGTACACGCCAGGAGCCGGCGGCAGCAGCAAGTGAGGAGCTGACACAGGTCAGCTCCTCGCTTCAGCCGCATGTGTCAGCGAGAGAGAGAGACGCAGCGGCGAAGTGAGCACGCGAGCAGCTTCAGCCGCGTGTGTCAGGGAGAGAGGCGGGCAGCGGCGAAGCGAGGAGCTGACCTGTGTCAGCTCCTTCCTTCAGCCGCATGTGTCAGCGAGAGAGGCGGCGAGGGAGCGGAGGAGAAGGTAAGTTTAATGTGGAGGTGGAACGTGAATCTGGGGGCAGATGAAGGAGAGGACGGCATGACATTGGGGCAGAGATGGGGGACATGAATCTGGGGGCAGAGATGGGGGACATGAATCTGGGGGCAGAGATGGAGAGGACATGAATTTGGGGGCAGAGATGGAGGGACATGAATCTGGGGGCAGAGATGGAGGGACATGAATCTGGGGGCAGAGATGTGGGACATGAATCTGGGGGCAGAGATGGAGGGGACATGAATCTGGGGGCAGAGATGGAGGGACATGAATCTGGGGGCAGAGATGTGGGGACATGAATCTGGGGGCAGAGATGGAGGGACATGAATCTGGGGGCAGAGATGGGGGACATGAATCTGGGGGCAGAGATGGAGGGACAGGAATCTGGGGGCAGAGATGTGGGACATGAATCTGGGGGCAGAGATGGGGGGACATGAATCTGAGGGCATAGATGGGGGGACATGAATCTGGGGGCAGAGATGGAGAGGACATGAATCTGGGGGCAGAGATGGAGGGGACATGAATCTGGGGGCAGAGATGGAGGGACATGAATCTGGGGGCAGAGATGTGGGGACATGAATCTGGGGGCAGAGATGGAGAGGACATGAATCTGGGGGCAGAGATGGAGGGACATGAATCTGGGGGCAGAGATGGGGGACATGAATCTGGGGGCAGAGATGGAGGGACAGGAATCTGGGGGCAGAGATGTGGGACATGAATCTGGGGGCAGAGATGTGGGGACATGAATCTGGGGGCAGAGATGGAGGGACATGAATCTGGGGGCAGAGATGGGGGACATGAATCTGGGGGCAGAGATGGAGGGACAGGAATCTGGGGGCAGAGATGTGGGACATGAATCTGGGGCGGAGATGGGGGGACATGAATCTGAGGGCATAGATGGGGGGACATGAATCTGGGGGCAGAGATGGAGAGGATATGAATCTGGGGGCAGAGATGGAGGGACATGAATCTGGGGGCAGAGATGGAGGGACATGAATCTGGGGGCAGAGATGTGGGACATGAATCTGGGGGCAGAAATGGAGGGGACATGAATCTGGGGGCAGAAATGGAGGGGACATGAATCTGGGGGCATAGATGGGGGGACATGAATCTGGGGGCAGAGATGGAGAGGACATGAATCTGGGGGCAGAGATGGAGGGGACATGAATCTGGGGGCAGAGATGGAGGGACATGAATCTGGGGGCAGAGATGTGGGACATGAATCTGGGGGCAGAGATGGAGGGGACATGAATCTGGGGGCAGAGATGGAGGGACATGAATCTGGGGGCAGAGATGGAGGGGACATGAATCTGGGGGCAGAGATGGAAGAGGGACATGAATCTGGGGGCAGAGATGGAGGGGACATGAATCTGGGGGCAGAGATGGAGGAACATGAATCTGGGGGCAGAGATGGAGGGGACATGAATCTGGGGGCAGAGATGGAGGGACATGAATCTGGGGGCAGAGATGGAAGAGGGACATGAAACTGGGGGCAGATGAAGGGTGTATATGAAACTGGGGGAGAGATAGAGGGGGGACATATAATTTACGGGTGACTGTAGGAGGATTATACTGTGTGCGGGCACATGAAAAATTAACGAGTGGGCGGAGTCAACACAAAAGTGGGTGGGGCTAAATTTGCGCCGCACATTTTGTCCCTCTTTCGGTTCTTCAAAAGTTGGGAGGTATGTAATACAGATCCTGGAAAATGGGACTCCTTTCCTCTTCCTGGCACACGATCTGTAAAGCAGACAGGGTGATGATCCTTGTTTCAGAGCTGTCTCTGGCATAGATTTGGGCTGAAATCTTCTCTCTCAGGGGCTGACTAGAACATAGTAGCGATGCATAGTAACAGTACCAACACTCACTGCACACTAACCATTAACTGAGGCTCTAAGGCAGGGGTGCTCACAATTACAGCATGTGAGCTACTTTATAAACTGACCAAGGCAAAAGATCTACTACCCACTTCTTGTGGGCGGGGATGGGCATGTGGGCGGGGTCAGGCGGAGCATGAGAGCAGGAGACAGCGGCGTTCTGTGGCCGCCCAGGGATCCCCGGTGTCTGCTTGTTCACAGCGCAGGCTGAGAGTTATCTCTGGACACTGGCAGGCTGGGGCTGCGGCAGCCCTGCCTGCCAGTGTCCGGAAATGACTCTCAGCCTGCGCTGTGAACAAGCAGCACCCCGGCTCCCTCCATCCCTAAGAGCCGGGAGCGCGTCATCCCCCGGAGCTGCTGCTGCCCGGCCTGCAAGTGTCCGGAGTGCTTGTTCACAGCACAGGCTGAGAGTCGACTCTCCGCCTGCACTGTGAACAAGCAGACACCGGGGATCCCTGGCTGCATCCCGCGATCCACCCATACGTCCTTTGCAATCGACCGGTAGATCGCGATCGACGTATTGGGCACCCCTTCTCTAAGGGTTCTGCCAAGACTTTCATCTCCATAATCCTGCACAATGACCTGTGATTGACCAGGGCTGAACCAAGTGAATGGGTGACCAACAGAAAGGTAAATCATGGAGAAAGCACACTAGGGAAAGCTGCAAATATTTATAAAACAAAATAATATACACATAACCAAAGGCACCATAAAATAACACAACATAAAATACAAAACATTAAAGTAGTGTCACTCTGGGATGCTGCAGATTTACTATGGCTTAATTGCATGTAAGATATTTTTCACCTTTGCAAAAACAAGGAGTTCCTGGATTTATCTTCGTAGCTGTGATCTGTGACTACGACTTATCTAGTGTACTTACAGGTGTTGTCGGATACACCTCCATCCTTATCATTGACTCACAGTAGAATGCAATCATGTTTGGGCGCATGGACCCTAATGGAAGGTGAGCTCACATCTCTGCTGCAAATGGAGACCGAGACCAGACCCAAAATAAGCAAGCTCACAACCCACATCAAAGGTCCCCATGTCTCGCGAGCCCCTATGATTAAAGCAAACACAATTCACTGAAAAGGACATCATTATAGATCATATCACTGAAAAGAGGCCGCATTAACCTGATGTTGGATAACGCAACGGTTCTTAGGATTCAGACAGGCCCAAATGGAATATGATGGCTGCTACAGAGGTGTGAAATACTGCTAAAACATCCACTCCTACCCTCATGGATTTTAGATGTGTATGAGTGGAGGTTGTATCTTACACCTCTACCATATATCATTTAAGCCGTCATCCTGCTGTGAATCAATTGTTCACCTAACATAAGATAAATGTCTCCTCTTTTCATTGATATATAATATATAATGTAATATTGTACAGTGGAAAATATATACATTGGACCTCAGAAGATTATCTCTTCTACGAAATGTGACTATGCAGACATGCACTGTGTTGCACAAAACAAAATGTTCTATACATTTTAAATAAACGTATTGAAGGAGATTTATTACAATGTTAAAATTCAGTTTTTCTGTAGTCTGTGTTCATGTATTTTGCACCAAATTTATCAAATGTTGCACATAGTTTCATAAATCAGGCCCATCTGTAAGTCTAATTCCTGAGCTGTTACTCCACTTTCTCTGCGCTCCCTCCACTGGATGGAGATTGAAACAAGTTTTGCTCATTTTTAAAAAGTCTCATTTGATAAATGTGGCGTACAGACAGCTAAACAGGCTGAGGCTAGGTTCCCGAACGACAGAGAGCCCGTCCACTAAAACAGTGGTTACCTGCAGAAACCTGTGGAATGCATAGACTATAATGGAGTCCTGGAATACGCCATTTTTATACTGAAACTGGCAGAGAGAAGTTCTTTGTGCAGGACTTTTCTCTCCGCCTATTTTCACCGGAATCTGTGGTGAAGTCTCCTATGGAGATCCTAGTTTTCCCTCCTACTTCTCAAAAATGTAGTGAGTGAAGGAAAAATGAATAGGGTTTCAAAACGTTTGGGAAAATAAGTTCAAAAGTTGCAAAACCTTTACGCTGCAACTTTTTCTGCCCTCCTTTGCTTTCACCGTGTGGTTCACATACATGTGGATACTGCAGTGATATATTACTTGGGCGCACTCCTTCACTGTATCTGAGGACAGGGACTGTTCCCTGTGGAAGTCAGCACCTAGTGCAGGATCTGCCAGTAAGAGTTGTCTCACATCTGTGCTGGTATTCCAACCTGGGAAGTCCGCATGCCCCCCCCCCCCCCCCAAACGGAATACCAAACGCAATTACAACCAGTGTACAGTAAAAGCCCATGCATCCCCATAGACTATAATGGGGTCCATGTGCTTGCCGCCAGATCTCCGCACACAACATGTGGACAGGAAAGTAGTTCAAAATCTACTTTCCTGTCCGCATGATTCGTGCGGGCAGCGTGCGGCATGCACACGGACCCCATTATAGTCTATGGGGTCCGTGTGCTTTTATTGCACAGCGTTTGTAATTGTGTTTTGTATTCTGTTAGGGGGGTCCGCATGCGGACTCTCCTGGACAGAATACCAACGCAGATGTGAACAAAGGGTGAGGCTTGTAAGCAACTATAACATAAGAATTATCTTTCAGAAGGTAGAAATGGACAATAGTAAAGATATACTGTAATTGATCTGAGTGATAGCTGCTTGTCTAGTGAGGAATGAGCTAGCAGTATTGAGTGAAGGTTTTATTCAGTAGCTCTATAAACATGACATGTCTTCTGTAAAGAAATGTACAATATTCAAATAATGTGTGAGAGCATTCTGCCATCTAGTGGGTGTACCGCTGTAGCGCTGTTTAACATGACTTTCTGCAGCGTAATTGTTAGGATAGCAGATGCATTTCTGAGCCAATAGTGAGAACCAGTACTAGAAACACTGATCAAAATGGTAAATACAGTGCTGAATGTCGACACCGGGCCACACTAACTCCAATCCCATAGTGGTGTTCATCAGAGCCCCAGATTGCGGGGATGGACTTGGCGGCACTGCTAGGCAGAACAGCATCGGTCGAGAAACGCCAGACAAACAGCGCACACAACGCACCACAAATAACAGCACAACCAGAAATTGGGAACTCTTACCAGTAGATCTTCAGGGTGTGGCGCAGGTTCAAGAAACCAGAAGGCATTGGCAGGTGGTGCTTAGCAGGTGGCAGCAGAGAGTCAAAGCATAGTCGTACATTCCAAGTCGCCAAAAAGGGGGCAGTGCAATATAGAGGGTAATCGAAAGGGCAGGTCAGACAGGCAGGGTTGGTAACAGGAAAAGCAGAACAGTACAAAAACTGGCTCAGTAAGTAGAGGTCTAAAGGCAAGTCAGGGTCATCAACAGGAGCAGGCACAGTACACAAATTAGGAGGCAAAGTCGGAGGTCATGGCAAGGGGTCAGAAACACAGGTAAACTGATAACAGGAGAAACGTTTACTATCAGGAGCTAGGATGTACACTGAACAGACAGTGGCGGTCCAGAGCAAGAGCCCATCCTTAAATAGGCTCCAGCCCGCCACTGTGCCTAAAAAAATGGAAGTCCTCTGTCCGGCTCAAGAGGAGACCAGCAATCCCCGTACATCGCGATAGCGGTTCTGGCCTGCTTCCGAGTCTCAGGAGCGCAGAAAGGAGAGGGCTGGCAACCTCCTTACAGTGTTGCTGAGGCTCCCGCCCTACTCCTAACAAGGGGACAGGGAGTGCTGAGAGAAGTCCATCTCCTGGTGCCCTAGTTTAAACTGTTGCCCCCAGTTTAATGTCTTCCTCAGCTGCCCCCATTTTAATGTCCCCTTCCAGTTGCCCCCAATTTAACCGGTTAAGGACCAGGCCCAAAAGTATGTTAAAGACCAGGCCTCTTTTTTCAAAACTGACATGTGTCACTTTAAATGGCAATAACTTTGAGACGCTTTAACTTACACAAATGATTTTGAGATTGTTTTTTTCGTAATACATTATACTTCATGTTGGTGGTAAACACTAATCAATATTTTTGCATTTATTTATAAAAAAACTAGGAAATTTGATGATAAAAAATTGCAATTTTCAAAATGTGAAATTCTCTGCTTTTCAGGCAGATAGTCATACCATCCAAATACATGAATAAATATTATCTCCCATATCTCTGCTTTATATTGGCATCATATTTTGATTGTCTTTTAATTTATTTTGGACGTCACAAGGCTTACAAGTGTAACAGCAATTTTCCAGATTTACAAGAAAATTCTCCAAACCAATTTTTTAGGGACCATTTCAGTTCTGAAAGTAATTATAAAGGCCTGTATAATAGAAACCCCCATAAATTACCCCATTTTCAAAACTGCACCCCTCAAATTATTCAAAACAGCATTTGGGATGTTTGTTAACCCTTTAAGCATTTCATAAGAATAAAAATAATATGGCAGTGAAATTTAGACATTTCATTTTTTTTCACTAATACATTCATTTAGACCTAAAATTAACACATTCACAAAGGGTTAAAGGAGAAAATGCATCTGACAGTTTATTGTGCAATTTCTCCCGTGCACAGAAATACCCCACATTTGGGTGTAAACTGATTTTTGGGCACACAGCAGTGCATGGAAGGGAAGGAGCGACACTGGGTGTTTGAACAGCAGATTTTGCTGGAATAATTTTCAGCGCCATGCCTTATTTGCAGAGACCCTAGAGTACCAAAACAATGGAAACCCCCCAAAAGTGACCCCATTTTAGAATCCACACCCCTCACAGAATTCATCAAGTGGTATAGTCAGCATTTAGACCCTACAGTTGTTTCACAGATTTTACTAACATTGGGATGTGTAAATGAAAAATTACTAAAATGTCACTTTATCCCCAAAGTTTTCATTTTCACAAGGGGTTAAAGGAGTAAAAGCCCCCCACAGTTTGTTAAACAATTTCTCCTGAACACGGCAATACCCCATATGTGGCTATAATCTGCTGTATGGGAACATGGCGGGGCTCAGAATGGAAGGAGCGCTATTTTGCTTTTGGATGGCAGATTTTGCTGGAATTATTTTTAGGTGCCATGTCGCATTAGCAGAGCCCCTAGAGAACCAATACAGTGGAAACCCCCTAAAAGTGACCCCATTTGGGAAACTACACCCCCCACAGAACATATTAAAGGGTAGAGTGAGCATTTTGACCCTACAGCCGTTTCACAGATTTTATTAACATTGGGCCATGAAAATGAAAAATTACTTTTTTTCCAACAAACTGTCAATTTACAAGATTTTCACAAGAGGATAAAGGAGAAAAAGCTCCCTAAAGTTCATTACACAATTTCTCCTGAAAACAGAAATGCCCCATATGTGGTCATAATCTGCTGTATGGGAACATGGCGGGGCTCAGAATGGAAAGATCGCTATTTGGCTTTTGAAGGGCAGATTTTGCTGGAATATTTTTCAGGTCCCATGTCGCATTTGCAGAGCCCCTAAAGTACCAATACAGTGGAAACCCCCTATAAGTGACCCCATTTTGGAAACTACACCCCTCATAGAATTTATCTAGGGGTAGAGTGAGTATTTTGGCCTCACAGGTGTTTCACAGATTTTATTAACATTGGGACGTGAAAATGAAAAATTACTTTTTTTCCCAATAAATCGTCCATTTAGCGCCATAGTTTTAATTTTGCAAATAGTTTAAGAATTAAAAGCCCCCCACAGTTTGTTACACAATTTCTTCTGAACACGGCAATACCCCATATGTGGCCAAAATCTGCTGTATGGGTACATGGTGGGGCTCAGAATGGAAAGAGCGCTATTTGGATTTTGGAGGGCATATGTTGCTGGAATAGTTTTCAGGGGCCATGTCGCATTTGCAGAGCCCCTAAAGTATCAATACAATGGAAACCCCTCAAAAGTGACCCCATTTTAGAAACTACACCTGTCAAGGAATGTATCAAGGGGTATTATCATTTTGAGCCTAAAATGCTTCCCAAAAATTAATGTACAAAATGAAAATTAAAATTTTTTAAAATATGCCATTTCGGTGCCCAATACGTTGCACCCACTTTGTGTTGTCAGAGACCTGCACTCCTAAAACTATTAAGTGGGCCATCCCGGGGGTCAAAAAATTATATATGTGGGTGTAAACTGCTGCTTGGGCACACAGCAGGGCTCAGAAGGGAAGGACCACTGTGCGTTTTAGCTTTTAGGGTACAGATTTAGAGGGACTTTCTGGGCACCATGTTGTTTTTGCAGAGCCCTGGAGGTGCCAGTAAACTGGAATTCACCAAGAAGTGACCCCATTTTGTAGGGGCAATTTTAGGGTCTCTGCAAATGTGACATGGTGTCCAAAAACGAAGAATCTAAATCTGCACTCCAAAAGCACATATTGCTCCTTCACATCTGCACCCTGCTGGGTACCCAAATAGCAGTGTATGCCCACATGTATGACACTGGTGTACCCCGGATAACGGACTTAATACCATATGTGGGTAGAAATGGCTGTTTGGGCACAGCCGGGCACAGAAGGGAAGGAGCGCTATTTTGGTTTTTGGAGCACAGTTTGGTTTTTGGACGTCATGCCACTTTTGCAAATCCCCTGAATTGCCAATAAAGTGGAATCCGCAGACATGTCACCCTATTTTGGACACTACCCCACTGATGGGATTTATCAAGTGGTGTAGCGAGCATTTTTAACCCTTGAGTGTTGCATTTATTTAGTTTCCAGAAATGAAATCGCAACTGATAGAGAAGTTAAAAATGAAAATTTTACAGGTTTGCCATTTCAGTGTGCAACATGTTGTGCCCGACTTATGTCAGCAGAGACACTCCAAAAACTGTGAAATGGGTATCCTGGGCACAACAGCTTTTAGAGCGTTCATCTCGGATACAAGTCGGGCACAACATATTACGCACTGAAATGACATATTCCTGGAAAAATGGTCATTTTCACCTCTCACAATCAGCTGCGTATTCATTTATGGATAATAAGTTATAGCAACACTTGGGGGTTAAAAATGCTCTCTGTACCCCTGGATAAATCCTTCAGGGGTGTAGTTTCCAAAATAACGTCTCATATCTGGGGATTCCACTTTACTGGCGTTTCAGCTCTGCAAAAGTGTCATGACATCCAAAAACCAAACCGTCTGTGCTCCAAAAACCAAATGACCCTTCTCCCCTTCTGTGTCCGGCTGTGCCCTAATATCAGTTTATACCCACATATGACATTACGTGCATTATCCAGGGTACACCAGTGTCATACATGTGTCATACATGTGTCATAAACTGCAGTTTGGACGTACAGCAGGGCGCAGAAGGGAAGGAGCGCTATGCGGCTTTTGGAGTACAGATTCAGATGTTTGGTATCTGGGCGCCATGTCATGTTTGTAGAGCCTGTAAGGTACCAGAAAAGTGGATTCCCCAAAGGAGTGACCCCATTTTGAAAACTGCACCCCTCAAAGAATTTATCAGGGGGTGTAGTGAGTATTAGTATCCCGGACGTGACTGCACAGCGGATGGCGAAAAGAGGGAATATATAAGCAGTGCGGAGGACATTGCAGACACCAAATTCCCTACTATGTCCCCGTAGCTCCTATGATTGGGGGAGTCACTCTGGGGGTCACTTTAGGGGTCACTTCTGGTGTCTGTTCCCTCATAAGCTGTAAATCTGGGGTGTCTGCTGATATTCGCTCGCACAGCTTATATATTCCCTTCCTGACGCAGCCAGTTGTGTTCAAATAATTTGGCGATTTTTGCGGGTTTTTGTCTTCACATTGCTAGATGCTATATTTTCTTTATTTTTCTGGTGACGCGGCCATATAAGGGCTTGTTGTTTGCGGGATAAGATGCATTTTGTAATGACACCGTTTTTGGGTGTCTACATCTTATTGAATACATTTTATTAACCCTTTTTTGCTGGATTTAGAAAAAAAAAAATCAATCCTGGCATTGAGTTTTATTTTTTTAATTTTACACCATGCAGCGTACAGTATAAGTAACATGTTCCCTTTATTCTGCGGGTCGGTACGGTTACGGAGATACCTCATTTATATTATTTTTTTATGTGTTACTAGTTCTGCAGAGGAAAAACACATTTGGGGACATAAATCAATGTTTTTTGCATCGCATCTTCTAAGAGGCGTAACATTTTTATTTTTCGGTTGACAGTGTTGGTTGAGGGCTTATTTTTTGCGGAACAACCTGCGCTTTTTATTGGTACTGCTGTCGGATGCATATGACTTTTTGATCACTTTTTATAGCATATTTTGTATGGTGAGATGGCGAAAAATCATTACTTCCGGCGAGTTTTTTCCGTTTTTTTTTTCCGGCCTTCGCCGTGTACATTAAATATTATTTCAGTTTTATTGTACAGATTGTTATGGACGCGACAATACCAAATATGCATTGTTTTTATTACTTTTTAGTTCTTTTTTTATATAATTCATTTTCTATAGAGAAAAAGGGATTTTTGGGCTTTATAGCTTTATTAATTTTTTTCATACACTTCATTTTATTTTATTTTTTCATTTTTTTTACTTTTTCATGTGTCCATTTAGGACACTTCAATCAGCAATACTTTGCTGATATAGAATGCCATGTGAGACACAGCATGCAGGTGTCCCACATGGCATTCCGTAGCAGGATATCAGGCTGTGTAGACGCACAGCCTGACATCAGAAGGTCCTGGCAGGATCATCAGGTATGTGGGGGCTCCGGGCAGTCTGGGGTCACTGGCCAGACCCCAGACTACCTTTTACTGCTATCGGCACCCTCCGATCTCGCCGCGGGGGGTGCCGATCAGCTTCAATTGTCGGCGGATGCCTTTCGATCGCGCCGTGATGTTTCACGGCGCGATCGAAAGGGTTAAAACGTCCAGTCGGACTCAGTTCCGACTGGACGTTATTGAGGAAGGGGTTAGGTGTTAGTAACACCTAACCCCCGTCCTCCCCGCACCCTATCCCCCGCGAAATAGGTACCTAAAGACAGGACGTATTTTAACAATAGTCCGGTCTTTAGGTACCTGGACCGCAGGCCGTAAATTTACGTACGGCGGTCCTTAACCGGTTAAAGGGGTATTCCCATGACGCTTGTTCACTAACTGTTTCGGTTCTGTGTATATATATATAAAAAAATAATAAACTAACTACAGAACCGCTAGTCTGCAGACACTGCAGCGAGGTCCACAGGCCCAGATGGGTGGCTGTAAGTCTGAACAGCGTGCTACCAGTTAAACTGCACTGGCAGTCATGTGGCGTGATACAAAATGTGAACAAGCTGCAACAACACCCTGCCAGATAACCTCACTGGACAGGTGCACAGTACAGCTGAAACAGCAAGGCTGCCAAGGGTTAACCGTCACCCCTGGTCAGCAACAAAACATGCTCCTGCAACAGCTAGGAGTACAAAGGAAGTTTGACAGTATAAAGAGGCTAACTCAGAGACCACACCTGCTGTCAACGCCTCAGGCTGAAACAGAGACCACTGCTCCTAGCCTAGTGTAGGGTTGACAGTTCAGGATTTATAGGTACTAACTACAGAGCAGATAGAGGCTAAAGAAACCCCACACAGAGGCCTATTCTGAACACCTGCCTGGATACTGGAGCCTAGCCCTGAACTACTGTCATTAGCAAACTTCAGTTAAAGTGTGAGCGCCGGGCGGGCTTCGGCTCACACTATTTAAAGGGAAGTCCCCGCCCAATAGGGGCGGTGGCCATGACCTCACCGATCATGCTCAATAGGGAAGAAATGGCACTTAGCTTGTGAGTGGCTCCAAAAAGTCTGAGCATGCTTAGTAGGCCGCAAGCTGGACTTGCACTCCAGACACCTCACTACCCGAGGCCGAGGGGCAGAGTTAGATTGACCCGGAGGTGGCACTGTGTGCTGAGAGAGAACCCTGTGGGACCCAATCCTAACACTAACCTGCAGGCTGTTGTGCTCTCTTCACTTCCTGCTTTTCTCGGCACATAGGTGGGCGGGGTTTCACTTGCACGGGATTGGTTGTAAATAAATTACCACAGTGTGAAGCTGATGTAGCAGAGCTGGATTTGAGTCCGTGTACATTACATACAGAGGTAACAGACTCCCTATCTCAGCCCTTATCAGCCAAATTCAATTAAACCAACTGATAAGAGCTCGGAAATCCCTTAGCTCTCACGTCCCCTATCTGGGTCATTTAAGTAGCAGAGCTTCTCAAACAGCTCAGAGCTGCTCCCAGCCCCTCCCTCCCCCCTGAGAGCAGGCAGCTACATCACTTGACAAGTGAGCAGATAAGGGGCCATAGAAACAGGGTGTCAACAATGAAGTGAATAAATTAAGATAGTGGCCAAACAAAGCAGTTTTGATAAAGCAATGCATTTAGGAAAAGCACATAAATCCACATAAACTAGCAGTATAGATAGGATCCTTGTGATGCGACAACCCCTTTAATGTCCCCTTACAGTTGCCCTCAGTTTAATGTCCTCCTCCAGCTTCCCCCAGTTTATTGTCCCACTCCAGTTGCCCCAGCTTAACCCTAAACCTCCAGTTTAATGCCCTCTCAAGTTATTCCCAGTTTAATGTCCCTCTCCATCTGCTCCCCAGTTTAATGTCACTCATCTGCCCCCCTAGTTTAATGTCCTCCTTCCATCTGCTCCCAGTTTAATCTACCTCTTCATCTGCCCCCTGTTTAATGTCCCTACATCCATCTGCCCCCCAGTTTAATGTTCCTCTCCATCTGCCACCGATTTTAATGTCCCCCCTACATTTCCCCCCAAAGTTTTACATAAAAAAACACTGATACTCAGCTCTCCTCGTTCCCTTGCTGCTCTGTCAGCAGTCTCTGCTCCTGGAGGCTTCAGGTGCAAAGTGAATGATATCATCACATCGCTCCTACAGCTCCTGGGGCCAGAGCTCACAGGGGCACCATTGGATGAAATTCATCTGTATCCTCTGGAAGCAAATAAGTTGAAGCCAGGACATACCTCCCACTAGAATACAAAAAAGGGGAGAGACACTGAGTGCCGATATAGTATAGTAATTCGGATATTGAATTAAAGTGAGAATTTCTATCCATCTCTGGGACCATTGTCCATCTACAGTATGAGGGACATTTGCAGCCCCCTCATGTTTTCTTTTTTTTCTACTTAAAGGGGTTGAATAAAATAAAAAAAAATATGCATACTCACCTGTGCCAGTTTCCTTCCGTGCATCCTGGTTCTTTTGCTCCAGCAGGTTTCTTCTGAAGTTACACTGAAGCAGCTGATTGGACACCAGAGGATCAAGGACAAGTGGGTATGCATTTTTTATTTTATTTTATTCATTGCCCTTTGCTGATTTAAACATTAAAAGGGTTGTCCATTTTTACCTAGACACCCCCTTTAAGTTTCTTTTTCTCTCCCTTCCCCCCCAGTTGCTTTCCTCCCTCTCTGCTATTGGTTATAATGCCTTTTGCTGTGTGGTTATAACACACATTTTTGTGTTATACTGAGGTTACTTGTAATTTGCAGATAAAAGCTGCGGGAATGTGCCTTTTATCTCTATATAAACACAAAGATAACACTGAGTCCATTTTCTATAAAAGCATGGTAGGTGTTCTACACATCCCTGTGTGATGTAATATACATTTGCTGTGCATATTATTTGACCCGCATTTCTATTAGATTTCTAGTAATCATAATAAATAATCTCTCATTGTAAAAGTAAAGTCTCTATTTTGATACTTCATAGTGTCCTGTTCATCAAACAGTCAAAGCCCTCCCCCCAGTTTGTTGAAGAATACAGGAACTGATATGAAGCAGAAGCAGGCAAAGATGCTGATGCAGGGAGACGGGAAAACCCCTTTAAGTCAGGGTTATGTGTGTTCCTCCTCCTCTGTTGTAATAGGTAATTTACCATGCTGTCCCTCTGTACTTTTAACCATGTTGTCTTCTTTATCTATACTAGCAGAGATTCCTTTCTTTAGTCATGTGGCATCTGCTGAAAGAGATATTTCTTATAACCTGAGGGCCCCTTCACACGGCGTAAGTGCGCAGCTCATTTACACACGTATACACGTGTCCGAGCGTGGCGCTTCAAAACAGAGCCCATTGATTTCAATGGGAAGCGTGCGTATATCTGCATATACGCGCGCTTTCTATTGAAATCAGTGGGCTCTGTTTTCAAGCGCCACGCTCGAACACGTGTCTACGTGTGTAAATGAGCGGCGCGCTTACGCCGTGTGAAGGGGCCCCAAGACTTCCTCTTCTTCCTCTTATTGATGAGTTGCATGAGAACAGACAGTGTTTTTTAGATGTAGAGGAGATAGAGGTGGAAGACATGAGTGTTGGTGGAGGTAGTAGTGACAAAGGTGTTACTGCTGTGAGGGCATAGAGGAATCCCATTGCCACGATGTCACAAAAAAGTGGGGAAGATGATGAAATAACTGAATCAGATGATGATTCTATTGCAGATAAGACTTGGCACCAGGGTCAGAGTGACATCACAGGAAGAGGGTCGTAGCAACTGCAATAGTAAGAATTCTATTTGATGTGCAGCCTCTCAACATCCAAAACACCGACCTGGGGTAGGTCTAAAGCAAACTCAGGTAGTGGTAGCCCTGGTAGACACATTTCCACTGCTGCTGGTATTGGCTGCAGTAGCTATGTTTGGTTATCTCTCATATGGAATTTTTTTTGTACATTAACAAATGACACATGCATGGCAAAATCTGCAAGCATTATATTAGTCCCGTGGGCAGGCACACATATAGACACTATTTTTTTCTGTACTCACATGAAATGGCATCACCAGCTCATTTGGCAAAATAGAATTGGCAGTGGCACATACTTACCAAGACTGTTCTATTCCTTCTCCCCATTATATTCTTTGCCGGCAGGCCACATCCACACCTAGCACATTATCATCTCCATCTGCTTGTTCTTCTCCTCCATGCCAACATCAGTCATTAGCCATAAAGGAATACGTGTCCAGTAAACTGAAATCTGAAGCCAGTCATCTAGCTGGTCTGCAAGTTTAACTCGCACCTGGCCTAGTTATTGGCAGTCCGGTCTCTGCTATGCCACTTAGTGGATTCTACTGCATTTTGGCAGGCATGCTGACAGTGTTCCACACTATTCTGTAGTTGCCACTGCCAAACTTGTGGCATTATAACAAGAAAATAAAACAACCCCACTGTTACTTCCAAAATCACTGCAATATTGATGCAGCATTTTGTTCCCATTATTTTGGGTTGCTTTTATTTATGAAAAGTTAATTCTTCATCACTTTCCAACTAGACACACAGTCACAAATTTGTCTCCGAAGTAATAAGTCATCAAAACAGGCTAAACTTTATATATAACCATTGAGTTTGCGTCCATTGCTTACCTTTTTATTTCCATAGACACTTTGACTTAACTTCAACTGTGTTTATCTTCGAGAGCTAGAAATTGGATAGATAGGTTCCTAGGAGCCCTGGCAGTGTCATACTCCATGTTATATGCCAATTTAAACAGTAGTTTGTACAGAATTCATTTAACCTAAAATAAATCTTTGGACCAAACCACCTGAGCCCAGAACAAAGCAAATCTTGAGAGGTTTGCCCATTTCTAGTACTTTTTAGTAAATACTTATAGTTTTCTGAAAATAATATTTTTGTAGTATTTTTTTTATAACTCTGAATTGTGATGTTCCAGGTTACTCCTAAATATTTCTGAATGACCCTTGTCTGTTCAGACTGCGTAACCCTAGCTGGTAACACCCTGCTGTCAGTTTATAAGATAATATAATCCTTTAATAGTCCCACTATGGGAAAATTCATTGTGTTACAGCATGGATGAGACCGTAACATATTCAAGAAAGAACACATACAAACTCTTAGCAGATAGAAAAGATACTAGGAGTCATAGCAAATAAGAAGAAAAAGAAAGACTCAGGATAATTTAGTTCTCTGTGCAGAGTGATCTCCACTTAGCCTGATGTTGATTATACAGCCTGACCGCGGTTGGGAGGAAGGACCTGCGATAGCACTTCTTCTCACACTTGGGGTGAAGCATTCGGTCACTGACAGTTCTGCCCAGTGCTGTCACGATCTCCTACATGGGATGAGAGTTGTTCTCCAGCATGGAGCTTATTCATATATTTCTAGAAGATATAGCAGAAGAACAACACAATGTACCATTCTAGGAAAAGATGTTCCAAAACTATTCATTAAGAGTACAACTATTTAGTAAAATAGACAAGTCGGGTTGGTGACAGAAACTTATAGGTATATCTTTAGAAACCAGCTATTGTCAGACCTACAATGGGCAAGAAGGTAAAATTATTTTGGCTAAAAACTTTCTAAAGATAGTATTACTGCTATTTTTTTTTTTTTTTTCAAAATGATTTATATGGATCTCCCCATTTGTTACTTTGGCTTGTAAATAAGAGCATACAGATACATTTGCACAAGTATCTCTCTCCACTGGAGTGAATGTTTGTTGGTGTCATAGATTGCGACAGAAGCAAGCATTGATGTTACAGCGTGTCTTGGCTCATGTTTTGCTGACAGAGTGAATGTAAGTACATCTTCTAAGTTCTAGTGTAACTTTCCAGTGAATTACCCAGACAAGCTATTCATTACAGAGAGTGAAATGGCTAGATGGCTGTGAAATTCATATGGACTAAAATACTAAAGTTGTGACTTTGCTTGTTCAGTACCTTTACCCTAAATTAAAATTTACATAGGTTTGTCTAATTTAATGAATTTCAATAGGCTCAGTTCCTGGGATTTTTAAATGATTCAGAGTTGAAAAGTGTCATTCGTCTTTGCTAAACAAATCAAGCAAAATAAAGAAAATCCACAAAAAAATGCTAAAGCATGACTTAATAATTACATATAAAATGAGTAAAAAGTATGTGCACACTGCTCCAAAGACACAACAAATAGTGAGCAAGTGTGATACTACCCATATTCTTGAAGCTTGATAATAAGCAGAAAAGTGCACCAGCACCACTAACATCAAAATACTTCATATGTCAACAGAAGGACCACAACTAGAGATGAGCAAATACCGTTCGATCGAGTAGGTATTTCATTGAATATTACAGTATTCGACATATTCAATTCCGATCGAATACCACGCAGTAAATGCAGTAAAAATTCGTATCCCCTCCCACCTTCCCTGGCACATCGAAAGAAAACCTAGGCATGGAAAAAAAATTGCAAAAAGTCAGATAAATCAGGTGACCTCGGATTTATAAGAATAGTGTCAGCCATATTCGTGTCAGATGCGGTTTGGTGAGATAGGGAGAGACATCGTGATCAGGGTCAGAGAGAGATTTTAGCTTCTGCTAGGCAGGAAAACTGAAAATCAACAGCTCTTTTCAGAGCTACACTGCAGGAAGAGGATATATACACCTCCAGTAATTAGACTCAACCTGCCAAAATTTCACAAAAGCCCTTTTTAGGGCTCAAATTCCCTACCACTTGTATACACTATATACCTGTCCCATAGGGGGTGAGAAGAAACCTGTATACTGTCATCCGGTATATAAGGTAGTGGATACACGCTCAATATATCTACCCTCCAAGTGTATACTTTAAGGAAAAACACTTGTATACATCTGAAAATGCGTCAGGGTAGCACAAATGGATGGGGACAGAGGCGTGGAAATCCAGCTGGGGATCCAGGCCACGGTCAAGCTACTGCGGATCCAATGGCTACTGTAGAGGGGCAGCCAGCAGTGCGCTCATCCACAACATCAAGCAGGGTGCAGGGTACAATGCTGACGAGGCCCGAGCACCAGGAACTGGTGTTACAATGGATAGCGGATATTGCTTCCAGCGGCATTTCCATCAGCTAGTCAGCCGCTACCTCCAGGCGTGTTACTACACAAGAGTCTGCCTCTCCTGGCAATTTAGTGGTTGTGGACTTGCAACCAGCATGTCCCGTCCTCAGAGCTAATGACGAGACACAGTTCTGTGTTTCTGTTCCAGCTCACACGTTCCTCCTCCTCCTCCTTCACCACCACCATCGAAAAACATTTAAAACCACCCCATTAAGGCTCACCTCAAGGGCCTTAAAAATAATTTTTTATTTCTCACCCCAAGGGCCTGAAAAATATTTATTTTTATGGCTCGCCCCAAAGGCCAAAAACTGAAACTGTGATGGTTAAAGGCTCAACTCACCCCAAGGGACAAAAACTAAAACACTGCTGGTTAAAGGCTCAATTCACCCCAAGGGCCAAAAACACTGCTAGTTAAAGGCTCAACTCACCCCAAGGGCCAAAAACTAAAACGCTGCTGGTACAAGGCTCAATTCACCCCAAGGGCCCAAAACACTGCTGGTTAAAGGCTGAACTCACCCCAAGGCCCAAAAACGAAAACACTGCTGGTACAAGGCTCAATTCACCCCAAGGGCCAAAAACACTGCTGGTTAAAGGCTGAACTCACCCCAAGGGCCAAAAACACTGCTGGTTAAAGTCTCAATTCACCCCAAGGGCCAAAAACTAAAACGCTGCTGGTACGAGGCTCAATTCACCCCAAGGGCCCAAAACACTGCTGGTTAAAGGCTGAACTCACCCCAAGGCCCAAAAACGCTGCTGGTACAAGGCTCAACTCAACCCAAGGGCCAAAAGCTAAAACACTGCTGGTGCAAGGCTCAACTCACCTCAATGGCCAAAAACACTGCTGGTTAAAGGCTCAATTCACCTCAAGGGCCAAAAACACTGCTGGTTAAAGGCTCAATTCACCTCATGGGCCAAAAACACTGCTGGTGCAAGGCTCAACTCACCTCAATGACCAAAAACACTGCTGGTTAAAGGCTCAATTCACCTCAAGGGCCAAAAACACTGCTGGTTAAAGGCTCAATTCACCTCATGGGCCAAAAACACTTCTGGTTAAAGGCTCAACTCACCACAAGGGCCAAAAACTAAAACACAGCTGGTTAAAGGCTGAACTCATCTCAAGGGCCTAAAACTCTGCTGGTGCAAGGCTCAACTGACTTCAAGGGCCTAATACTCTGCTGGTACAAGGCTCAACTTACCCCAAGGGCCTGAAGCTAAGTTTGGGAGGGCTCACCCCAAGGGCCTGAAAAGTAAATTTATGTATGGCTCAGCTGAAGGGCCTCTAACTTAATTTGGAAAGGCTCACATGAAGGGCCAGAAAAGTAATTTTTGGACGTCTCACCACATCACACACACATAAACAGTGACAGTTAAGGGTGGAGGCTGATGGATTTCCCATTGCCTATGCCATCTGTGCTAATGTTACTATAGCTTAAAATTTGTGTTTCTGTCCATACTATTGCAGAGGAAAGGAGGTTTCCAAGTATTTTTCCACTTTCATAGAGGTTCTATTGAGTGTGGAAAGTGTCTAGTTGATAGGCTGTGATAGTGGGGTAATACTGGGACTTGGGCATGTTAGATGCACCCAGGCATGCTTCCCTTGCTGTCCCAGTTGCATTCCAGAAGTGTTGGCATCATTTCCTGGGGTGTCATTGTGGATTTGGTGACTTTAGTCAAATTGTGGTTTCCCATGAAACAAGCATTTTTTCCCCATAGACTATAATGGGATTCGATATTCGGTCGAATAGTCGAATATTGAGGGTCTACTTGAAACGAATATCGAATATTTCACTACTCGTTCATCTCTAACCACAACCATATAATCATAACTGTAAAGGAATGATCTTTCCAAATGTTTGTCAAATGTCCGCTGGGGTATCTTCCGTGGATGGTCAAACACGCCTAAAACCAAAAACATGAGTTGTGGCAATTGGGATGTACTAACTATCCCTGCACTACATAAACGTTTATGCCCTAGTGACCTTACCTTAGCCGTACAGCCCTAAACTACTGTGCCCCCGACCGGAACCTGCTCCTATTCACAATTGTCGTGTTAGGCCCTGTCTTATGATTTGACCCAAATAAATCAATAACTAAAAACATGAAAGATGTGAAATACTGGTGCTGTTTTCAGGAATTTTAAATGACCAGGGTATATATATGTGTGTATATATATATATATATATATATATATATATATATATATATATATATAATAAGGTTCAACTTCACCAAATATATCAAATAGAGTGATGCAATGAGTCCGGTGTACAGATTCTATACCTGTCTTTTTTGCGGCTTGGGTTCACTGAGATCAGTGAATAGGACACTGAAGGCACATCGGTGCTGTTCTGTCATGGCCTGGATACATGCACACATTCTCCCAATTATGTTCTTTTACCTTCTTCACCTCTCCTTCCTTTTTTCTCTCTCGACCTCCAAAATCAGAATGATTTGTATCTCTCCTTATATTATGTTGGTATTTTATTTATGATGTTTGTACATATCATTTATCATGTAAGTTCATCATGTTTTGTTAGTATTGGATATACATCAAAAGTTTATTTATTGTCTTATGCATATCATGTTTCCTTGAACAGATCAGGCCGGAGGAAGCTCGATACCAGACTGAAATGTCACCACTAATACGCAATTTACCTGTTATTTGCCTTTTCAGAATTGTAGTGTAATATGGTATATGGCATTGTGATGTAGCCATCTTTCTACTACTTATACTTCAATAATAAAAAGCAACACTTCCATATAAAGGTGTGTGCTGTGATTCTTTACAAGAGCTCAGTGGGTTGCAGAACCCTTTCACAAGGACCATAATAGTCAAGAGTGTGCGGGGAAAGTGCCATGTACATATAATATTTCTGGAACATTTTCAGGTACATCCTCCAATGTGTACATAATGCTGAGCACAAAGTGCCCCAAATGAAGGAATTTACATGGGCGAAAAAAACCGAAAAGTGCAGATACACATAATAAAGTTTCAACTGGATACCTCAGTGAGAAAACACTTCTCTGGGTCAGACCGCAGCTTTTCAAACTTAAAATTCTTGATTCTAAAAGTTCTCTTCAAGAATGAAAGAGAGAGAAATAAAATTGGAAAATCAGTCTCATGATAAAATACAGATAATTAACAAAAGGACTAAATCTGACACTTGGATTTATGAGCCCTTACATGGACACAATTCAACATCAGACTGACTCCCAATGACTCCAAACCACCCCCAATTCTTTACCTCCATAGCCTCAATTTTATGGCCCTACCTTATCTCTCTAAGGTTACCTCATGAACTAATTGCCTTTATGTAGCATCTTGTTAATGTTTGCGGTGTTCTCAGTCGTTCATTTGGAAAGCCTGAAGAAGGAGCCTTTTTGCTTTGATAGCTTGGAAATGTAATTTTTCTGGATAGCCAATAAAGGTATCATACCTACAATAATGTTATCTTTTTGACACAAAAGTATCAAGTATTGCATGATTTTATGATATATGAAACTCCCAACTGGAATGTTTCTTATACTAACCTAATTTGTTTATGCTAAGACATTACTTACAATTCTAAATCCAAAGTTTCCATGACACAGTGTACATTCCTCAGTGCTTATCCAGATTTCAGAACAGGCTCTTATACACAATGACCTTTACATTCCATTTTCCATTCTGTCTCTGCAGTGCTTAGCTACTATAGATTATATACTCCTCATCATTGAAATTGTAACACAAAGAACAGGCCGTAAAGGTTATGCAAATCTAGGAAGTAGCAGGAATTGCTAAGATCTGCAAATGAACTAATTTTCAAGCTTCAATCTGTTATATGTGGGAGCCACAAGAAACTTCAAAAATCAGAACAAGTGTTGTAGGATGATTGTGCGATTCATCATGTTCGTTGAAGTGGTAGTTATTGGTTCTGGTAGCAAACTGAGAGGGGAACAAACCTTGAACTGAGACACCTTGGTTTATCACTCCAGAAGATCATTTTGTGCCTAGGCCGAGATTTCAGCACTGTTCAACGTTGCATGTTCTGGTGGTTGGGAGAACAATGATGAGAAAGTGCAATCTTCTGCATTGATGGATCATCTGATTGGAAGACTGATACATAGTGATCCATTCTGTACTGCAAGTGAAATTGGATGGGTAGCATTATTGTCTATAGAAACCATTAGAAGGTGTTTGCACCACAATGGGCTACGAGCCAGATGTCCAGTGTTCCATTGACCTCATACCACCACTCTCAAAGCATATCATGGTACACAACAAGACTGCAATTGGTGGTTTATCCTCTTAACAAAGAGTCCTGCCTTAGTCTCAGATGTCATGATAGCCAGGACACCCTGGACCCCTGCAGATCACTGGTACCTACACCATGCTGCTCGTGGTATGTAAATTATACTGCGAGCTGAACTGTCTCGGGATAGGATAGGATAGTTCATCAATGTTAGAAACCAGATAATCCCTTTAAGAGGTCTTCACAAGAGAATGTCATGTTGGTCCTGTTGGTTACAATGTGGGATGTCATAATGTTTGGTAGTCAGACCCCTTTAGTTTAGATATTAGAGAAGAAGCTATGTAGTACTGTGTACGTATTGTTACTTGATTATATATATGTCTTTAGTGCCTATTTTGTTTATGTTTGTTATCAATCTACCTCAGTGGTATGTAGGTGTACAAAGAGGAGGGATCAGATGTGGAGTGCTCTCTGCCTGGCAAGAAACATCTAGTTTATGATTTAAGACTCCCACGGAGTAACGCGCCGCGCATTCAGACACATATACACATGTCAGAGTGTGAGCACTCAAAACAGATCCCATTCACTTCAATGTGTGCCGGCTTCCGTGCCCTACACATTGAAATCAATGGGTTAAAAAGCCTCCCATTCATTTCAATGTGTAGCGCCCGTAAGCCAGCACACATTGAAGTGAATGGGATCTGTTTTGAGCGCTCACACTCTGACACGTGTATATGTGTCTAAATGCGCGGCGCGTTATTCTGTGGGAACGGAGCCTTATAATGATTTTATGATGTCTTTGTTTAGCAGACAGAATGAGAGGGTATGGTGATCCTGGGCTAATGTTACATAATAAAGTACAAAAAAAAATAATTCTAATAATCATCATCTGATATTACAAGTCAGGTGGTTACTGATTTATTTTCTCAAAGTTATTCAGTGACAACAATGGATGTTCAACGTAACTGAATTGAATCAAATTTGTTTAAAGGCACAAAGTTCAGTTTGGATCTTAGTATGTTTGTGGCCTTGATGCTCTGCAAACATAGATAGGAATTTATAAATATAAAAACTGAGTAACCGATGAGTTAATATGTACTATTTTTATATTTGTAGATTATTTCTCCTCCCCCCCTTTTTTTTTTTTAAAAAAACAACAACTCATGCTTACTCTCCCTTTTCTTTTCTCTTATCCTTTACTCTCCCTTTTATTCTTATTCTCTATATTACTAGTATAGAGAATTAGTATTGTATATACACTCTATATAGACAAAATAATTGGGGCACCCACACATTCCATCTACAGGAGTTTTTTTGACATCCCATTCACAATCCATGGGCATAAATATGTAGTTGGTTCTACATTTGCAGCTCAAACAGCTCCCACTCCTCTGGGAAGACTTTCTGCAAAATTATGTACTGTACAGTATATGTCTATGGCAATATCTACCCATTTATCCAGAAGAGCACTTCTGAGATTAGAAAACTATGTTGGACAAAGTTGTTCTAGATGGTTGAGTTAGAGTTCTGTGCCGGCCAGGCCAGCCAAGTTTTTCCACACCAAACTCACCCAAAGGGACTTCCTCAAACTGTACCCACAAAATGAGAAGCATGAAATAGTCAAAAATGTCTTAGTATGCTGAAACATTAAAAGATTTGTCTTCACTAGACATAAGAGGCCAAGGCAGGGCCAGTTTTAGGCAAAATGTGACCATGAGCAAAACTTAAAGTGTGATCCATATCATACCAACAAAACTGTCATGTTAAGGCTACTGCCCCACGTTGCAGAAGCACAGCATTTTTTGTTGCAGATTTTGCTGTGTTTGTTTTTTTCATTGAAAGTCAGGAGTAGATTTAACATAAGGGAAACGTCTAAGAGCTTCCTTTATATTTTTCATTCCTGTTGAAGCCACTCCTGACCTTGGCTCAAAAATGACCAAGATCCCCTCTTTTCTGAGCAGGTGTAATGATAATTGGTCAGTGTTGGGGTGCTTGTACATGGTGCACCTGAGCTGCGGTTAACACGTGCACAACTTGTGCTAGCTGTTTGAAACAATGTTAAGTATGTTTGGAAATCAGCAGTACACCATGTACAGGAACCCTTATGGTGGAGGAATGTCAATAAGACTCCCACTAGTCATCTGTTTTCACAGGACTGTGGCTCTCACTAGAAAGAAAAACTACAAAAAAGACAGTGTTGTGAGCGCTGCAGCTCCCAGCATATAATGTTTGGAGATGGTGCCTTGTGAAAACAGCTGATCAGTAGGTGTTCCCAATAGTTGGACTCTAACGGTTGGATCTTAAAGATAGGCCATCAATTAAAAAAAAAGTGTCCAAGTCCTTTATCTATTTTTTTCGTAGCTCAAGACAATAAAAAAGAATGACCAAGATTGTGCTCTGCTCTCTCCATAAGCCACTTCTAGGGCTTTCTTATCCTATACTCATACTTCCAATTCACAAGGACAAAATATTTATCAACTTGCTCTTGGAGACAGTTCAGACAGAGGAAATTTTCCCAGCTAAAAAATTTAGCTTCAGGAATTTTTCTGCTTGTCCAAATTCCACTTGAAATTCTGCCTCAAAATCTGCATCAAATTGAGGGGGCGTGGAGATCTGCGAGGAGATAGGACGTGCTCTCCAGAGCTCTTCGCACTGTATTCCAAATCTCCTTGGCATCTGCGTTATCTTGGACCGACCACCTACTGAAGTCGCCCAGTGGTCTTCTCCGGACCCTGGTGGACAACTTTGAGGTGTTATCCTCCACACTTACCTGGTCACCGGCCCCTTGGATAGCTGCGGCCTTCTTCTGTGCGGCGCTCCGCCATCTTGTCTGCCGGGCCTTCCCTGCCTCTGGGACCTGCGGAGTTCGGGAGCTGTACTCTCTTCTCCGGCTGCATCTAGCTCCCCGGGCGGTGAGTGCTGCTTTCCCGGCCCCATGTATCGCCTGTGGAGCGATGCTCTGGCCTCCTTGCCGCCCGGACACCTGGACAGAGGCCTGAGGCCTAGTGCTACACAAGGGCAGCGGCCATCTTGGGAAACATGGGCCCTGCTACTTCTCTCTGCCCGGCTTCTCAGTGTGCTGTCTGGACCTCTGCAGCCTGCCATCTCTGCCCAGGGACTTTGCATCATATCCACCGGTGGAGGATTCATCACCTTCTTCTGTGATCTGCTGTGTACCTCCCTAATGCCTGGGGCCCCTGCTCTCCATCCCTGTGGTTTTTGGCGCCGCCCCCCTGAGAGGCTTGGCTGCCTTGATGCAGTGCTCCAAGCTGGGAGCAAACTTTTCTTTCCTTTTTCACTCTTTTTTCTCTGTATCTTCAAGAATCCTGTAACCAAGCAATCTAGCACTATGAATTAGCAACTATAAATCGAATGGAAGACCCTGTGGAGTATTTTGTTCCTTTTGTTTCCATTGTAAAGCATGGACAATGACAAGACCTGGTTCAGCTGGTTTCCACATGTGCCTGTTACCATCCCCCCAGCTAGGACAGCATGGCTCACCATGCGGCATGGAGGAAAACCTACATGGAAGTGTGGACTTCTTCTTCAAGGAGATGATTTTTTGGCGTCTATTGCTGATGTGTGAAGATGCCTACAGCTGACTGGTATTTCTTTCTATTACTGTGGACACGTGGGACTCTGCTACAGCCTGGAAACCTACCATCATCCACCTACCCCAGGAGTTATGGAAGCATGGCAAGAGAACAGCACCATGTATACCTGGATGGCTTCAGACTTCTTTGGGGAAGTAGAACACAGTGGTAAGGAGGAAGGAGGAGGGCTTGTGATGAAGGACATTTGGGGCATTTTTTTGTGGTTAAAAGGAAATAGTGCTGATACAAGATACCAAACTATCAGCTGTGAGCAGGAGATCTCACTACCTACCAAGAACTACCACATGTTATCATGATAGCTGACTATGTCCCCCACCTCTGCAAAAATTTCTGCTTGTTATATCTACATGCTGTGACCCCCCTCCTCGTGTCCTACAACCAGGTCGGCTGTATTATTATTATTATTATTATTATTATTAACATCAATCCGCACAGAGAACTAAATGATCCTGCAGTGTGTCTGTGTTTCTTTCTTTTTTAGTTGCTCTGATTCCTAGGATTTCTCTGCCATGAGCTTGTATGTGTTTCTCTCCTGTTATATACTACTGTACCATCTATGAAACTGTATCACTGAAATTTCCCCATTGTGGGACTATTAAATGGGAATATCTTATCTTATCTTATGTGTAAGTGACTGTATGCCTCTCCTGGCCTCTGTATCTAGCAACTGGGACTGATTCTACAGACTCCCCTGTGTCCCTCTGGCAACCCTTCCTGGCAGTCAGTGGTGGGGAGACAAAGGAGGGTTGAGCCCCTGCGCTACCACCAAAAGGGGTTCCTCACCTGACTCCCATTTGGATTCTTTCCCCGTGGTATATCCCTGCTAGTTGAGCCTTCTGTGTGTCAAAGGCAGGTGTGCCGAAATGCGCGCATCGGGTGAGAGCCGGCGTGTCCTCTTAATGCCCTATAATTTATTCTCACGCTGCTTTTATGATGGGTAAGCTTTACCTTTCAATATGTATATGACGTGTTGTACACCTTGTGACTAAACCTTACTATTGCAGAGCAAGCTCCATGTACATTTTATATTTTTCTTGCACTTTAATAGTTTATAACTTATAATGGTGTGTTTGGTCATTATTCCATCATTATTACAGTGAGGCCTTTTGTATATTTGCAGACACTTGCATACACAATTTACTATACTACAACTCTACCTAATACTGTTGGTATCTACTATACTACAACTAAGTGATACGGGATTTGGGCTGGGATTGTTTAATATTTCTAGCTAAGAAGGCGCTAGCCTTGTTGTTATGGACCTATGCCTGGCATTGGAAAAATTTGAAAGCCAGGTCTTGTTGGCAGGCCAGAAGTCCCTACAGGCGGAGCTGACACTGCCTAATCTCCGTAGAAACAACAGGGCTGGGGTTAAGTTTATTAAGTGCAGAGAGGGAGGATAAAGAATTAAGCACCAAGTCAATATCTCTAGAGCGCTCCTTTTTGGCCCTCGCACAGACTTGAATGAGGACGCCACGAATGTAAGCCTTATGGGCGTTCCAAAGGACATGAGTATCTGACATAGAGGGGGCATTAAGGGAAAAGTATTCCACCAAAGCTTCACGAAGGCGCTTGCTATAAGAGGGGTGGTCTAATATATATTCATTCAATCACCAGTGAGAAGGCAGGGCGGCAGAGAACTTTTCATGCAAGGCCAAGGATACCGGAGTGTGGTCCGTCCAAGTGATCAGCCCAATAGTGGACGACTCTTCCTGCATCAGACCAACTTTGTCGATAAGAAAATAATCTATTCTGGAGTAAGAAGAGGAAGAAGAGGAAAAAAAACTATAATCCCTCTCACTGCCATGTTGACAACGCCAGATATCATACAAGCCCTGATCTAGCAAGGAGGGGGTTAAAATTGGAGAGCGTCTCTGGGGGTTGGAAGAATCTAAAGAGTTATCAAATAAACAATTAAAATCTCCACCAATGATTAGTATCCCAGTGGCAAAAGTCTTAATTTTAGCTAACACGGACTTCCAATATTGCGCCTGTGAGCGATTAGGGAGATATACGGTACACAGGTTATATCTAATATTATTGATCCGGCAGTTAAGGCCTAAAAACTAGAGCTATCTTGATTCGGTGTGGACCCTGTCTTTAAGTCTGCTATCCTTGCTCTTTACTCCTGTTTTTCGGCCCGTGTGCTCTCCTCAGGTTTCCTATCCGATCCCTTCCTGATCTCGAATGGGAACTGTCAGGGCTGCCCCCTGTCCCCCATTATATTTACCTTGGTGATGGAGCCCCTGGCGGAGTCCATTCAAGTGGACTTTGATATCGAGGGTATTGTTGTGGGCCTTCAGCAACACAAAATTGGTCTGTATGCAGACAACGTTATTTTGGCCCTGTCTTCCCCTAGCTCCTCCCTAAGTGCGGCTACTGCCGCTCTTGAGAACTTTGGTAGGGTCTCCTACTATATATAGAGTTAATCCTTCCAAGTCCCAAATTTTGCCCATAATTATCGCGCCTTCTCTGCGGCGTGATCTTAGCCTTAGATTTCCTTATCAATGGACTGAATCCAGTATCACTTACCTTGGCATCTCCTTGACGGCCCCGAGTTCTGATCTGTTTTTTGCTAATTATATCCCTCTTCTGACCAATATCCAAACTCCTAACTGCTTTTTCTAAGCCTATGTTGTCCTGGGCGAGCAGAATTTCAATCGTTAAAATGATGGCTTTGCCCTTGTTTCTGTATTTGTTTTGCACAGTTGCTATTCCCCTCCCTGATTCGTACTTGTCTAAGCTCCAGTGCGTTCTTTCTAATTTTATATGGGAAGGTAAGAGATCTAGGGTCCGCTTCAACGCTGTGTCTAGGCCATGGGCTAGCGGGGGTGCGGGCATCCCGGATGTTAAGAAATATTTTTTGGCGTCGGTCTTGGAACAGCTTAAGGTGGGTTGGGATGAGACTTCCAAATGGCGCTGGGCTGAATTAGAACAATGTTTGTTAGATGCCCCACTCCTAAGTATTCTGCGTCCTACGGACCTTGGTCCCTCACCCGTACAACCCCCCTGCTTAGTATTAAGGCCTCCATGGTGGCATGGCGCTATTTTCTGTCCCATACTTCTAGGGAAGACCTGGCAAGTTACTGCTACTCTACGCGACCGCTTTTCTCCCCCAGCTGAGACTCCGTGGTTGGGATTCTAAGGGCATTCGTAAAATCGCCCACTTGTACTCTGAAGAGGGTATTAAATCCTTTTCCATGTTACAGGATGAATTCCACCTCCCTAAAACCGACTTTTTCAAATATTTGCAATTGCGACACCTTCTTTAGACCCACGCACCCTCAACACTTATTTTTTCTAGACTAGCCTTGAGACTGTGGAATCGGACTTCACCTGTAAAAGGTGGGACCTCCGCATTCTATAATTTTCTCTCTGTCCCCACTGAGCAGGTCAAGCCCTTTCACCTGCTCCGCTGGGAAACGGATCTTGCCAGACCCATCACCTTGACAGAATGGTATGAGGCTAGTGGGTTTGTCAAACGTGTCTCCCGTGGGGCGTTGCATTGGGAGACGGCCCTAAAGATAATGCTGCGCTGGTACAGGACTCCTAGTCAACTGGCGCATGTACACCCTTCTTTTTCGAGGTTCTGCTGAGAGGATGTTGTGGCGTGGGTTTGTTTATGCATTTATGGTGGGACTGTCCTCCGATCTTAGCATTTTGGGTGGTGGTGTTTCGCTTCATGTCCTCCATTGTTGGCCTTGCCATACATCCTTTCCCAAGCCTAGCTCTTTGTTTTCTAGACAGTGGCCTTTTTCCTTCGGGCACGCAGGTAGTGTTGGGACAAATAGTGCTGGCAGCCCGATCTATGATTGCTCGTCAATGGAAGTCCTAATTAGGAAACTTTTTTTCTTTTTTTTCCGGTGCCAAAATAAGCCACACGTTATTCGTGTGAACTAACCATAAAGGTTTATGTTCACATGGAGGAATTTGGCGCTAAATTCGAGATTGGCTTTGCTTCAAAATCAGCTCCAAATTCCACCTGAAACCAGCCTGCATTCATTTCAATCTGCTGATTTTTCCTCTAGCTGATTTCTCCTCTAGCAGATTTTTTCACCTAGCAGAAAAAAAGCATCATCCTTGATCTCCAAGAACATTTCATAAGTGAATGGGAGGCAAAAAAAAACGCACGGAAAAAAAACACTAGTTGTTTTTTCAGCCTATTCACTTTACAGGAGGGGTAAACAGCCTGGCTTTTTTCTGTTTTTACAAAAAAAAAATCTCCAAAAGAGGCTTGGCAAGGTAAAAAAAAAAGCTTCCTAATTAGGAAGCTTTTTTTTTCCGGTGCCAAAATAAGCCACATGTTATTTACGTGTGAACTAACCCTAACACATATTTATAACTTGTATTACAAAACATTCTCGTGTAGCCATAAGAACCTGTGAAGTTATGTAGTAGACGTCATGTATAGTCTATTTAAATAATTCCCAGAGCAGTGCAGCAGCAATGCTGAACAGATGTTACGTGTGGCAGAATGTCTTTGTGAATGAGCACAACCAGCAATGTTTTGGGGGACTTCCACTTTCTCAAGCGCATGGTCAGGATTGTGGATTGGAGTGCTGTAGTTATAGGGGATGCAGCTGTCGTAGTCACTACCAGACCTTGGACCCATAGGGGGCCCAAAAAGGTTCTTCTGGCACATAAATGTACCATTATTCTATATGGCACAAAGTAAAATCTGCAGCAATTATTTAACTGCTAGTTTACAACCCACAGTGCAGGTTACTTTGTTGGTTACTTTGTGGGTGCAACATGTAGATGATATAGACTAACTCTCATCCACATGCTTGTTCTGTAGATTGTAGGGAAGTAGCACCCAGTAAATTAACATCTGCTAACCCACTATGATCAACAGTGGCCTTGCACAGTATAATATGCTCTCCAGCCAGAGGTCCCCCCAGTATAGTACTTCACAGTGGCCCCACACAATATAAAATGCTGTCCACAGTATAATATGCTCCACAGTGTCCCCGCACAGTGTAATATACTACCCAAAGGGCCCTCCTAGTATAACACTCCACAGGGAACCCACACAATATAATATGCTCCCTAAGGTATAATATACTCCACACATTATAATATACTCCGCAGAGGGGCCTTCTAGTATAATGTTCCAAAATTCTCCCCTCAATATATGCTCCACAATGGCTCCAAACAATATATTATGCTCCTCAGAGGTCCCACACATTATAATATGCTACCCAGAGGCCCTTCCTTAGTATAATATGCTCCCCACAGTGGCTCCACACAGTATAATATGCTCCCCAGAAGTCCCCCAAGGAAAATGCTTGACAGTGGTCCCACACAATATAATATGCCCCCCGCAACATAATATACTCCACAGTGGCCCCACACAGTGTCATATACAACCCAGAGGGGCCCCCCTAGTATAATGCTCCAAAGGGGGTCCACACAATATAATATGCTCTCCACAGTGGCCCCCCTGAGTATAATGCTCCAACAGAGGCCCCACACAGTATCATATACTCCGCAGAGACTCAAGCCGCTTCAGGCAACTATTCATGAGGTTTCCCATTCGTTTCAGTGCTATTATTATACTCTTGGGCCTCTTCAGACCCCAGAGTATAACAATTGGAGGCCCAGGGAAGGTGGGCGAAAATAACAAACTGTTATTCTCACCTTGCCTTACTTCTCCTGGGCATGCTAATTTTGCTCCGCTGTCTCCACCGGCTTCTTCTTCGGGTCTGTGACTGAAGTCACACTTTCTGGACATCAATGGTGAGGCCTGTGATTGGGCCTCATTGGTCACATGGGTCACACAGACGTTATGATATTAGCATGCCCAACGTAACCACTGAGGCCCAATCAAAGGGCTCAGTAGTGACGACTGGAACACTTGACATCAGCTACAATCCAAAAGATAATGTTAGATAGCTAGATGACAAACACAGCTATTTGAGTTAATGCCTAAGAGCTCAATTTTTTTCTCATCTGACTACAGCACCTTCTCCCAATCACTCTCAGAATAATCCAGATTGGTCAGATAAGACAAAAATTGAGCACTTTGGCATTATCTCAACTCGCCATGTTTGGAAGAAGAGAAATTCTGCCTATGACCCAAAGAACACTGACCCACTGTCAAGCATGGAGGTGGAAACATTATGTTTAGGGGGTGTTTCTCTGCTAAGGGCACAGGACTACTTCACTGCATCAATCGGAAAATGGATGGAGCAATGTCCCGTAAAATCCTGAGTGATAACCTCCTTCCCTCTGCGAGGACATTAAAAATGGGTTGTGGCTGGTCTTTCAGCAGGACAATGACCCAAAACATACAGCCAAGGCAACAAAAGAGTGGCTCAAAAAGAAGCACATTAAGATCATGGAGTGGCCTAGCCAGTCTCCAGACTTTAATACCATAGAAAACTTATAGAAGGAGCTCCAAGTTCCCAAGCGACAACCTCAAAATCTTAATGATTTAGGGATGACCTGCAAAGAGGAGTGGACCAAAATTCCTCCTGACATGCGCAAACCTCATCATCAACTACATAAAACGTCTGACTGGTGTGCGCGCCAACAAGGATTTCGCCAACAAGTATTTAGTCTTGTTTGCCAGAAGGATCAAATACTTATTTATCTATGCAAATACATTTATAAAATTTATTCAATGTGATTTTCTGGATTTTATTTTTGATATTCTATCTATCACTGTTAAAATTAACCTACCCTTAAAATTATAGACTGTTCATGTCTTTATCAGTGGGCAAACTTACAAAATCAGCAAGGGATCAAATACTTATTTCCTTCACTGTATCAGTCAGTAAGCTAGTGAAGGGGGATAATAGATACTAGGAGACGTTGTGAGATTTCTGAAAGAAGTACGAGAAGATGAGGCAGGGGCATACAACCTGCACCATAGACTCATACACTTCGGTGGCAGTGTGCCTTTCCCCGCAACTTTCTGCTAACAGCTTTAGGCTGAGTCTTTGCCGTGGAATCCAGTATTAGGCAGAGTTTTCCTCTGCGGACTTTCTCTTAACATTATATCTACGGGAAAGCCGCCGGTGTTTCTGTAGAAATAATTGACAAGCTGCGATTTGCAAAGCCGCAACGGCTTTGCAAATCGTAGTGTGTCTGCGCTGCGATCTTTTCCGCAAAGTGGGGAAGGGATTCGCATGAATCCCATCCACTTTGCCTGCACTGTACAACGCCACGATTTTTCCCACAGCGTCTCCGCTGCGGGCAAATCGCGGCGTTTACATCCTGTCGGAACCCGAGCTAAATCGGCGTTTCAGTTTAAAAATGGCCAAAACCCGACAGACACCAAGCAGACCCCATTATATTGTATACGGTCTGCAGTTAACTGCAGTTTTAGTGGATGGGCGCTCCGTCGTTTGGGTCCCCGTTCCGTCCGGCTGTTAGGGAACAAAGAAGGATCACAGGGGGAGGAAGGTTAATCTCAATTTTTATGTTTTTGATTAAAGAAACAAAAAAACATTCAGTGGCCTGGCACATTGGGAAAGAGTTAGAATATCTAATTTAGGCTTTGTTTTCCTACAGTGAAGAAACTGTTGACTATAATTTGTGGCAGAAGGAGAGAGTCTGCATGAAATATTTTAGACTTGATTGCATAATTTTGATGAAAATCAGAATTGATCTTTTTCGAAATGTTGAATGAATAAAATTAATGTGATTAATTGCCTAGCACTACTTCAAAGTAACATCTGGGTGCATACAAAAAAATACAGTGGTCTTCCACTGTGCCCTACCAGACCCCCACTGATTTTTAATAAACAGTGGATGACTGGTAATGGGTGGTGTAATGATTGCGGTCACAGGGGGAACAACCGTGACCAGAGTGGTACAGGGCTCACTGAAGATGGCCATAGCCGCACAGCACCATGATAATGATTGGGGAAAGCCTGGTTCTCTGACCGCTATAGATATTATTAATGAAAAGGGGCTGGGCATTGTGATGTCTGTACGTGCTGGGTACCTTTGCAATAGTAGCCAGCCTAGCGGAGTTAATTAAATATAACAAATACTTATACTCATCTCTCCTGGGACTCTGACAGCTCCCAGCATCTTTATAACGGCTCTTCCAGCCAGTGATTGAGGTCACCCGTCAGCACACCACACATGACTGCTGAGGCTCAATCACAGGCTCCAACAGTGATGCTTGGGGCATGTGACCTCAGTCACAGGCTGGAACAGCGAAGACAGCCAGTTGAAGCGAGGATGCCCAGGAGGGTGAGTATAAGGAGAGGTGAGTATAAGTGTTTGTTATTTTCCATCACCTTCCTTGGGCCACCGATTAGAATACTCTGGATTTTGAGGCGACCGCAGTGTATAATAATAGCGCTAAAACTAATCGGGTTGCCAAACCTCATGAATATTAATTGAATTTCGTGGCGGTGTCCTGAAGTGGCTTAAGGGAATCAACTTGGGAGCATTTTATACTATTAAGGGCCACTGTGGAGCATGTTATACTGTATAGAGTCCACTATGGAGCACAACATACTGTGTTGGGACCACTGTGAAGCACATTATACTGTGTGGGGGCCATTGTGATATATATTGTACTGTGTGTGGGGCACTGTGCAGCATTTTATACTATGTGGAGGTCACTGTGTATCATATTACACTGTGTGGGGGCCCTTGTACAACATATTACACTGTGTGGGGGCCACTGAAGAGAATATTGTACTGTGTTGGGGCCACTGTGGAGCATATTATACTGTGTGGGGGCCACTGTTATACAGTGTATGGGGGCCACTGTGGAGCATTTTATAACATGTGGTTGTTATTGTGGTTGTAATAACATTGCACGGTCACTATAACACAGATCTGTACAATGTAGTGAAATAGCGAAAGGTTCAGGTGCTTGCAAAAGCACCACTGTATAATGATGGACTTCACACACAGTCACGTGAAATTAAGTTTTCCATTTATTAATCACAATTGTGCATATAGTGGAGTACTGTATTATTGTGATCAATAATTGGGAAACTTAAAGGGGTTGTCCCATGAAAAACATCCTATCTATACTGCTAGTTTATGTGGATTTAAGACTTTTCCTAAATACATTGCTTTATCAAAACTGTTTTGTTTGGCCGCTATCTTAATTTATTCATTTCATTGTTTACACTCAGCTTCTATGGCCACGGGGCTTATCTGTGCATTTCCCAAGTGACATAGCTGCCTGCTTTCAGGGGGGGAGGGAGGGGCTGACAAGCCCCTCAGATAGGGGAGGGGTAGGTGAAAGCTCCAGGATTACTGTCTATCTTCAGCTTTACCACTTATCAGCTGGTTTAATTGAATTCGGCTGATAAGAGCTGAGATAAGGAGTCTGTTACCTCTGTATGTAATGCAAGCTGACTCAAATCCAGCTCTGATACATCAGTTTCCACATCAGCTTCATACTGTGGTAATGCATTTACAACCAATCCCTCATTACTGACTGCAAACATAGCAAATAGCAGAGCAAGTGAAACCCCGCTCACCAATGTTCCGAGAAATCCAGGAAGTGAAGAGAACAAGAGTTATGGGAATACCCCTTTAATTTCAAGTGATCATTTGTGAAGTCCATCATTATACTGAGAAAGACAGGTTGGGACACTACATTCAAATAGCATTGGAGCTATCACTGCATCCCTATTCACCTGTAAAAGCACCACAGTCCCTTCAAAGAATTGATCAGCAGGGGACCTGGGTGCTAGAGCTCAACTGATTTATTAGATTTCTTACAGTATTAGGACACCCCCCCTCCCCCCAGATCAGCTGTGTAGTATAACACACAGCTCCCAGTATTGTTTACACACTGGGCACTACTTTGCTCACTTACCATATTCTTTGATAACCACAGTTGAGGTATTATAGTTGTATGGGCCATGTTAACGTTACCAATTCCAGGAGCCATGTAGAGGTGGGTTTAGGTAGTGTAGTGGTACATATCTTATGGCAGGTGAGAAGCATGGCATTGTTATTACCTGCCACACTGTGTTAGTACAGCTGATCTGCACAGGCCGTAGTGGTGGACTCTAGAAACAAAGCCACTGGTAGGCCTTAGAAATCCCAGTCCAGTGGCGGATCCAGGGTTTACGGGGCCCTGGGCAATTGACTTTGGTGGGGCCCTACTTACTGGGGGTCTTGCACTTCTAACCTGTACTTCCCAACTGTTGAAGACTAGAAAGAGGGAACAAAACGTGCGGCAAATTAGGCCCCGCCCACTTTTATGTTGACTCCACCCATTCTCATTCAATTTTCATGTGATTCCACAAAGTATAATCCTCCTACAGTCACCCGTAAATTATATCTCCCCCCATTTTCATATACACCCTTCATCTACCCCTAGTTTCATGTCCCCCTCCATCTGCCCCAGTGTCATGCTGTTCTCTCTCCCTCTATCTGTCCCAGTGCCATGCCGTTCTCCCCCTCTATCTGTCCCAGTGCCATGCCGTTCTCCCCCTCCATCTGCCCCAGTGTCATGCCGTTCTCCCCCCCTCCATCTGCCCCAGTGTCATGCCGTTCTCCCCTTCATCTGCCCCAGTGTCATGCCATTCTCCCCCCTTCATCTGCCCCAGTGTCATGCCATTCTCCCCCCTTCATCTGCCCCAGTGTCATGCCGTTCTCCCCCCTCCATCTGCCCCAGTGTCATGCCGTTCTCCCCCCTCCATCTGCCCCAGTGTCATGCCATTCTCCCCCCTTCATCTGCCCCAGTGTCATGCCGTTCTCCCCCCTCCATCTGCCCCAGTGTCATGCTGGTCTCTCCCCCTCTATCTGTCCCAGTGCCATGCCGTTCTCCCCCTCCATCTGCCGGCGGCCATTTTTGGGTAGCCGCTCTTGCAGTTCAATACAGGAGCCGACCGGCGGCCATTTTGGGGTGGCCTCTCTATGCTCCTGTTTCGAACTACAAGAGCAAGAGAAGCCAGAAGAGGCGGAGTTGCTGCAGAAGAAGGAGGCGGCGCAGGAAAGAGCTCTCGGGCAGCAATGGGGATGTGCTCATTGGCCTTTCAGGGCTGGGGCCCGCCCTCATTGCTGCGAGGAGCTCATTTGCATACCAGTTAAAACCGGTATTTCTACGGAACGGCGCGGCGGAGACCACGTCTAAAGGTAGGAGACGAATAGCCTTTCTTAAGGCTATTCCGACGTGGTAATTAGAAAAAAAAGTAGTTTAATGGTAGAATCCCTTTAAATTTGAAGCATCCTTTGGAAATCTTCCTGATGTATAAAGCTTATATGCATAATGAACAAATATTAGCTCTGAAACCAATTCACAGGTGTTTGTACTCCCGCTGTGAGAATAAGCTTTCAAGGTAATGAGAAAGAAAACATGTACCTGTCCAGATAACAAAAAAGTACATTTGCACTGGATATCTGTGATGTGATTAGACCTTTTTAAGTACCACAAGGGCAGTATATACATGCTGAAGTAAAGGAAGACTCTATGAACCACCTCTACAAAAAATCAGTAAAAACCTCCTGGTGGAGGTTCTGTGCAAGTTCCATGATGTATAGCAACATGTAAAAAAGAAGTTTAAATTGGTTAGCTTTTTAAAAGGGTAATGATTGGAAACCAGAAACGAGAGGAGGAGTCATGCTGAGAGCTGGGAATGAACGTGGAACCATGCTAGGAATCAGTAATGTGAGAAGGAGCCATGATGGAAACCGGAATGCTTGGTACCATAAATGAGAAGGTTATCATGCTAGGAACACTAATATGGGAGGGAGCCATGATGGGTTTCATGATTGAGATGGGGAGCCATGTTGGGGTGCAGGATTTGAGAACGAAGCCATGCTGAAGACTAGAAATGGAAAGAGGATTCATACTTGGGATAAAAAAAAGAGGAATACTATGCTAGGGACCAGAAATGAAAGGAGAGGCCATGCCAGGGCTGGGAATGTGAAGTAGAGTCTTGCTAGGGATGAGAAATGAAAGAGTACCCATACTGGGAGCACGAATGAGAGGAGGAAACACGCTGTGGACCAAAATTTAAAAGGGTGCCTTGAAAACCAGGAATGATGAGGCCATCTTGAAATGGGAAATTGAGAGACTGCAAGCTTATAAGATTGCTTAGGTTGTTTAATAACATTGTTTTATTGTAATAAAGAGTTACTGTTTTGATGCATTATGAGGCTAACATGAAGGTGAACACAAGGGTTAATGAAGTTAGTTCTTAGAACCCAGCGCAAAACATTTGGTAAAAATACATGGCAAAACTAGGAATGATGAGGGGAGATGATAGCGACATTAACCCTCATTGTGAGGGTCCAGTTCTGGAAATGGACTCTCATAATGAGGGAATATAGGGAAATATGGACATTTTATTAGCTCAAAGTATGATTTTCTCATAGTATGCATCAGTTCATCGCAAAGCTCACAGTGACAAAGTGTATGGCCCTATTTGTGCTGCAATCTTCATATTAACTCAGCACTTAAATAGAGATGTAGTGGTTGAATGAATTGTATTAACAGAGAAATAGCAATGCAGATATAGTAGTCATGACCCATGTGGGTCCAATGTAGCAGACCTTCATCAGACATAGATTGCACCAGAAATCAGTAGAAGTAAAGCAGGTGACACCATGGAATGGCTAAGTGAAGGGGAGGCTATTGGAAAGGGTTAATTTTGCTGCTTGATGCCTCTTCCACTGTAATTCTAGCTTTGTTTTAGCTGTGTACTGAGTGGTACAGGGGTGTAAGGTCACATTCCAAACCAGTGACCATAAAATGTGTACAACACAGAACACTTAACTTCTGCAATTTCTATACATTAAGGCCGGGGCCTTATGTGGTATAAGTGCAGGGGCAAAAACTGCAGTGTTTTACAGTCACTGTAAAGTGGGTGACATTCAATCGAATCCCATCCACACATTGTAGGCAAATATGTGAGTAGAAATGCCGCGATTTCCAAAATGTTTGCATTTTTGGAAATCACAGCATGTCAATTAAACCTACGGAAAAGCTGGTAGGTTCCCTATAGGTATAATTGAAGCAGAAAAGTGCTGTGGGAAAAACCACAATGCCTCTCTGCCATGGTTTTCAATGCTATATGGAGCCTTAGCCTGAAGGAGATTTCTGGGCAAATGATATTGATGACCTATCCTCATGTCAGGTCATCAATATCAGATCGGCAGGTGACCCAGGTTGAATCAGTTGTTCTCACCAGTTTTGTTTTTGTATTCTGTGTAAAGGTGTTGGGGAAAGAAAAAGGATCTCTCTGCTGTCACTTTGGTGTCCATGAAGGTGTGAAAACTACCTCTGCAAAGTATATAGGGTCTCTAACTGACCACTATCTTCTATGGTACAAAAAGAACAATGATTTAGGCTGAGGCCCCACATTGTAGAAACGCAGCTTCTTTTTTTTTTTTTTTTTGCAGATTTTGTTGCATTTTTTGAGTCAAAGCCAAGAGTGGATTGAGCAGAAGTTAGAAGTATAAGAACTATCTATATATTTCCGATTCCATTTGTAGCCACTCTTGGCTTTGGCTCAAAAAAACGCAGCACAATCTTCATGCATGACAATGCACCATTTAATGCAGCAAAGAATACCTTTCATTGCTTTTGGCTGCTATGGGCATAAAAGGAGAGAAACTCATAGTCCTATACTAACAAGTAACTTGGTCTATTAAGATGTTCTTGATTGAAATCGGTTTTTATTTCAGTAAATGTGACCTCTTCATGCTGAAAATTCAACAAATGACCATTTCCTGTTCGTTACAAAGTGGAGCGGATTTTGATTTTTTAATTTGTGAAAAAAATTTGATTGATACTCTAACAGTATATATCTTATAGCATACTCTGCACAGTGTACAGAGCCAGAAGCAGACAGCTGTCTATAGTGGCTGTCATGTATGGGCCATCGTAGCAAGGATGCGGGTGTGGCCGTCAGGGGTCAACTCACTCCACTCACTGAATCTTGCTCACTCAATCTTGCTCTCATTCTTCACTCAAACTGCAAACTGAGCATAAAAAAAGAAATGAGTGACTTATCACTACACACAGTCTATGTGTCCCAAGTATATCCTGCCACTACTTATAGTATGCAGAATCAAAGACCAATAGGAATCCTAGACAAACACTACTGCTCCCAGCAGTCAGATGCAAACATACTTCAAAATGGGTTACAGCTTCATACAACAACACAAAGTACCATTAAACCCAAAGGGTTCAGTGCTATAGATAAAAAGTCTCAAGAAAAAGCAGCAAAAAAGGGGGCACCCACGATTCATGAATGAAGGTTACTTTGTTCAGGCAATAATTTCCAGCATGTTAATACTGTGAGATGTGGGGATAACAAATAGGCAATAGCCGTTTCATGTCCTTTCACGCTTCCTCAAGACCTCGATAGGAAGCGTGACAGCATGTGAAATGGCTATTGCCTGTTTGTTCTGCCCACATCTCACAGTATTATCATGCTGGAAGTTATTGCCTGAACAAAAGTAACCTTATTTATGAATGGTGAGTCTATAAAAGACTGTTTATTTGGCAGAGCACCACCAGATATGGGATACAAGATCCTACTCTTTTCCTTGAAATTAATGAACTATATTGGAGGAGGATAGTGCCTTCGATTTTTTGTCTATATTTTTGACTATATATATAAAAAGAATGAAACAAATGACACAAAAATGACTACAGCTCCTTGCAAATGACCGTATGAATGGTCAGTGTGCTATCCGGGTTTTACTCAGAAATCACACCGATCCATTAATTTCTATGGGTCCGTACACTTGAAATCTGTGTCCATGTCGTTCATTCACGGACGCCGCTTAGCACACCAGCCCTGTCCCAGCTCCTCCATTGCATGTGGCTCCTCCGCCCCGCAGAGGGAACCCTGATGACATTCCCCCAGCTGAGCTCTGTGCCGAAGTGACCTCCATCTTCACTACTGCCCTTCCTTGCCCTGCTGATACTGAAGTTGTAAATTGACCATTGGGTGCTGGGACTCTAGACACACTGACTTCATGGAACCTCATGATGTTTTCTACAGTGTTCATTTTTTCAAAAAGAAAGAGGATATATTTCAAGCAGCCTGGCAGAAAAGCTCTATCCCATTCATGGACACTCATGTTCAACTCCTCCCTGATGCCTCTCGGCGCACTCTGGCAATGCACTGAATCCTCAAACCATTCTTGCAAGCTGTTATGGAGGCTGAAGCCACCTACAGATGGGTCTTTCCCCTTTCATTTCCAGATCCATCATAACGGGACGATGTTTGCTTTCCACAATCCTGATCAGGCGACCTTGTTAACTAAGTTCCTGGACCCATGCAACATGACATTTCCTGATTGACTGGAGTATCCACTGATGTTGGATGATCTTCATCAGTCTTGCCTCGTCAGCGACAAGCGTCGGGGGATTCAGTGCTGCAGCCTTACTGATTGGCCATATCCTCTATCATTGTCTCCTCTTGTGACTTTCATTGATCCGCTGCCTCATGACTAGACTTCCCAGCTGCCTTCCTCATTTCTGGACCGTTTCTGAGATGTTGACCTGCCTAGTTACCTCCTGCAATGGTCGCCGAAGTGTTCTGCAGTGGTGTAGTCCCCTGGAAGATTTTCAAAATCTTCAAAATGCTGCTGACCCCGGCCCTCACTAATCCAACGCCCTTAGCCCTCCTTGTTTTGCATGGCCTGAGCACGCTACTGTTAACAGTATTGTTGTTCCCCGGCCCCTGGCTCTTCATTATCTGTGCAGACTATGGGTAGTTTCAGTCTGAGTTGGCACTTCTCCATGGTTCTGACCCTACACTTTATCTCCCCCCATTGCATTTAGCTCTGCTTGGGGAATGTGTAGCTCCCTATTGTGATTTTACCTCTCCCCCAGTAGTTATTCTGTGGCTCTCTGATTTTGCTCTGAGACCTGCTTTAGTGAGTTGTCTCAGTTTTTAGTGTTACTCGGCTCATAGACTAGTTTAGATAGTTTTTTTGTTGTTGTTGAGTTTTCTTTGATTGCACTCTCCCTTTCCTTACTCTCTCTTTTCTCTTTATGCTCTCCTTCTCTTCTTCTCCATTCCCTTCACTTTCTTCCTTACTCTTCTATGCTCCTCTCTTCTTCCACTCTTATCCTACCCCCCACCCCTTTATTTATTTCTTTTCTTCCTCTTTTTCCTTTTCCCTTCACAGAGCTCCGGTGCCCTACCATGGGAGCTTTGGTCTTCCATCAATGCCAATGCCAATGGCCTCAATACTGTTGAAAAGAGGACCTATCTGCTCTGTCCTCTTTGGAGTAAGAAAACCCAGATGGTGATAATCCAGGAAACACACTTCTGAGAAGGAGTGGCCCCTCACCTAGGTACCCAGATGTCTATCATAGTTGCTACTCTTAAGTCCAACTCCAAGGGGGAAAGCATCCTTTTCACACACACTCTATTCCCTGGAGGTTTAAGGCAGCTTCCATGGATGGTTCAGGCAGATTCTGGTTTGTGAAAAGAAAAATTGGCTACCACGGTTTCCACCCACACCGATGTGTACCTCCCTAACTCTGACCAGCTGGGGGCTTTGGATGGTATCTTGTCCAAGCTGGAGGATTTTACAGAGCGCACCTTGGCCCTAGATCCTATAGTACATGTCTCCCAGGGGTCTTCTCACCTCTCCTTCTCATACTTCCGATGTGTCCATAGGTTCTCGTTCTCCCACAGACTGATAGATATCTGGCGCACAGCCCATCCTGATAGCCGGGATTATACATTCTACTCCTACCCATGAGATGTATATTCCAAGATAGATTTTTTTTTTTTTTTAGATACATTGATATTCTTCTTATTAGGGGGCCATGATAGATCCTATCACTTTCACAGACCATGCGATGGTCCATGTTGTTCTTGTGTCTCCCACCACTAGACCTTGGACCTGGCAGTGGCATCTCAATATCTCAAACTCACAAGCCATAACCTCCACCCTCGATCATTATTTTAAACAAAATTCTACAAAATTCTGTCCGCGTTGACATTCTGGATTTCTCATAAGTGTGTTGGTTAGAGGGACATTTGTGAAGCATGGATCCCAGATTAAAAAAGACTGATCCCATGAACTTGCAGATTTGGTTGCTGATGTGTCATATATCTGGAACAGGAGCATAAACTCTCACATCTGGTCAGGAGCCATGCGGCCCTGATCAGAGCATGTTAATGTCTCTGTGAACATCTAGATATCTGCACTAAACGCCTTCTGGCTAGAGGCTGTCGCCACTTTTACAAGTTTGGGAATAAGTGTAGCCAAAAGTTAGCTAGATCTCTTAGAGAGCAAAAAACATGGAACTATGCACTCTCTTTGCCACTCCCTCGTTTACTTCCACGCTTCAGCATTTTCTCACAGACTCCAGTTACCAACGCTGTCCACCAAGGCTTGGACTTCACTGGATCTCTCTATTTCCAGAGAAGAGGTAGCCTTGGAGCTTCAATACATGCAATCTAGTAAAGGCCCCTGGGTCTGACAGCCTCCCAGCATCATACTACAAAAACTTCTACTCTGTTCTGTTAGGTCCCCTGGCGAGTGCAATAAATTGCCTGTCAGAAGGCGTTGGTCCTCCCCCTGATATGAACCAAGCTCACATTGCCATTGTAAACAAAGAGGGTAAGGATCCTGCATTGTGCGCAAGTTACCAGCCAATGAGATTGCCATGAGATTGGCCCCCTCATGCCTGATCTGGTGCACTCCGACTAAGTTGGTTTTGTTTCAAATCGGGAAGCTAGACACTTCCACAAGTTTCGTAACCTAGCCAATTTTCAAATCACTTTTCAAAAATCTGAGGCCCTTAATGTCTCGCTCCCCCAGCGGGTCCAGTCTTTGTTAAAGTCCTTCTCCTATTTTAGGTGGTCAAGTGCTGCCATCAAATATTTGGGAAACACAAACAGAGCACCGTGCGGTACCTAGCGCATCACTTGACAAAGAGGATAGTGCGCAATACTGGAACATATGCGTTCCACCGGAGACTCAGTATTGCGCATGCGCAGGGTTTCACTCCACCAGTAGAGCGCATATGCGTTCCACCTGCGATTTATCATGCCATTTCCTGGCGGTCTTTCCTTAGAACATGCGCAAATCATCTGTTCTGACTCCAGGATGGCAGAGGATCGTCGATGTAGGTATAACTATTTGCTTACTTTATAATGTTCAGTCTGTATGGATCATTTTATTAGGATATATTATCGTATGGTGTGTCTGTTTAACTTTTATGGCTATTGGCATAATGTGAACACTGCCCAATCAGTTATCGCCCACTGAGAGTGGTTTGTATATGTGTGTCTATATCTGTTCAGTCTTGGACATCTATTTGTTATGTTGACCTATTGTACACTTTAGAAAGGGACCAGCGAGGGTCCCGAAATGCATTGTGTGAAAGGTTTTCAATAAAGGAGCTTTATTAAGATTTCTGAGGGTAGGCATAGATCTTTACTTTCCTTACACTCCTGTGAAGAGACATATGGTTTGATCCTGGTTTTTTGTGGTATCAAATATTTGGGGGCATGGATCTCTTGAGACTTGGGTGAGCTGAAAGCACCTTTTCCTATGACACTGACTCGCTTTAGCAGCAGTGGCTTGGGAAGTGTGATCCTTTTAGTTTTTGTATTCGTATATTCTGGTTGGAGGTGGGGTACTCACAATGGAGAGTGTCCCTCTGATGGGCCAAAAAAAGGGTGCAACAATTTTAGAGCACCTCCTGGGTAGCCAGTGGACATTGTTCATGAAACAACTCATACACTAGCACCATTAGTTAGGTTGTTATACTACCATGTATAGGACAGGGGCCCATATCTATTCCAACTAGTCACACTATTGGACAGACCACTTCCTCACCAGCACCCGGTCCCCAAAGAGATTGGGGACATAATTGCTAGGTTAAAAGGTCATACATTTTTTACATTTGTCATCAAGGCTTTCCCAAGGTCTGTGGCGTCCAGGCCTCCAGCTGCTTGCAGGCATCTTCCATTCTGCCAGAACATCAGTGATAGGGACATATGGATCCCTCCGTATGTTGTAGAGGTCCTAATTAGATAATTAATTAACAGGCCTAGATGGACTGCAGCCATCTTTCTTTTAGGCCTGGAGAACTGATTAAAGACACAAGATGGTAGTGTATCAAAAGAGTTCTGATTTTATTGTAAGAAAAAGGTAGTTTAAATACATTACAGACAAAGAGCTGGCTTGGCTATTCTAATCAGTACAATCATGATTGATTATAGAGATATAAGACAAGCCTGGCACATGACTATTGGCTGAGGATCATTATAATCTGCATCTCATTATAGCTTTCCACACTGGGATGGACTTTCCCATGAAACAAAGAAGGATTCAAAATACTTATGTGTGAGCTAACATCCCAGACTGTCTATATGTATATATCATGGCAAAAGATATAAGATGACACGTTCCATAGACTCTGTGTCTATACACACTCTAAGTGACCTTCATATACCATAAAATATGACAGATACCATAAGATTAATACTTTTGTTGGTTATGTGTCCATACATCATGTAAAGGAGATAAGAGATATACAAAGTCAGCTGCATCTTCTCAAAATGAGGCCCTTGAGAGATAATGATTAGCAACCTATGCATTAACATTCATTATCACATTCCTTAAAGTCTAACAAGGGGCCTCCTTGACTTAAGCAGAAAAATACATACTTATACAGTTTATATGTGAAAGAGTACAAGATGGCTGCCAAAATACAAAGATGGAGGACTTAACTCTAACAATCAGAAAAAGTGGGAAGTACTTAGAAGTCACATACACATTACTGTTGTACTCCCACACCAACTAAGTAATGTCACTCAGTCATCCCTCTTTCTTCTTCTCTTACAATGACCTGTAACAAGGTCTGATTTATTCTTTTGATAGTACCATTTATCTGTGGTGTTACTGGTAGTGTGCATCTTCTGTATTTTGTACAGCCTACACAACTCTACTATCACTATCTATTTTCTGGTCCTTGGTGTGAACAGCCAAAGCCTACTTGATGAAATGATCAATAATTTTCTAAACTTACTTGCCGCCTTCAGTGACTCTGTTTGGACAGGTAATGCCTTGAAACCAACAGGAGTGGATTTGTTATAAAGATTGTCAGTACTAGTGACCTTGCCTGCCACAATTTGACAAGTCTTGCTATCTGCAACATGTTCTTCTGAAGCTCCTGGTGGTACCGATACCTTTGCAGTCTGGTGAAAATCTTCTCAGGCTGGTGTAGTGGCACCCTCCAATGCAGTATCCACTGTATCACCTTGGTGACTTTAGAGTATTGACCTGTTGAATCCACCACTTCTCATCCATCTTGGGTTCCAGGAAATTCTCTACTCCGGGCTCTGCCTCTTGCACAGGAGCTTCTGGATCGTTTGCATTGTGAGGGAAAACTCTCCTCCTCACATCTGTTAGGTTTTTTTGACCCAAAACACATTAGTGAATTAGATAGTGTCAGAATGAGAAGTGCAAAAGTAGGCACAACTCTAGCTAAATTGTCAAAACTGTAAGTCTTCCAGCTGCTGTGTTATCAGCGTTCTCACAAGATTCCAGTATATAGTGTGAGAGGGTCACAGGCAAAGTGCTGGAGTCCAGATATATTAGCCCCAGGTTTCTGATATATGTGTTGTCCGGGGTGGATCTGGAGGAGGCCTCAGCCCAGGTGTAGATCCTTGGCTCATTACTGGGCCAGAAAAAAGCTGTAGATCCTGCATTTCTGGGCAGTTCCATGATGTGAAAGGAGGTATATGGTTCTGTCCTGTAATCCTGAGACCGGTGAGATAATATTGCTCCTGTTTTGTGCGCGTGGCTGGAAGTAAGCTACACGTATAGTTAGGTTATCCGTTTTGTTTAGTTAGTGACTCAGATGAGCAGGTATTTATTTTGTTTTGCCTGAAGTTAAGGCTGTATTTTGTTTTGCTCATTTTGTGCCTGAAGTCAAGGTTTATTTATTTTGCTGTTTTTTTTTCTAAATAAACCTGTTTGCTGCATATTTTTGTGTCCCTGTCTTGACTGTTTGGGTCCGCATCACCACCTCTACCGAGCTAACTTCCCCACAAAAGGAGTTGAGGAAGCCTCAAATGGTAAAATGAAGATGTAATTTGCCTTTTAGAAATGGAATTTCAGAAGCAAACAGGGACAAAAGAATTTTTATTAAAAGTTGGGACTTTTAACCTCTCAAGAAAAGACACTTTGGAAGTATAGGCAGGAATAGGAATAGGAAGTAAAGGCATTTCAAATTAGCGAGACAAACTACTGTATGTACCCCTTTCGGTCTAGGGGTGTAAGCGCAGCTGCTATTCAGTTTATAGTGTACCATATTTTATACCCTGCAGAAATATAATTCAGTTAGATGAGTATAAGTACTAAAAAAACAGGGAATTGCTATTTAATATGTCTCACTGGAAATGTCTATGAAGTAAGGAAGTGGAGGAGGAGCTGCTGTCTACAAAACCTTTCATAACAAACACACATGTCTGTGCTCATCTGAAGCAGCTCATAAACACACTGCAGGAATACTCTACAATACATGAACTCCACGTCTTTCACAGCTTACGCGAATGACACGCTGATAAAGGAATATCTTATGAGGATGAGCTTAATGTCTGCAAAAGCAGAGGAAATTGACATCATCACAACCAACTAAAACACAAGTTACAAAACAACTTGGCTGTAGAATCATGCCCAGCTGAATAAGCACAAGAATCCAGGGTCAAATCTCAAGCTGTACAGCACACCAGACCTGCTGCTGCTGCCAGGGCATGGAGGGGCTGTTTGACTATGTGGGGCATTTTGGAAGGTAAGCTATTTTTACATTTTGCTTAGTATTTTAGGGGTGCACTGAAAGTAGGGGAAGGACAGGATTAAAGTAAAAGTAGGAACATGTTTGAAGCAGGAGAGAGTAATACTTGACAGAAAGAGCGGATTATAGCTCAAGAAGGCTGTGCTGTATTTTATATGAGGAAAGAGGGCTATTGTTAGATCAGAGAGTAAGACTGTAAGGAGCTGGTCAGCAGAAGAAATAGCCTGAGAACACAACTTGAAAACAAAGTGCCTTCAAGCTGGACAACTGTTATATGGTCACCATGAGTATAGGTTATACATTTGTACTTTATTTTTATGTTATTATATCTATCTCTAGCCATATATACTATACAATAATACTTATTCAACAACTTCACATGTATAATATATGTTCTTTAACAGTACATACTGTTCTAAATGCTGGAACCTCAGGATACACGCGGATCACACAGATCTTACCTTTCACTAATATTCCTTCCCTGTCAGCTTCTTATAAAAATGTCATTCATAATGGTGAGATCTAAAGTCAGATGTGGCTAAGAATCACATTACTGAATTGCAAAGACTTTGATATCTGCAGACTACATATAAAATGAGCTCACGCTTCCAGACTGTTTTAGTTTGATGGCTGGATGGATTTACCCAGATGCAGTCAACTATGGGCCAAGAGTGGAGCAATTCAATACAACAGGGATTACCGTGTTGGTGCAAATGACACATCGGTATGTGTTAAACCCAGGCCCAGATTTACGCTTAGGCACGGTGCTGCATACTGAAGAACTCAACCAAATATATGCCACTGCTTAACTTTGCCTAATGGGTTGAAATATCTCTTTTGGCATCAGGTTAACCTGCTTTGAAGCTAACACCTAGAGGTTTTTAAGAAGTATGCTGGGTCACATACACTAAACTGTGAATGATGCCTTGCAGTTTGTGTCTTTTACTATACCATAATACTAACTGTTAGTCCGAATGTTAAAGTAAAGTACTATTCTGTACTGAAACATTGGTGTTCTTCACATTGTTAAAGGGGTTTTCTGGAACAAAAATATTGATTATCTATCCTTTAGCCGACTTCACATGGACGAATTCAGTCTGAGAGATACAGACTGCCTATCATCAGCATTTTCCTGACTGAAGCCTGAGCCAGGACTTGGACTCCCAGCATTATACTCAATTATGATACTAGGAGTCCGTGCTTCATCACAGCTCTACTGTCCTGTACTAAAACATGTTTATCATATGGGACAGTAGAGTTAGATGGAAGTCTGGGTCCTGGCTCATGGTTCGGTCTGAGAATTACTGCTGAGATCAGTAGCGTGACTAGGAATGGCCCTGTGGCAAACTTTTGACATGGCTACCACCCCGACCGACCCCACCTAAGACCCCGACCAACCGACTCCCCATCCCCCCCCCCGCATTCCTGCACGCACTGTTATGACCCATAGTGGCCCCTGCACACAGTATTATGTCCTTTTGTGGACACCCATGAAAAATTATTATACTCTGGGGTCTTTTCAGACCCCAGAGTATAATAATTGGAGACCCATGGGAGGATACAAACCTAAAAAAACACTGTTACTTACCTCTCCCTGGCTTCGGTGCGGTCCCTGCTGATGTTGGCCACCTTCAATGACGTACAGGACATCACTTGAGCCGGGCTTGTGTAGCGACGCATAATGACGCAAGCCCGGCCCATGTGACGTCAGAGACATCACACAAATAGGCCTGAAGCCAGCCTGGAGCCAGGAGAGGTAAGTAACACTGTTTTTTATATTCCCTCACCTCCCCTGGGCCTTTGATCATTATACTCAGGGGTCAGGAAAGATCACTTACCGATCCCGGTCCCTGCTCACAGCGGCCTCCGCAGCAGAGGAAGCACCGGCGGCCATAAGCAGGAACCAGGATCAGTAAGTAAATAGGGCCCATTACCTGCTGGAGTTACTCCAGCAGTTAAAGACCTATTAAAAACAAAAACCAAAAACCCGCTTGGGTAGCATTTGTCGCTGGGCCCCCTAATGTCCTAGTCGCTATCGCTGCTACCCTGGTAGTTACGCCCATGGCTGACATTCAGTTCTTATCCATCTGTGTGAAGCGGGTGTGAGGTTAGATCATCAATATCAGATCTGCGGGGGTCCACCTGTTACCACCCCCACAATAAGATGTTTATAGAGACTGCCGTGTTCAGGCAAACAATTTAATATCTACCAAGCACAGTGCCATATATTGTATATCAGTTGCGCTTGATATTGAATTTCCTCTATTCAGTTGAATGGGATTGAGCTGTACACAGGACATGTAACCAATGAATGTGACATGACTTGGTCTGTGAAGTGAAACCCATAGAGGCTCATCAAAGTATTTCTGCCACTTCAATCACTTGTTCTATGGGGTTGGACCTCCTTCAATCTAAATTGATGACCTGACCTATGGATTTATCAACACATGAGTTCCAGAAATACAATGAAGCTTTTATCTGAGTGATTTGTAGGAGAAGTGGTAGACGTTGACGGTGTGTAGACGTATGTAGAACTAGTGGATAACCAAGTTAAAAAAAAAAAGCATTTTGTAAAACTTAGAGACATAGCAGGTCATGTTTTGAGATTTATTTGTGTGATATTTTTTGCACACTCCTTTTAGAATTGTTTTTCTGTGAATATAATTTTTACTTTAACTGGATGCAACAGAAATGATTATTTATATATTTTAAAAGTCAAAATAATAATAATAAAAAAAATAATCCTTTCCATGACAAGGAATTAGCAAACAGTATCATATGTACATTACATATCCCAAAGCTTCCATGGACTTATGCCATGTTGAGGCAACAGAGAACCATGTGAAATATTTTCTGGACAGATCTCTGAAAATTTTTGGCTGTCAACAACAGCTTGATACCTTGAATGGAGGTAATTATGTTCTTAATTTACAAGACTCAGGAGACATTCTATTCCTCTATGCAACATTTATGACAAAATGAGATTCTAAATGTTAGCCTACTGTGAACTATCGCGCTAAAAATATCTAAGGCTAGTTTCACACCCTCACCTCATCTACTTTTGGGGTTTACGTCCCTGAATCCGTTTAAAAAATGCAGAGAGAATAGTCCTGCAAGGATTTTTAAGTGGATCCCCCAAACGGAAACCTGAACGCAGGTGTGAACCTATCGTCAGACTGATGCTAAAAGATATGATATTTGGTTTGCCATATGAAGTTGTTAGACTAACCTGATTTGTTTTTATGAAGAGGTGAGTAGACATGTGGACAAATGGATGGCTGTGGATATTGTATTTCTGGACTCTGCAACAATGTTCGACAGTGTCCCTTATATATGGGTAAAAGGGTCAAATCAGGTCCATTGGCTTGGAAAATATAGTTTGCTATTGGATTAAAAACTGATTAAAGGATTATATTCAGAGAGTTGTGGTCAATGACCGCAGCTCAGATTGGTCTTCTGTTCTAAGTGCTGTACCCCTAGGTTCAGTGTTGAGGCCACTGCTATTTAACTTATTTAGTAATGATATGGAATATGGGATTAATAGCACTGTGCATATTTTTTTCAGATGACACCAAGCTATATATTACAGTGCAGTCTATGGAGGATGTACATAGGTTACAAGCAGAGTTGGACATACTGAGTGTTTGGGCATTCAAATGGCAAATTAGATTCAATGTGGATAAGTGTAAAGTTCTATACATAGGTAAAAATAGTCTGCATGCGTCCTAAATGGAGTAAAGCTGGGGGAGTCACTGATTGAGAAAGACCTGTATGTACTTGTAGGTCAGAGGTTAAATTACAGCATGCAATGTCAATCAACTGCTGCTAAGGCCAGCAGGATAGTGTCATGTATAAAAAGGGACTCATGGGACAGGGATGTAATATTATCACTTTATAAATCATTGGTTTGGCCTCATCTGGAATATGCAGTTCAGTTCTGGGCACCAGTTCATGGAAAGGATGTCCTGTACTTGGAAAAGGTTCAACAGGGGTAAGGGGCATGGAGGATCTCGATTATGAGGGAAGACTAATGGAGTTATGTTTGCTTAGTCTTGAGAAGGGGCGTTTAAGGGAAGACATGATAAACCTTTATTAATATATACAATATTTAAGAAATATGGGGAAAAGCTATTCCATGTAAAATCTCCTAAGTGGGAATACCTCTGCCTGGAGAAGGAAAAAAAACCTTGAGGCTCAGGCCCCACATTGCGAAAATGCAGCTTTTTTTGTTGCAGACTTTGCTGCGTTTTTTTGAGCCATAGACAGGAGTGGATTGTGCAGAAGATAGAAGTGTAAGAGTTTCCTATATATTGCTCATTTGAGGCAATTCTTGGCTTTGGCAACAAAATCTACAACAAAAAAAGCTGCGGTTCTGCAACGTGGGGCCTTAGCCTTAATCTCCAGAAGCAACAAGGCTTCTTCTAGACTTTCATGCCCTTTCCCATTGATTGGATGAACTTGATGGACATACTGTATATACTTGAGTATACGCCGAATTTTTCAGCACAGTTTTTGTGCTGAAAAAGTCTGCCTCGGCTTACATTCGCATCATTACGGTAATTCAGCATTACGGTAATTGAGAATATTCCTCCCAGTGAATGGACAAACAGGGTTGGCTGCCAGATGCAAAATCAACTGTAAAAATTTACGACATCCAGAACTCAGAAATAAAATTTAATAGCTTTTTTTTAAATAGTAGAATTCAAGTAGCCTGCATGTTTCAAGCTGTTTATGGCATAAAATCACACAAAGCCATCTCACTGGTTTAAGAACAGATACAAATTGTTTACACTGGGCTGTGAAAATTAAAAATCACACTTTATTACAAAGAGAACTGCACCTTTAATACAGAAATACCCCATGAGTGGTTGGAAACTGTTATATGAGGACACAGCAGGGCTTAGAAGACAAGGACCTCTATTTGGCTTTTGGAGGACAGATTTTGCTGGAATTGTTTTTGAATGCCAAATTTCATTTGCAGAGTCGCTAAAGTATCAGTCAATTTTCTTTAAAACTACATCCCTTAAGGAAATTATCAAAGGCTATAGTGAGCATTTGGAACTGATAAGATTGGGCCATGAAAATGAAAACTTTAAAATATTGCTTCATGACTCATTTTCAGAGTCCCCAAGGTGCAAGTGCAGTGAAAAACATCAAGAATTGACTCCATTTTGAAAACTACATCCTTAAAGGAATGTATTAAGAAGTATAGTGATCTTTTGTCCCCAGACATGCTTTCCAATAGATGATTCAAAATGAAAATTTAGGTTTTTCCAGAAACATGCTATTTCCCTACATGTGGCCCTAATTTTTTGCATGGAATTACGACACATTCATCTGTCTCCAGCACTGCCTTGCCTACAACCTGTCCTCTTTGTGTGCTCAGGCTCACAGTGCCAGAAGGAGCAAGGCTGACATGATCATTGAGACTAAACAGTGTTCTCAGCAGTCACTGTAGAGGGACCGCTGATGTCACTGACATACGTTACTGGTTCCTTACCCGTGACCATTGATGTCACTGATTTGTCTAAGTAGTCGTGTGCTTTGCAGCTTCTGGCCCTCTGAGCCAAATCAAACAACAGAAAACTTCCTGACAATGGAGCACCAGGGACAAGCATTGTATGCTTTTTTTCTTTTACTTTCATGCTACCTGCCCCAGAGGTTGCTCCAAATCCTGAAGACCCCACTAAGGATGCAGTCAGAGTGATCTTCCTTTTCCAGATTTGTCTGTCTGCGGAATATAAGATGCAGGGACATTATTATTTCTTGCTAAAAAAAAAAAAAAGTGCATCTTAGAGTCAAAAAATACAGTAGATGGTTTGTGGTTTAAACATCATGTCACATTTGCAAAGCCCTTGAGATGCAAGCAATGTAAAATTCCCTGTGAAGTCAGCATTTTGATCCCACAAGTACTGCATCAGATTGTTTTTACAACATTAAAGTTTATTGAAGGTTTTCCAAAGAAATTTTTTACAACAAAGGGGAAAGGGGCAGCAGGGGGGAGAGGAGGGAAGGGGAAAAAGACCTGAGGCGACAATCCAGGTCCGGAGGGGGCCAGGGGAGGGGGGTGGTTGGGTAAGGAGGGTAAGCATAGACTCTGACGCAGCAGAGTCAATACATACAAAAGCATAAAACAGAAAATTGTCAAGCAACAGTATCAATCAAGTGCAAAGAGACAGGTACACAAGACTCACAAATCGCATAGGGAGACGCTACACAGGAGACACAGAAGGGAAGAGGGAAGGGGGATCGGCAGGATAATAAAAAATGGTTCCAAAGGAGCCAAGTCTGTCGATGTTTGGCGTCACCCTGGCGGAGCTCAGCCACCAGGATCTCCATAGTTCGCAAGGCAAGAACTTCAATCAGCCGACCAATAAACGAGGGAGGGGTCGCGAACTTCCAAAGCCTGAGAATGACAGAGCGAGCTGCCACAAACAAAAATCCAAGAAGCATACAGGTGGATTTACGAAACGTCCTGGAAAACAGGGAAAGAAGTAGTGGCACTGGATCATCTTCTAAAACAATCCCTGTCACCTGTAGACTAACCTGTCCGACCCCAGTCCAGAAAGGGCGTAAAAGAGGGCAACCCCACCAGATGCGGGCCATCGTGCCTCGGACGGAGAGGCACCTCCCACCTCTATCAGAGGTGGAGGGGTAAATAATATGCAGGGGAGCTGGGACCCTATACCAACTGGAAAATATTTTGAAATCGGTCTCCTGCGCCCTACATGACATGGAGAAAGCAGGACATGCACGGAAGGCCGATGACCACAGATCCGGAGAGAAGGAGACTCAAGCAGAGGGTAAAGTGGGAGATTGAAATCACCACATACAAACATGTGACCCCTAGCAAAGGACTGAAGCGCAGACAGGACAGATAGCAAGAAAGGAACCTGATCTACGTTGGGAGCATATATGACAGCAATTGTATAAACAACATCGGAGATTGCACAGATAAGGAATAGGTACCTCGCCCCGCTATCCACTAAAGAATCTAGGATTTTCAACGGAAGATTTTTATGGAAAAAGATGGCCACCCCTTTAACCTCACCCGCTGCACTGCTACTATGGAACTACTGCGGATAGTACCTATTCGTAATCGTGGGTGTACAGGCAGCCAGGAAGTGAGTTTCTTGCAGGCAGAGAATGTGCACCCTACGCTTAGGAGCATCATATAGAACTTGTGAACGCTTTACAGAGACGTTGAGCTCTTTGACATTGAAAGAGGAAACAGATATATCCGACATTGGAGGGAAACAGGGGGCAAATAAGACACAAATGGGAAGAACAAAAGGGAGGGAAGAGAGACCACACTACACAAGTGACACACAAGAACTAGAGAACAAAAGACTTCAAACAAAATACCAAACAAGAACACAAAAAGAGGGCTAATGGGGTACCCTCAGGGGAAAGCTAAGTAACAGGAGCACGAGTCTCCAGATGACCCCGCACTGCAGGGACGCAGCTATGTGGGGGCGAAGAAGACAAGCCACGCGGCTGAACACAGAACACCAGAAGAGAAACACACAAATAACGGGAGGAGCAATCAGAATAAAAAGCAGCTCCAACTCCGACACACGGGCATCTCAGCATACAAATAACACAAATAAGATAGAAAGCAGGTAGGCGGCTAGGGCAAGCAACATATAGTCGTGGGCAGAAATATGAAGGGCAAAACTAGAGAAACAGCTATCACGAATAAACAGGGCATGGAACAAACTCACAAAGTCCGGTCACAGACATCCAAAGAGCAGCGGAACCAGTCACTTCTGGGATCCCCGGACAGAGGAGGGTCTACGCTGGCGTTGCGGCTTCTGAGAACGCAGAGGGCCGGGGTCGTCCGCAGCATCCCATTGCAGGCGGAAAGGGCCGGACCGATTAGGATCGGAAAGCAGGGAAGACCAATCAGGAAGTTGCAAAGCTGGTAGATCCAGGGATCGAAGAAAGTTCGGAAGATCATCCGGATGGGCAAGAGAGCGCAGTCGGTCACCTCGGCGAACTTGTAGGGAGAATAGAAAGCCCCAGCGATAAGGAATTCTGCGTTCCCGGAGGAGGGAGAGGAGAGGTTTCAAAACTGCTCGTTGCCGAAGAGTGTATCTGGATAGGTCCGGGTAAATCGATAGGGAGGATCCCTCGAATTCCACTTCGCCACCATCTCAAATCTTGTGCATTATAGCCTCCTTGACTGCATAAAAATGAATCCGGCAAATTACATCTCTCGGTTTACTAGGGTCCTCACTGCGGGGGCGAAGAGCCCGATGAGCACGGTCCATCTCAATGTGGGAATCAGGAGGGCGTCCCAGCAGCGAGTTAAAAATGCCAGACAAAACCGGGACCAGGTCCGTAGTTTGAACCGATTCCGGAAGACCCCGAATACGGATGTTGTTGCGGCGGTTGCGATTTTCGATATCGTCCATGTGAGAGACTAGATTACAAAGTTGCGCGGAGTGAACGGCCATTTGCTGCTGGATGAAGTTGAGAGAGGAAGAGGCGGCAGAACGAGATTCCTCAAGGATCTGCACTCGCTGTTGTAAGTCAGAAATGTCCGTTTGGACCACATGCAGGTCCTGGCGCCAGGCGCACTTTAGATCAGATGCAAGACTGTCCATATCTCTCCGACTTAGGGCTAGTAAGGCCTGTAGTTCTGGAAACTTCTGTAGGGTGAGAGCAGCCTCCTCAGGTGGAGGAAGGTGAGATACAAATGCAGGAGCCTCCACACGGAGGGTCACGGCGGGGGTCGCAGAACCAGGTGCCCTTCCACAGGTGGCTGGGGGAGACCATCCCGCCGCAGAGGAAAAGTCAGACCCAGGAGCAGGGGGCACCAAATCCTGGCCAGCAGCTGGAGACAGGGGATGAGCGGGCAGAGGCCTAGCACCACACGCAGTCACACCGTCCAGGGATCCCTGAGGCCATATGGAGTGATGGAGCTGTGGAGGGGATGACTGGAGAGTCCTAGGGGTGGTCCTGGGGTCAAATGGAGGGGAAGCAGATAGTGAGAGCAGCGGCGCCGCGGATGCCGCTGCTCCCTGTGGAGCTTTATGGTGGCAGAGAGCAGGGGATTTGGAGGGGGAGAGGGCCGGTGTCAGAGCAGAAGGGCCAGCAACAGGTACCTGAGGTCCGTCTGCAGGCAGCGTGGAGGGCCCCGGAGCGGTCGAATCCCGGCAACTGAGGTCCGGCATAGAGGAGGAGAAGGCACCAGACTGCACACGCATGCGCCTACGTGTTGTGGAAGAGGATGGCGCCGGCGGCGGGGAGTAGGCCGCGTCCTGCACGGGCTCCTGATGCCCCGACCGATCAGATTGTTTTACAGAAAAGACACCCCAGAGCCTTCTGCAAAGGGGGACATGACTTTGGGAAGGGGGACCAATAACTCCTGCAGTTTCTTCTTTGTGCAGTAGTTGTGTAGATTTATGCAGACTGATTCAAGTTTAAGAGTATATGTGTGTATATCCAGCCTTGGGAGTATATAGTGCTTCGTGTGTTACTGTAGGGAGGGAGGAGTTTAAAAATAGATGTAACTTCCTGTCTTATCCATCTTCATCCTCTTTCTCTCACCACAAGGACTGGAGGAAACATGGCATTTGCCTGAACATTTAGTTTTTGATTTATTTGTTCATGGCATTGGCAATAAGTGTGGAAATAAATAACTAATTATTTAGTAAAAAAAAATAAAATTATAAAGGGCGTCAGTCATATGTAATAAAGTGTTACCTGTCACATGGTCCATTAGTAAACTATTACAGCTGTAGTTTTGCGGTTGAGGAGTCAGGTGGAAGTTGCAGGCAAGTTATTGTGGACTTATTTTAACTAATAGAGGTTAAACCTCATGGTGGTGAACAGGCTGAGCTTTGGAAATGGCCAGCCTGAAGGATGTCGTAATAGTAATGTCATTGCTATGGTCAGCAGGGTTTATTAAAAAAAAAAATAAACAACTGAAAAACCCTGCGGAGCCCTCTGGGCTACTGACTGCTAAAGACCTGGTGTGAACACTGTCTGACAGTTACTGTCACTGCCAGCTAAATAAAGGACCAGGTGTGCTCTGTTACTATTCACAGAGTCCTGTGCAGTCAGAGCAGCCGCACAAATTAACTGGCTAGCCAGCACTCCTGGACTAGCCAGAGACCAATTAACACCCTGTGTGCTTCCAGCCACCCAACCCCCAATGCAGCTTACTGCCAAACAAACTCCCAGTGTGAACACTGACTGAGGGGAGAAGCTAGCTAAGGCCAACTGAGATTCTACCACACACCATACAAGGCAACATGCTGCCCAACTACAAATGGCATTGCTGTCTCTGGGGATATTTTACTAACTAGGGCCAACTAATAATACTCTGGCTGGAACCCAAGCGCACGCACGCACGCACGCACGCACGCACGCACGCACGCACGCACGCACGCACGCACGCACGCACGCACTTTTAGGTATCGGATTTGGATTTGATCTTAGAGCGCTGGGTGTCCAGACCAGCCCCCTTATATAGGCAAGGGGCGGTCACCAGCAAATAGCCCAGCTGCCTAATCCGTGCGTCCATTGGTCGACACACATGTCGATCAACCAGTCGACCATGCCCGGCTGTTGCAAGGCAGATTAACCCTTGCAACCCTGGATTGTGCAGAGGAACACACAGCGACGCCCAGATCATGGCTGCAGTTACTGCACAATCCTAACAGTCATCCAGGGGTGGGCACAGGGGTTAAGCACAGGGTCATTGGTGCCCTTAGGGAGCCTTCACACGGAGTAAACGCGTGTGTATTTTTGCAAAATACACGTGTAAAAATACACGTGTAAAAATAAGACTCCCATTGACTTCAATGACATTTTATAGTCGTATTTTTACAGGCGTATTTTTACACGTGCAAAAAATATCATTGAAGTCAATGAGAGTCTTATTTTTACACGTGTATTTTTACATGTGTATTTTGCAAAAATACACGAGCGTTTACTCCGTGTGAAGGCTCCCTCAAAGTGTACTGGCTCTGCTAGAATTACAAGCCGGAGCGTGCCGCCTCTTCATTTATTTATTGCTGTCTGGCTGGGTGCTGTATGTCAGACAGCTGGGGATCTCACAGTATTCGTGAATCCCAATGGTCTAGCACTTCACCTTACTCCTTCTGTCATTATTTTACTTCTGTGAGTTTAATAAAGCTGTGGCCATTTTGACACTCAAAATAAAGTGTTTTTTGCATTTATTGCATAGTCAATATGTACTGTAGTTTGGGTGGTTTTAGGAAGGAGTGAGGGACATCCCCTATCTAAAGTCATAAATGTAAGCTGTGTGGATGAAATTGGGTGCACAAAACCCCACACTATTTTCTCACTAACTTCTATGATGGGGGGCATTTTGAGGGATCCATTCTGATTTTACCGCATAAATTTTAAACCTGGGGCGTTCTCTGGTGTACTCTGGCACAGCTTCTATATTGCCTGCTTCTTGGTACAACCAGTTTTGTCCAGGTTAGATTTTTGGGCTTTTCATTGTCTTATTGCATAAGCTAAATTTGTTTTATTTTTCCATTGGAGTAGCCATATGGGTTTTTGTTTTTAGAATGAGATGCCTTTTTCTGTTTCACCATTTTGGAGTGTTTAATAAATTTATTGACTTCATTTTATTAAAGGGATTTTCTGGGGAGTATTATTTAAATTACCTGGTAAGTTTACTATAGTCGGCTAGTCCCCATAGAGCAGGTAATAAATTACTTGTGAGATCAGGGAAGGAGAGGGAATGGGGTAACACCAGAGGGGGCAGAGTGACCCAGGGGACTGAGCATTGCGCTGGATCACATGACCCAAGGGTTGTGACGTCACTGAAACCATGGTTATTGTACATGTTGTTACAGACATGGCACTATCAAATTCATATTGTTTTTTTTTAATATTAGAAAGCATCCCAGGACACAGCCCAAAAGTGCGTTAAGGACCAGGCCTCTTTTTTCAAAACTGACATGTGTCACTTTATACGGCAATAACTTTGAGACGCTTTAACTTACACAAGTGATTTTGAGATTGTTTTTTCATAACACATTATACTTCATGTTAGTGGTAAACACTAATCAATATTTTTGTACTTATTTATAAAAAAAATAGGAAAGTTGATGGAAATTTTGAAAAAATTGCAATTTTCAAAATGGGAAATTCTCTGCTTTTCAGGCAGATAGTCATACCACCCAAATACATGAATAAATATGATCTACCATATCTCTGCTTTATATCGGCATCATCTTTTGATTGTCTTTTAATTCATTTTGGATGTTACAAGGCTTACAAGTGTAACAGCGATTTTCCAGATTTACAAGAAAATTCCCCAAACTATCTTTTTAGGGACAACTTCAGTTCTGAAAGGAATTATAAAGGCCTATATAATAGAAACCCCTATAAATCTCCCCTTATTCAAAACAGTATTTGGGATGTTTGTTAACCCTTTAAGCATTTCAAAAGAATAAAAATAATATGGAAGTCAAATTTAGACATTTCATTTTTTTTTCACTATTTTTTTTTTTTTTTTAATGTAGATTGTGAGCCCCACATAGAGCTCACAATGTACATTTTTTCCCTGTCAGTATGTCTTTGGAATATGGGATGGAAATCCATGCAAACACGGGGAGAACATACAAACTCCTTGCAGATGGTTTTATGCCCTTGGCGGGATTTGAACACCAGGACTCCAGTGCTGCAAGGCTGCAGTGCTAACCACTGAGCCACCGTGTGGCCCCCTTTTTTTTTTCACTATTACATTCATTTAGACCTAAAATTAACACATTCACAAACAGTTAAAGGAGAAAATTCATCTGACAGTTTATTGTGCAATTTCTTCCAAGCACAGAAATACCCCACATGTGAGTATAAACAGATTTTTGGGCAGACGGCAGTGCATGGAAGGGAAGGAGCGACACTGGGTGTTTGAACAGCAGATTTTGTTGGAATAATTTAATGCGCCATGTCTCATTTGCAGAGTCCTTAGGGTACCAAAACAATGGATACCCCATAAAAGTGACCCCATTTTAGAAACTACACCCCTCAAAGAATTCATCAAGGGGTATAGTGACCTTTTTGACCCTACAGCTGTTTCACAGATTTTACTAACATTGGGATGTGTAAATGAAAAATGACTAAAATTTCACTATCTCCAAAGTTTTTATTTTCACAAGGGGTTAAAGGAGTAAAAGCCCCCCACAGTTTGTTAAACAATTTCTCCTGAACACGGCAATACCCCATATGTGGGGCGCAGAAGGGAAGGAGCGTGATGCGGCTTTTTGAGTACAGATTCACGTTTGGTATCTGGACGCCATGTCATGTTTGTAGAGCCTGTAAGGTACCAGAAAAGAGGATTCCCCAAAGGAGTAACTCCATTTTGAAAACTGCACCCCTCAAAGAATTTATCAGGGAGTTTAGTGAGTATTAGTATCCTGGACATGACTGCACAGCGGATGGTGAAGTGGAAATATGTAAGCTGTGCGGAGAACATTGCCAACACCAAATTCCCTACTGTGTCCCAGGAGCTCCTATAATTGGGGGAGTCACTCTGGGGGTCACTTCAGGTATATTTTCGCTCATAATCTGTAAATCTGGGGTGTCCGCTGATATACACTCCCACAGTTTATATATTCCCTACCTGCCGCAGCCAGTTGTTTTCTAATGATTTGGAGATTTTTTATTTTTTTGTCTTCACATTTCTAGATGCTATATTTTCTTTATTTTTCTGGTGACGTGGCCATATAAGGGCTTGTTGTTTGCGGGATGAGATGCAGTTTGTATTGACACCATTTTTGGGTGCCTACAACGTATTGAATACATATTTTTAACTCTTTTTTTGCTGGATTAAAAAAAAAAAATCAATTCTGGCATTGCATTTTACCTTTTAAATTTTGCGCTATGTAGCGTACAGTATAAGTAACATGTGGCCTTTATTCTGCAGGTCGGTACGGTTACGGCGATACCTCATTTATGTTATTTTTTTATGCGTAACTAATTCTGCAGAACAAAAACACATTTAGGGACATAAATCAGTGATTTTTGCATCAACATCTTCTGAGAGGTGTAACCAGGGGTGAACCTACCTTTTTTGCCGCCCCCCCAGGTGGGGCGGGGCGGAGCGGCGTTAGCAGGCAGGTAGAATACCTGCTCTCTGCCTGAGCGTGAGGGGAGGCTGTTGTTGCAGCGCTGCGTCCACAGGGCCTCCCCAATCCACTGCTCGCTTCCCGTGCCGGGCTGCCGAGATGGTGACGCTAAGCCAGTCCAGGACTGGACTGGCTTAGGTAAGCAAAAATGCCGCCCCCCTCCGGGGCCCTGGCATAGGTAATGGGGGCATGTAGTAGCCTGGGGTCACTGGCCAGACCCCAGGCTACATGTTTTACACACCGCCACCCCCCCGATCTCGCCGTGGGGGGTGCCGGGGACCCCCACAAGATCGGGCAACCTGTCAACCCGTTGTTTGCCACGATCATGTTTGATCGCAGCAATCAACGGGTTAAAACCCAAAATCGGCACTCATGTCCGATGGAGGGTGACGGAACAGGATGTTAGTTGTCAGATACAACTAACACCCGCTCCAAGAACGCCCGCACTGCACTGCGGGGATTGTTTACATCCATGAGGTACTATTACCTCATGGGTCGTTAAGTACCAGACATCGGCAATCATCTCATCACTGATTCAGTATTATTCATTACAATACTCATGTGAGGGGTCTTTCGGTTACCCATAATGTTTGTAAAACCCCTTAGACTGACCACAGCATCTAACTTTCAGTTATTAATATACTACTTCTTCTTCGTTACTTAAAAGTTGATCAATGAAATAGGGAAATAAATTTATTAATGCTGTAGAAGTCAGGCAACAAAGTTCACTTAGGACTCTGGGGTAAATGTGATATCATCTTGACACGAGTATTTGGTAAAAGGGAAGCAGTCAATATACATTTTTTATGTTTCTCAATTACTTACAGAATGTTACACTGAATATGTTCACGCTGGGCAGTCTCTGTAGTACTAGCCCATGCAATCTGTGGTTGGACCACCCAAGCAGAGCCTTGTTTTATTTCCACTTCCATGACACCTACGGCAATTATCCACACCCTTGCTTGCTGTAATGGCATGCTTACATGTCCCACTGATTTCCTTCCCCCCTCTGCATCTGACTTCAAAATTCTGTGCGTTCTTGTGCACATGCAAACCCCTTGCTTCTGCTTGTTCACTCTTTCAGCCTTTTCCTGCTGAGCCTGTAAGATATTCAAGCTATCTTTTGTATCCTTGTAACACCTTTCTGCTGCAGCCAATTTTAGTTTTTTTCTCACTTCCTTCATTCCAAAAGCTAGAACTGTTCTATTTTTCTAGTCATAGAATCGTATAAGGACTTAAAGAGATTTTCAGGGCAAAAACTGTTTGTTTTTTTTAAAAAAAGATCCGTTACTGCTATTAATGGGATAATAAGTCCACCAAAATACCTTTAGCAGTGTTTTGATTGATTTCTGTGTTTCTCTGGGAACTCCTGGCATCTTCTGCATTTGATTACCTGGTGTAGCTTCCTGCTGTTTTAGCTAATGCATCATGGTACTTGTAGGCTGACACGTACTAACTCCCTCTCACTACCTCCTCCTCCCTCAAACCCCTTCCCTGTCTCTCTAGCTATCCTGCCCACTACTAGCCCTTCCCAACTAACTCAGTTATCAAAACAAAAGATATTCCCTAAAATGATTTTCTTAAAAAGTACAACTAGCCCTCAAAAAAATGATGCCCTATGCATCTCCATACATGGAAATATAAAAAAAGGTACGGGTGGCAGATTATGGTTGACTTTCGTAAAAAAAAAAAAATTTGCAAAGTTTTTGAGTTTTGTATTATTGGTTAAAATGTAAATAAAATTATATAAATTTGGTATCCCCGGAAGTGTACCAAAACATAGAATACACGGGTGACATGCCATTTTGGCTATACAGTAAATGCCATTAAAACAAAGACCTTAAAATAGTTGTACAAATATACTTTTTTTCCAATTCATCCCATTCTGATTTTTGTCCCACAAACATTAAGCCCTGATATGGCTCTGTGAACAGAAAAGTAAAAAAGATATGGAAATTGAAAATCAAAAAAATGTCACAGGCAGGAATGAGTTAAACTTTTAATTTTTTTTTTTTAACTTTTATTTTTAGATCCCCTGGAGGTCTTGACCCCAGGGACTCCGATGTCTACTCTAGACAGCCTGTAATAGAAGTAGTCTAATGACAATTTTAGGTGCCTTCAATATGTCATGGTATGGTGGATGATGGGAAGGAGTTAAAGGGTCAGAGCGTGCACCTGTGTCCCTAGTTAGTCTCTGAGTACCTCTGGTTATTTAATTGTGCTCATCCCTCACACAGATTGGGAAGTCTTCTGCTTCTGTATTTGTTGGCTTCTCTGTGTTTTGACCCTTGGATTGTTTTCTGACTTGATCTGACCAGGGCTGGCTCCAGGTTTGGGCAGGCCCTTTGGTGACAGAGCCAAAGTGGGCCCCTTTGTAAGGCAGTTTGTGCAGCAGTAATTTTGTCTGAAATTGGGTGTTTCTTTGCTGAGGCAGACTTGCTAGAATGGATTATAATACAGTGGATGAGAAGTAGATAGAGTTTTATATAAGTGTAAGGTCCTTTGCACATCATCGGGTTTTTCCTGAATGGAAAACTGACCCATTCATTTCTGTCAGCCCATGCACATGATCGTGTATTACATGGACCCCCCCCCCTTAATGCTTCAGCAGCTCCTATTCATTGGATGAATGGGGCCGCCGAAGCGCATCCAGTGCACAGGTACGGTCATGTGCATTTAGCCTAATGCAGAGGATTTCTTCATTCAGTTACAATTTTGTGCCATTGATTAGTCGCCAAGGAAGGAGTGTATTTATGATCGGCAGGCTCTGTGGCTGAACCAGGTGCAGAATCAGCAGCAAAATTGAGCAGGAAGCTTATATTTTTTTAAAACAGAGGGCGGCAGAATGAGGCCTGAATCTGATGCTGATCTGGGGGCAAAATCCACCATAAAATCAGTACCATATACTGCTGTGTGAATGAGGCCTTGAATAGCAATGATTACTTTCATCTGTATTGATGGAAATGCTCATTGCAGAATATATATATATATAACACTCAGGAGAGCCAGGAATGATGTCACGGTTAGAATATAAGATGTGGCTGGTGGGTTGAATGACTGTTGTTCCCAAATGTGCATAGAGCATTTTTGAGGTCCCAAACTACCCAACCCACGTGGTTCCTGACAATGACTACAGAAAACCAGGTCTTGGGGGTAGTCGTAGTAGTCTCGGTCAATGTAGCCATCGGGTGTCTGCTGTTTTATACAGCAGACACCCGGCGCTAATGCCCATGATTGGTGCCACTTATCGCGGGTGCTAACCCCTCTGGTGCCTCGGTCAAAGCTGCCTCGGTGCCTCGGTTCTGTTACCATGACAGCTGGGAGCCAGTTAAGACTCCCAGGCCAGTCTCATTATTTTCTATTACAGGCTATACTATGTAGCCTGCAATAGAACTGCTCTTTTTTTTGCAATGCATTACAATGCATTATTGCGTTAGTGATCAGATCCCCTGGGGTTCAAGACCCTAGGGGGTCTAATAAATGCAAAAAAATTGCAAATGCAAAAGTTCAAATCACCCTTCTTTTCCTAGAACACATACATGAAAGAACTTAAATACTGTGAAACACATACATATTAGGTATCCCTGTGTTTGAAAACACTAAGTCTACAAATCTATAAAAATAATTTTGCCGTATGGTAAACGTTATAATGGGGGGAAAAAAAAAATCAAAAGTGCCAAAATGCAGTTTTTTCACTGTTTTGCCTCTGATAAAAATTTGAATAAAAAGTGATCAAAGCAGTACCAATTCCCTACAATGATATAACTGAAAAGTACACCTGGTCCTGCAAAAAAAAGACGCCCTATGCATTACTGTACATGGAACTTTAAAAAACGTACATATGTCAGAATTAGAGATGAGCGAGTACTGTTCGGATCAGCTGATCCGAACAGCACGCTCCATAGAAATGAATGGATGCACCTGGTACTTCCGCTTTGACGGCGGCCGGCCGCTTAACCCCCCGCGTGCCGGCTACATCCATTCATTCCTATGCGAGCGTGCTGTTCTGATCGGCTGATCCGAACAGTACTCGCTCATCTCTAGTCAGAATATGATGACTTTTAGAAAAAAAATTTGGGGGGCACAGTTTGGGTTTTTGTTAAGGGGTTAAAATGTAAATAAAACCTTATAATTTGGTATCCTCGAACTCGTACCGAAACAGAATACATCTTACATGTCATTTTGGCTGCACAGTGAATGCTGTAAAAACGAAGCCCAGAAGAAAGTCGCACAAATACATTTTTTAAAAAATCCTCCCCATTCTGAATTTGTTCCCAGCTTCCCAGTACATTGTACAGAAAAATTAATGGTAGCATCATGAAGAAAAATTTGTTCTGCAAACATTAAGACCTCATATGGCTCTGAGAGCAGAAAAATAAGAAAGTTATGGGGTTTGGTGGTGGTGGGGGGGGGGGGGGGTGAGTGAAAAACGAAAAATGCTTGGGTTAAGTTACATGGGCTGAGCTTCCTGGACTGGAGGACAGGTTGGTAGCAGGAGTGCTACAGTTCACACCCCTAGTCCACTATGGGTTTTTCCTTAGTCCCAGGTGTTCTCAGGTAAGGCTTTCTGAAATTCATTACTGAGGAGGGAAAACTGAAAAGGGCTGACAGATTTGCAGCCTGGGAGAGAACACTCCTAGAGTGGATGTTTGCACAGTTTGCTACTATGTTTGGTGACACGTTTTTTGGCCAGCACTAGGTTAGTGAGGCATGCTGCTTTATAGTTAGAGCCAGACAGACTTAGGTTTTGTTTTGTTTGGACGGTGTCTTTTGTGCTGAAACATCTAAATAAAAAGCACCCTTGGAGTTTGAAACCCGCTGCCTGTGTGGACTCTGTCATTGCGACCCGCACCATATGAGCTCATCATGTGCAGTGGCGGATCCAGGGTTTGCGGGGCCCTGGGCAATTGACTTTGGCGGGGCCCTACGCGCAGCGCGCCGCAGCAAATTAGGCCCCGCCCACTTTTATGTTGACTCCGCCCATTCTCATTCATTTTTCATGTGATTCCACACAGTATAATCCTCCTACAGTCACCCGTAAATTATATGTCCCCCCCCTCCATCTCTCCCCATTTTCATATACACCCTTCATCTACCCCTAGTTTCATGTCCCCCCTCTATCTCTGTCCCCAGTTTCATGCCATTCTCCCCCTTTATCTGCCCACAGTTTCATGTCCCCCCCCATCTCTGCCCCAGTGTCATGCCGTTCTCCCCCCCTCTATCTGCCCCAGTGTCATGCCGTTCTCCCTCCGTTCATCTGCCCCAGCATCATACTGTTCTCACACACACTCACCTTCCCTCGTTCCCCCGCAGCTCTCTCCCTCATACACATATTGTAGGCACGATGTGACATCATCACATCGCGACTACAAATGCCGGAGCTCAGCGTTAAAACAGGAGCTGAGCTGTGACACCTCCTGCTTTAAACGCCTATTTATTCAGCTCATCGGCGTCCGTAGGATGAAGCGAGTGACGTCATGCAGGAGTGTGGCGTCACCAACCATACCTCCTAATTTTTAATGAGTAGAAAGAGGGGTAAAATGTGCAGCGCGCTCTGCGTGCCACGGCAAATTTGGCTCCACCCACTTTTATGTTGATTCCACCCATTCTCATTCATTTATCATGTGCTCCCACACAGTATAATCCTCCTACAGTCACCCGTAAATTATATGCCCCCCCTCCATCTCTCCCCCAGTTTCATATACACCCTTCCTCTGCCCCCAGTTTCATGTCCCACCCTCCATCTCTGTCCCCAGTTTCATCACGTTCTCCCCCTTCATCTGCCCACAGTTTAATGTCCCCCGTCTCTGCCCCAGTGTCATGCTGTTCCCCCCTCCCCTTCATTTGCCCCCCAGTTTCATTGGGCCCCCTCCATCTTTGTCCCCAGTTTCATGCCGTTCTCTCCCCACCCCCTTCATCTTCCCCAGTGTCATGCCGTTCCCCCCTCCCCTTCATTTGCCCCCCAGTTTCATGGGCCCCCTTCATTATGTTCCACCTTAATATTTAATACAAAACAAACACTTACACTCACCTTCTATCACTCACCTTCCATCGTTCCCCCGACGCTCCTCTCTCCCACTCCAGTCATATACGCGATTAAAGCAGGAGCTGTGACCTCAGCTCCTGCTTAGCTACAGCCCGGCTTGCGTGTGTAGGCGCGATGTGATGACGTCATCGCTTCTACACACGCAAGCCGGGCCGGAGCTTTAAAGCAGGAGCTGAGGTCACAGCTCCTGCTCTAATCACATACAGTGGCGTAACTAGGAATGGCGGGGCCCCGTGGTGAACTTTTAACATGGGGCCCCCCCCCTTCCTGACCGACACCGAAGATCTCGACCGACTACCCCCCCACACACACACACACGCCGCATTCCTGCACGGTCAATTATGTCCCATAGTGGCTCCTGCACACAGTATTATACCCCATTGTGGCCCCTGCACACGGGATTATGCCCGATAATGAACACCCACGAACAATTATTATACTCTGGGGTATTTTCAGACCCCAGAGTATAATAATCGGAGACCGAGGGGAGATACAGACATAAAAAAAAAGTTACTTACCTGTCTCCGGCTCCGCTGCAGTCTTTGGTGGTGTTGGCCATCTTTAATAACACACTGATGTCACATGACATTTCATACCCTCCCTCCATCTGCCCCCAGTTTCATGCACCCCTCATCTCTACCCACATTTTCATGTCCTCTCCTCCATCTCTGCCCCTAGGTTACTGTTGCTCCTCACCACACACACATACACACTCACACACACTTACACACAGACAGACACTCTCCATCCTGCATCTCCTTTCCCTCCCCTCCCCTTCATTACCTCGCAGCAGATCTCTCCTTCTCTTTCCAGGCTATAGACACGCCCACCCAGTCATGTGACGGATGACGTCACACAAGGTCCTTTCAGCTTTCCCCCGCTCTTAGCACAGTTAAAACAGTTTGTCTGTGATAAGAGCGGGGGTAGCAGAGGTACTGTCGCTGGGCCCCTTATGTCACGGTGACAGGCAAGTGCCGGGGGGCCCCCAGAGGCTCTGTGGGCCCCGGCACTTGCCCGACTGCCGAGCTGACCGGGTCCATTTTGTTAGGGTCGGGCCGCGGGGCCCCGGGCGGTTGCCCGGCTCGCCCGGCCCTGGATCCGCCCCTGATCATGTGAGCTGGAAATTTAGAGCCTTGGGCTGTATTTCCTCCTTAGGGCTGTGTAGAAAACGATCAGGCCTCAGTCGTCAGCACTGAGATACACTGTTTCTACTTCCAATTGTTGGACTCGACTTAGACAAGACTGAGCTCCAACAATTTCCCAGGAAACAAAAGTCTCCTCGGACCCCACCCCGTGGCCTGTGATAGGCCAGGGCTGTACCAAGGAACAAGGTTTGAAACACGGGAAGGGGGGGGGACTATAGAGAAAACAAGTGAAAAGCTGCAAAACAATATAAACATGAGATACACAGAACATAGAAGAAAGAAAATACAAACACAACCCAGAGGCACAAAAGAGAAACAATAAAAACAGGAGCACTCTGGGATGCTACAGTAGCAACATGCAAGAAAAGTCCTAACTATTGCTGGTACATTTTAAAGTAAATTGGAAAATACTGACCAATGTAATTGAAGGCTTATGTGATGGAGGAATAGCCAGATGTTGTTTTTCAGAAATAGACAGAAACCTGGCAGAAAAGTACAGTTTTTTTTGTGGTGATATAACAAAATAAACAAATTCCTAAGTATTCAGTTGTCTATTTTTTTAAAGGGAAACTGTTTAACTTTACTTGATCCTCAAACCAGTACCTTATAGTACCTCTCATGTTTTGTCCAACAGTATCTGCCACCATCCTCCAAGAAATAATTTTAATCTCTGTGCAAATTAGGTGTTTCAAGTCAAGTGGGTGGAGAGCTAGTGGATAAGGCAAACTTTCAGTGCCCTATAAGACCCTTAAGCTATGATTGACATCTCTCAGACCTACTGTCTTCACTGAGCTGTGAATCACAGCCAAGAGGCCAAGTAGAGAGTAGAGTGGCCGCAGAGAGATTGAATTCTTCCCTTAGATGTTTCAAGTCAAGTGGATGGAGAACTAATTTGCATAATTAATAAACATTATGTAATCAGCAGATAGAAGTGGCCATTATCAGGACACAATTAAACAACACATTAGCTGCACAACAAATTGTGTCATTGAAAAATGAATCTCATACCACAAAACAAAAAAAAGCCTTCATATGGCAACACCACCAAAAAATACATTGTGCTCAACAATAGCCATATCTTTAGGGCAAGAGTGACTGTGTTAGGAAGGAAAATATATCATTTGTGGGAACATACATCAGGGGACACCCCATTCGTACAGTTTAAGAGGGAAAAGGCACCAGAACTAACTCCTTAGAATGCCTCCAATCCTATGAGCTAGTGGGAAAGTATTGAGGAATTTTCTGTACTCAGTGTATTCACATCTGGAGACTGACTACTCACTATACCCCTTTATAAATTATTTGAAGGGTACAGTATTCAAAATGAGGTCACTTCCCAGGGGGCTCCATTTTACTGGCACGTAAGGGGCTCTGCAAATGTGTCATGGTATCCAAAAAGCAAACCATCTAACTCTAAAAGCCAAATAATGCTTATCTCCACATATATGACTTTGTTGTACCTAGGATAACCCAATTAACAATGTCATGTTAAATGCTTGTGAAAATGAAACATTTGTCGGTATGGCAGTGGTTTATTTGAAAAAAGTAGTTTTGCCATTTCAGGTTCCAGTGTTAGGGCTCCTCCATTCTACTGGTTTTATAGGAGATCTGCAAATAAGAAAAATATTGCAGCAAAATCTGCCCTCCAAAAACCAAACAGCGCTCTTTCCGTTCCGAACCCTGCTATCTGCCTACATAATATGGGATATTTTTCTGTGCTCAGGAGAAGTAGTAAGAGCATAATAACTTTTGGGACGCGTTTTTATTTTTAACCCCATGTGTATGTGTACATTTTAGGGCTAAATGAACATATTATTAACAAATATGAAATATCTAAATTTCACATCTAATTTTTGTTTAACTTTCTGTGAAAAAACTTTCCATATACAGTTTTGAATTATTTCAAGGTACTATAAAATGTTGTGGTTAAATCTTGCCGTTTTCGCAACGTGGGCTCTGGCCACAAGGTATCTTTTAGTCGTGTCCTTTAGTGGTTAATTGTATGTCTTTTGTATTTTACAGATTTCAAGCGTATGTATACTTCACATCTGCCTTTCAAGCTATTGCTTGTGGCATCCACTACTTGGCCTCTGTGTTCATTGCTGTCACACCAAAGTACATATGCAGACCTCCAGGAAATGTGAGCTTCATATTACTCCATAATGAAACACTGTCTCAGATCAATGAAGTTTGGGGTCTATGGACATCACCAAAAGATCACCTTGTTGTACAGCAGGGAAATGGAGATGTTTGGGAACTACATCGTTGCCATCGATATAAACGTGAAGGTTCATCTACTCCAACATATACATATGATGGAAACCAGACATTATTTTCTTGCTCTGATGGATATGAATACGATTTTACTAATTTGCAAAGCAGCATAGTAACAGATTGGGATCTGGTGTGTGACCATGAATGGCTTGCTAAATTGGCCCAACCAACCTTCATGCTTGGAGTGCTTATCGGTGCAGTAGCTTTTGGGGATATTGCTGACAGGTAATTTATTAAAGTAAGATTTTGATTTAAAACATGATTAAAAATGTACGCACATGATTTAATAGAACACAATGTACAATATGGCAATGTAAAACTCATAGAAACTATTTAGATTACATTAGGATATAAAAATAGCATACATGCTGTATAGTGAGTAAAAATCAGAATAAGAAAGGACAAAGATATTTACCATTCAGAAAGTTCCGGTTCATAAATTCTCAACCTCTAGGCAGCCTTTTGCACAGTCTGTCATTTCATGGAATCCTGGGATTATGTGTTCTTTTGTTTTGTTTGATTTGTAGTTCACTCCAAGAAATCGCTCTGGAAAAATAGCTAAAGAAAGCAGTGTTTTATCTCAGTGTGTGCTACAAAGTGACCCAAACACTGACTAATTCTATTTACCTACATGTCCATAATGCTTAACATCAGCATTCTCTATAATCTTTTTCAACCCCACACTCAACTATGGCTGTGGTCACAGAACAGGGATGAAAATACAGTCATTTTACAGCTAAGGATTGCTGGATGCAACAGTATTTTACCAAGAGAACATTACCTGCGCAGTTACTGTAAGGGGGCGTTCACACTACGGGTGCATTCACACTGAGTATGCGCTCACTGATTCTGAGCGTGTAAGGGCCAGTTAACACGGAGTTAACGGGCGCGCATTCTGGCACGTATACACATGTCAGAATGTGAGCGCTCAAAACAGATCACATTCATTTCAACGGGCGTATAACGCGTGCAATTTTGCGCGCGTAATTTTGCGGCCACATCTTATCTGGATGGCACTCCTGTCCATAAGATGATGACATCTGGAATAGTATTTGACCATACACCACCCTAGAGTAAATACAGCACAAGGTCAGAAAAGTGTGCCCCACCACATTCAATTCAAATGAAATCGCTGAAAATCACAAAATTACAGTGTTCAGCCAACTCGTGTTGAAATGATTGTAGTGGTGACACATTTCAGACCTACTGAGCCATTCAAACTTGAGTGCAAAACACACCAATTCTTGTAATCAGCCAAGATCCAAGTGGTTTAACCCCCTACTGATCAATAGTATACCTTTGGAAGTAACTTGTTACCAGGATGCCACTTTAGTTGTTGTGCTATATACACATATGACTGATCCTCCAGGTTTCCTGCAGACCTTACATATATTCATGTTCTTAAATGGTAGTCAGACCCCTACCTGTCAGCAAGTTACCTTTTATCTTTTGGATGGGTGATAACTTGATGTTACTGGAGTACCCCTTTAAGAAAAGAGTATATGGTAAACCAATAGTTGTGATGTGTTTGATTTTAAGATTCTTTGTTAAAACCACAGGATTTATAATGCCACCAGGAAATCAGGATGCAATGAGTCATGCACAAATCCATACTAATGGCATAACAATATTTATATATAAATACAAGTCCCTCTTCATGTATTTGTCAGAGCATAATGAGACCACTCCATGTATCCTAGTCAACAACATGAAGCCAATATCTAATGACCCTCATCAGACAGGAGTACAAAAGTACAAAGATCAGCAGGTTATTTCCAATTTACGGCCGTTGGTGAAATTAATTTACTGTGACATTCTGGGTTGTGCAAGTTCTATTGGATACTGATTCATTCATGGAAATTTCCACATTTTGTTCATGAGCTTTTACTATTTCCAGTAACTCCAACGCAGGCTCCCCCATTAAATTTCTGATCCTCAAAAAGAAAACATTTTGGCTCCCCACATCCTCTAAGGCTGGGTTTACATTACACTTTTTTTTTTTTTACTGAAGAACTGCATGCAGTTTTAACTGCAGTAATGACTAGTACCTTGATGGTGAACCTATGGCACGGGTGCCAGAGATGGCACTCAGAGCCCTCTCTGTAGGCACGCATCTGTGGAACAGATTATATTGTGTGGGGGTCACTGTGGAGCAGATTGTATTGTGTGAGGGCCACTGTGAAGCAGATTGTACTGTGTGTGGGTGACTGTGCAGCAGATTGTACTGTGTGGGGGTCACTGTGGAGCAGATTAGACTGAATGGGGACCCTTTACTATTTATATCACACAGTATCTTTTTTATAGCAGACGTGATATTATCACAAGTCATAATAACATTGCACGGTCCTATAAAACAGATCTGTACAATGTGAATAGTGAACATTAATTGTTAAAAAATTATACCAAATGCAGTACAAAGTTGTTGTTGTATAATTGAAAACTCTGTAAAGCCCCATTCACACGACCGTATTTTGCGGATCCGTAATTGTCCGCAATTGTGGATCCACACAGCATTAAGGTTAAATTGCTGTGTTGGCAATTTGTGATAATTTAGTGGGTTTTGGGTTGCAGATTGGGCACTGTGTTTCTAAAAGGTTCGCCATCACAGGACTAGTACATGCTACTGTGCATTTCACCTGTATGCTAACAGTTATTACATTGAAAATCTTTGGTTTACTGGCATTGACTGGAATTACTGCTTACTTTCAGGTTGTCTGCTGTGTAGGGATGATCCATTTTTCACATCTGTGAAAAGTAGATAATCTTTTTTCTTATATTCATTTTCTATCATTTCCTATGTCTTTGGGTCTAGGATAAAGAGGCAGCACACGAATAGCATCTGTGAGTTGTCTGTGATTTTCTCCCATAGACTTTAATGGGGCTCAGTGGTCTGCAAAACTGAGCAAAATAGAGCATGTCTCCATTCTTGCTCCACAGACCAAAAGTCTGTGGATCACAAATGGAAGACTACACTTGCCCATTAAAACCAATAGGTGTGCACACATCTGGATTTACACAGACATCACAGACATCATACATCTTCATTTTTCTCTAAGTCATGTTCCACCCGGCCTATACGTACAAATGAGTTTGCAGGGGCTTCATTCATACTCAGGTCTAAGCCAACAACAGTGTGAGTATATTGTGGTACTGCTTGTAAATTTGTAATACAAGTAATGCTATTGCTCCCAACCATCTCAGATATGGCGGGACAGCAGTATAAAATTGGGACAGCTTACAGTTTGTCCCGCTATGTTCCTGAAGTCCTGCCATGACCCTGCAGCTGGAGGGGGACATTAAACCATGGTTAGGTAGTTAAAGGGAGATATGTCTGCGTTCCATTTGCCCCTAGTTTAATGTCACTCTCCATCTGCACCCCAGTTTAATGTCCACTCCTCAATCTGTCTCCAGTTTAATGTCTCCTTCCATCTGTTTCCATTTTAATGTCCCCTCCATCTGTTTCTATTTTAATGTCCCCTTCATCTTCCACCAGATAAATGTCTCCCTTCATCTGCCACCAATTTAATGTCCCCCTTCATCTGTCACCAGCTTAATGTCCCCCTTTATCTGCCCCCAAGTGAAAAATATATGCCAATCTATGCCAGAAAACTGGCATAGATGGTTTAGTGAATTTTTCCCACTTTAAAAAAAACAACACATAATGACAGAAATTATTTAGAAAAAGCTACAGAATGTGAGCAAAGCTAGCATTTTCTGGTGTTTTTAAGGCTAAAAATGTAAGGATATAAGGTAGGTAAGGAAACCTCTGCAGGCTTTCTGTGAAAAGCACTGCTGGAAAAACCGCAAGGTTTTTTTTTCCTTGGCCTGCTACATGGAGCCGTAGCCTTAGATAAAAAAAAATTTCTATAAAGAAGTCTATAGGAAAATGGCTGAAAAATCCCAAAGGAAGCAAAAAAAAAGGTAAATGCAAATGTAATTAAAAAAAAAACTAATTTAAAAAAATTAGAAAATAAATACAACGTTTATAAGGCTTTTCATAATTTACTACTGACTATCCTGAAACACCATAATGCAGCATATTTTGGAAAAAATTGGCAATAAAAACACAGAAAATGTCAAAAACTAGTGACAGCAGTAAGCTATACACAAGTAAATGGCACTGAATTTATTTTTTATGCTGAAGTACTTGTTGTTTTTCTTGTTATCTTCAGAGTGGGAAGACAATTAATAATGCGGATCACAAGCACATGTCAGTTTGTATTCGGTGTCGCAGTGGCATTTACCTTCAACTACTACAGCTTTGTCATTGTCCGTTTTTTCCTGGCTATGGTGTGTTTACATTTTATTATATGTTTCAATATACCAAATTCTACAAATAAGATCCTAGGTAATTAGAGTCCATTTTAGGTATTGAATTAGCTGGAAATGGTTTTAACCTATTCTGTGAGTGCCACTTTCTATTTTTTTGTTTTAGGCTAAGGTCCCAAGTAGAGAAACGCAGCAAAAAAATACTGCTGAAAATAAATGTGGCGGAAATATAAACTGGGGATTTAGCCTTAATTTGTCTTCTAAAAGCAAAAACTTTCTTAGACTAAATCCCCACATTGCGGAAACGCAGCTTTTTGTTGCAATTTTTTGAGCCAAGTCCAAAAATGGCTATAAAAGGATTGGAAAATGTATAGGAAGCTCTTACACGTCTACATTTTGCTCTGCCCACTCCTGACTTTGGCTCAATAAACTGCAACAAAATCTGCAACAAAAAAGCTGTGTTTCTGCAACTTGGGGCTGTAGCCTTAGTCTAAGGCCCCATCTTGTAGAAACACAGCATTTTTGTTGCAGGTTTTGCAGTGATTTTTTTGAGCCAAAGTCAGGAGTGGATTGAGCAGAAGTATATGTGTAAGTAGTATTCACAATGAGAAAAAAGATCCAGCACCGGAAAATAACTGGATTAAAACATGGCTTTTATTTTTAAATTGCTTAAAAAAAACATAGCGTTAACACCAAAGTGCATAGAGAATATATGTATAAAAATTGTATATGTCATACCAGTCCACGAAGACAAAAAAGAAACATCAGACGAGACCTACATGACACATGGCTGCTGCTGATGCGTTTTGAGGTAGTGTAACCTCTTAGTCATAGCGATCACTATGACTAAGAGGTTACACTACCTTGAAACGCGTCAGCGGCAGCCATGTGTCATGTAGGTCTCGTCTGATGTTTCTTTTTTGTCTTCGTGGACTGGTATGACATATACAATTTTTATACATATATTCTCTATGCACTTTGGTGTTAACGCTATGTTTTTTTTTAGCAATTTAAAAATAAAAGCCATGTTTTAATTCAGTTATTTTCCGGTGCTGGATCTTTTTTCTCATTGTGAATACTGCCTTATTGCCCGGTCCGGAGGGCGGATTCTTGCATCGGCATATATAAGACTATTGATTGCGGTGGCTGTGGACAAACTACTTTTTGTATGATATGTGTAAGTACACAGTACAAATACAGTATTTCCCATTCCCTTTGTAGCCATTCTTGAACTTTGATTAAAAAAAAAAAAAAAAAAACTGCAGCAAAATCTGCAACTAAAAGCTGTTTTTCCGCAACGTGGGGCCTTAGTCTTAATTCTCTGTTTATATAGCTACATAAAGACTTGTTTTCTGATAGACAAAGTGTATGATAACTCATATGTTTAATCTTTTGTATATTTTTATATGTAAATTGGAGAAAGGAAGGTGTTTTAAATTTGTTATATGTGATTGTTTCACAACTTACATGCTTTATTATTGCAATGCATTGTAACTGTGCTGTGTTGCTTTTAAGGTGTAACTTCGGGTATAAAACAACATTTCCTAAATGAACAGTACAAGGAAATATAAGAAACTGTGTAATATATCTTATTTAAAATATATATATATATATATATATATATATATATATATATATATATATATATATATGTGTGTGTATATAAATATATATGTGTTTCCTTCTCCACTTTTGCTCTTCCACTCAACATCCTCAATCAGACTATTTGTTTACATAAAGTCTCCTATTCACCTTACACACAGTGTAGGAGAGAGTATCATTAGCAATAATTTATGTTTTCCCATACCTCCCAACTTTCAAAGGACAGAAAGAGGGACAAAGTAGCAAATTTAGCTCCACCCACTTCTAAATTGACTCCTCCCATTACAATCCATTTCTCTTTGTGCTCCCCACTCAATAAACTTAATATCATATGCCCCCACATTATAATGTTCTCCTTGAATTGAACCCACAGTATAAAGTTTCTTTCTTGGTGCACCCGGAAAATCGGAGTACCCAGAGGAAACCCACACAAACACAGGGAGAATATACAAACTCCTTGCAGATGTTGTCCTTGGCAGAATTTGAACACAGGGCCCCCAGTTTAATTCCTCCTCCATCTGCCCCTAGTTTAATGTCCTTCTTCATCTGCCCTCACAGTTTAATGTCCCCTCTATCTGTCCCCAAAGTTTAATATCCTCCTCAAAGCCTCCAAGAACCCCACCACACAAAATCAATACCCCAGGGATCCCACACAGACACATGCAATAGCCCCCCATGGGCCGAAATTCCACAAGACCCTCCCATTACATGCCAGCGGCACCCCTTTTAGATGCCAGAAGGGACAAGTGTGTCTACCTGCTTTAGTAGACAGAAGTGCACCAGGAACCACTGCCCTTTATGCCAACAGCATCCCCCTTAGATGCCAATAGCACCCCAAAGATCCATGCCCCCATTAAAATTCCAGAAACGCCCTTTCTCCCTCTTTAGATGCCAGCAGCATTATGGGGACCTCTGTCCCACCCCCCACCTGATGCCAGAAGCAACACAAGGACCCCTTCAGATGCCAAAAGTAACCGAATTTGTATGCCCCCATATTAAGATGCCAATGCACCCCTGGGTCCCATGCCCCTCTTAGATGCCAAACAAAGTCCCCTGTTCCCCCTTAGATGCCAGCAGCACCACAAGGACACCTGCCTCCACCCACAACCTTTAGATGCCAGAAGCACCTCAAGGATCTCTGCCCCCTGTCCATGCCAGCAGTATCCCCTTAGATGCCAACAGAACCCCAAGGAACCCTGCCCCAATTTACATGCCAGAAGCACCTAAAGGACTGCTGGCCACCCTTTAGATACCAAAATGACCTCTCCCTTAGATACCAGAAGCACCCTATAGATCCTTGCCCTCCTTTAGATGTAAGAAGAACCTAAAAGACCCTGAATAGCTCAAAGCCAGCAGCACCCCACAGACCCTGCCCCCCTTTGATGCCAGAAGCACCCCAAAGACCCCTGCCCCCCTTATATATCAGCAGCATCCTAAAGACCCCTGCTCTCCCTTTAGATGCCAGAAGCACCCGAATGGATCCCTCTCCTCCTTTAGATGACAGAAGAACCCAAAGAACCTTGTATAGCTCGATGCCAACAGCACCCCAGGGACTCTTATCCCACCATAAACATCAATCAAATCCCGCAGACCTTCCAGGATAAAGTCCCATGTAAAACATCACTTTCTTCAACTCCTCAACATGCAGTGCCATGTAAATAGATCTTTCCCTCCCCTCAGCCCAACATGCAGTCCCATGTAAAACAATCTTATCTCTCCCCTTTCACCATGCAGTACCACAAAACACCTCACTGCTTTCTGTTTTCCATCTACACATACTTCACTCCTGCTTCCTTTATAGAGCACAGAGCTGTGATAAAAGAGACCCCACCCTCTTTGGAGAAGCTCCGACCCTTCCTGTGACATCAAACCTAACAGGAGCAACTCCTTTCTAGATATGACCATGAGGCAGGGGCTTTCCGCTCAAACTTCACTACTATATTCAACTCATCTGCGTCCTCTCCAGATGCAGATGAGTTGAATCCAGGACATACCTCCTGCCGACCGGGTCCACAGGACACAACTCGGAATCCGGGACTGTCCTACAGAATCCAGGACGGTTGAAAGGTATGGTTTTAGAACCCCTTACCTCACTAAAGTAGTAACTCAATGTGATAAATGAAGAATTAAACACCTTTCTTTTATACAATATATTTATTAAGTTTCTTTTATTCACTTGTAGGTCAGGCGTAAACATATCACATATCTACAGATTGTTATTATTGATGTCAATTGGTAACAAATTGCAAAGCTCCATTGCAGAGTAAAAAGTTTCAAACAAAAAACTTAGCTTTTACGCACACGAAAGAAGTATCATAATTTAGGTTTTGTTGTATTTATACAGAAAATAAAAAAAACATGATATGGCTCTGTATGAAACTGAAGACATATGAAGGTACAAGGTGGTCGCATAAAAGTTATATAACTTATACAACTCACAAGTTGTACAAGGATAAGGCTCCATGTCTAGGGCTGCAGTGGAAAAATGATGCAGGAAAAACCACAATGGAAACACATTGCATTTTTTCTCGACGCTCTTTTCACAGAAAGTCTGCAGAATTTTCCTTTGCAGACTTTTTGCTTAAATTATACCTATAGAGAAACCGCAGGAGTTTCCGTAGGTATAAACTGAAACATTGCAATTTCCAAAAAACGTAACAGTTTTGGAAATTGCAGCATTTCTGCTGCATGTATTTTTCTGCAATGTGTGGATGGGATTTGCTCGCATCCCATTCACTTTGCAGAGACTGTAAACCGCTGCAGTTTTTGTCAAGGTACTGACTTTGAGTTAAAGAGGACCTTTCACCTCCTGGGGCACATGCAGTGTAATACACCTCTAGAAAGCAGACAGTGCGCTTTTCACTGAACGCCCTTCCTCACAGTAGCGTCTATTGCGCTGTACTCTGAGAGGGGAGAGCGTTCCTTATCGCGCAGCCATGACGCCACCCCAGTCCTCGTCTATGGACGAATACTATCAGGAGTAGGGGAGGGACGAGTTCCTCATCGCTCTTACAGTACAGCGCAATAGACGCTACTGTGAGGAAGGGCGTTCCTGACTGACTGTCACAAAGGCCCTCTGACAGTGAAGAGCTATGGTACCAGCACCAATAGTTCTTCAACGGGGGCACAGAACGGGAAAGCCCGCTTTCTAGCCGTATATAAAACCGCATGTGCCCCTCCTGGTGAAAGGTCCTCTTTAAAGTGGTAATATACTCATGAGCCCTGATAAATAACGTAATTTTATATGTGTAGGGGCTAAGTAACATTTTTAAAATTTTTAAGAATTGGTTGTACATATTACCTTTAAAAATAATTATCACATTCTCTGTCTTTTTAGGCTTCCAGCGGATATCTAGTTGTGGTGTTTGTTTATGTCACAGAATATGTAGGAATTAAAGCTCGCACTTGGGCCTCAATGCACATTCATGCTTTCTTTGCTGTTGGAGTGATGGTTGTGGCTTGTGTTGGGTACTTGGTACGTACCTGGTGGATATATCAAATAATTCTGTCTATCTTTACTCTACCATTCGTCTTATGTTGTTGGATGCTACCAGAAACTCCGTTCTGGCTGCACTCTCAGGGAAAATACAAAGAAGTAGAAAGAGTAGTCGCAACAATGGAAAAGTGGAACAAAGTGAGTACTCCCTGCAAACTGTCGGAATTATGCCCTGCGGAAGAGAACAGGGAGCTCAGTGGAAAAGATACAAAACCGGCCAAGACCCACAATGTACTGGACCTATTTCACAACTGCACTTTCGCAAGAAGGACCATTTCTGTGTGGCTCATCTGGTTTACTGGAAGCTTAGGATATTATGTCTTTGCTTTAAACTCGGTAAACTTGGGAGGAAATGAATATTTAAACCTCTTTCTTACAGGTATTAACATTATCAGTTTTGATAGAGACAATGCATGGTTAGTCATATTAATGCACACAATGAAACTATACACTGTTGTATATACTATACACATGACATTACTACACTGATCATAGTAATGGTTTGGAATTCAGATCTATACAACAATATGAAGAAGTTTCTTACATTTTGCAGTCAGAGATTAAGTTTTCTACTCCAGACAGCACAAAAATAAAATGAGCTTGTCACCATGAAAATGCATCCCAAATCTCAGGCAACATCTTATACGGTAGGAGGAGCTGAGAAGGGGGGGATGTGATTTGCCCAATTTACTGACTAGCAGGCATAAGACAGAAAGAAGCTGAAAATGTCAATCACAGCTAAAGCCATGTCATCTGCTGTATGTAAGCAAATCTGTCAAATCAGTCCTATCCCCATTGTACTTGCAGGCTAACTAGAATATCCATCAAAAGGTCATGATCTCTGTTTACTTCATTGGTTTGTGGGCACTAAGATAAGATTCTGCTCCTACATGGCCGAAACCTGAGTCTATTATTGGCTTTGAAAGCATTTTTGACTTGACAAGCTCACTTTAACCATATTGTCCAATTTTTGACTAAGAGGGAATATTTAATATTTTCTGGATGAAAGTTTAACTTTTGTTTACAAATCTATATGGCTGGATATTGTTTTTTATAAAAAATATTAGCACATACAATATCTGCCTAGTATGCATAAAATTATGTCACATTATTTATGTTGATGTTTAATATACAATTTAGGGTATATTCAGACGGAGGTAGCATTTTTATGCAGCCTCCCATTCATTTCAATGAGCCTGAAGATTTATTCACGATGCTTTTTTGCCACTCTAGCTGAAAAAGCAGGTAGAAAGAATTTGCATGACTCCTGTTGAAATGAATGGGAGAGCTTTAAGATATTTTTGAGGTGGATACTGCTTCAAAAATCTGCCTACAAAAGCTCTGTGTGAACTTACCCTTAAGAACTAAATATTGGGACATTTGAGGATCAAAGAGCGACAAATGCAAATCACATTAGAAAGAAATAACCGTATGTCCTGTTTACATGTCTAAATCCTAATGTGCAGCTTAATTTCTAATACTGTAAATTATAATTTAGATATATTCAACTAAGATTAATAATTGCAAAAAATTCTTTTATAGGTGCCGTGGAGATTCCATCATATATTGTCTGCTGTCTCGGTATGGACAAACTTGGCAGAAGGAATACACTGGCTCCATTCCTTTTACTCAGTACTGTGATTTGTGTTATTATTATGGTCATTCCAAAGGTATATAATATCCCTGTGATCCATGCAAAAAATACTTTATTAACTAAAAAAAAGTATTACTCAAATGCCGATTCTCGAGCAATTGCTCCCATACCTCTAGTTGGACCTTGTTTACCCACTGTAATATATGGTATACTTAGGATCATTATGTAGTTTGTATAATTCTTACCAACACATGACCCACAAGGTAACACTGTAGCACTGAATACAACAGGTAATACTTCTTTTTATTTCAAAACACCCTGGCCACTTGAAAAATAGTCTAGTCACTTCTCTCTGAGCAAATATAATGAAAATTGGTCATTGTTAAGAAGTGAGAAGATCAGTGATAAAACTTGACTATCTTTGATCATCAGTTTTGATACCATAAAATTATTTTAAGATTGATCACTGTAAATGCTGCACATTTATTTATACAAGGCACTGCATATGCTCTGTTGGGAAATATGGGGCGGACTATGTTGTACCAAAATCTTAAATCTGTATACAGAGAAAAGCACAACCCCAAAGTATTAATAAATACAGTGAATAAATAATACAAGCCCCCAAACCATAACTGGATAACATCCCCATAAGGTAACACATACTGTGACTGGGTAACACCCACATACCATGACCATGCTGAAACCATGACTAGATAGAACCCCCATACCATAACTGGATAATACCCCCAATACAATACTGGGTAGCATCATTATAGTGTAACTGGATAATACCACCACACCTTGACTGGATGCAAGAGTAATAACATCACCATACTGTTACAGTAGAACTCTTCCACACATTGAGTGGGTACTATACTGTGACTGGATAACACTCCCATACCTTGACCAGAAAACACTACCAAGCTGGAACCAGGATTGGATAACACCTCCATGCCATGACTGAATAACATCACCATACTGCGACTGTTCAACATCATCCCAACTGTGACTGCATAAAACCTCCATACTGTAAATAGGTAACACCCCCATACTATGAATGGATAACATCAGTAATACAGACAACCATATGGTAAATAAATAACATACCCTACCATGACATTATAACACTACCATACTGTTATCGGATAACATCCCTTGCAGAGACCATAAAAGACCATCATGTTGGAACCAAAAACAGTATCCTCAGCATATTGTGACTGGATAACAGCCACATGCATGACTAGATAACACCACCATACCATGAGTACATAACACCACTATAACATAACTAGATTACACCACTAGTGACTGGCTAAAATCTCAATACTGCTGTAAAATAAAATCACCATAAAATAACTAAATACCTCTGAGCAGTTGGTGAATAAAACGCTTAGAAATCCCTAAATTCCTACCATACTCTAATTACTCTATTATTGGGATGAAATACAGTGATCATATATCAGATAAAAAAACAGGCAGTCTGCATACTGGGCAGTTCAATAAAATACTGTGTCAAAGGCAGACAAAACAAGTGACTCACAGGTAGCATCTAGTCGGACTTACGCACTTACCTCACCTACTACATCTGGCACAGACCACCATGTCTTCCATTTCTAACTTGCCTTTGCACAGGTGGTACACGGGTGACGTCCGCATATCCCCCATGCGCTGCCCTTACATTTGATTCATGGCTGGCTGGAAGCACAAGGTCATATGCAACTGAACTTAAACTTGGAAACACCTTATTAAGAAAGAAACTATCGTGAATGCATTGAACTGTTTCAATTACATTATACTGTACACTCTACAGAACCCTACAATCTTACACTTACCTACAAAGCTAAATTATTTGTTATATTACAGGACTTCAGTACAATAACCATTGTTATGAGCATGGCAGGGAAGTTTTCCATAGGTATTGCGTTTGGATTAATTTACCTATACACTGCTGAACTCTACCCCACGGTCATACGGTAAGGGCATGTCATGATTTAAATCTATGATATTCTTTACAACCTTTATTGAAAGCTTATAATTTGAGTTGCACATTTTCTTTGTAATAAATTAACTAAGTACATACTTGCATAGGCTTTAGAAATGCTATTCCACAAATACCTTTTGTATGTAAATTGCCTCAGTGGTTTTTGAATGAGCCTGTTTTTATTCATATGCTAATGAGCTTCCAGCCAGCACAGGAAGTTCCCAGCAGCACTCCTCTCTACTATTCTCTCTAGAGATGAGTGAACACTGTTCAGAACATCTGTTCTGAACAGCACACTCCCATAGAAATGAATGGAAGCGGCCAGCACGCGGGGGGTTAAGCGGTGCTTCCATTCATTTCTATGGGAGCGTGCTGTTCGGATCGGCTGATCCGAACAGTGTTCGCTCATCTCTAATTCTCTCCTATCTGTGTGTGTAAGCAGGAAGTCATCATCAGCAGCAGCCTGTGCTGTACACACCCATAGGAAAGAATAGCAGAGAGGAGTGCATGATGAGACTTCCGGGGTGCACCAAGAGGCTAATTAGCATGTATATAAAATTGGGCTTATTCAAAAAACACTGAGGTGATTTACATACAAAAGGTATGTGTGGAATAGCCTTTCTAAAGGCTGTGCAATGATGTGTTTTTCTAAAAATGACTTTTTCCAATGATAGAGCCCCTTCAAAACTAAAGTGATCTAATAAGCTGATATTACAAGGCGGGATAGACAACCACACCCGCTGCCTCTAATCACATTCTCAGTATACAAACTATAAGTTGGCTCATGCACTATCACTATAACAGAGACAACTTTAATATTTAACAATACAGGACCTCTGCATAGTGAAAATTAGGACAGAGAGAGTTCTGTGCTATAAAAGTACACAGATGGTCACTAGCTATGGCGCTATATCAGCCAATGGGATGGGCTAACATTCCCATGATTATGGAGTCCTAGGTATTCTGATAGTGAAGTATACCACCTAACATGATAACCCCATATAGGCAGTGACTGCATCATAAAAATGTCCTAAAAACTACTCCTCTATGCAATTCACCAAATAGTTAATCTAGGCTCATCAGCAGGGTATATAGATAGAACCAAAATAACAAAATTTGCAGTGAAAACTACAATTCCCGTGACCCAGATAGTAGGTCATGGTACTGAGTAGAAAACCAATGTGCATAGCGTCCGTCTGGACTTTAAATGCTATAACCACACCCCTGGCCCAATCCCTGCATAATATGGTGCAACCCGATGGGTCACGTACCCCTAGTCATCACGGGGCAGCACCGAAGCGATATGTTGGTAACTAAGGAGGCGTTAGATGCGATTATCCCCGGAAGATGATGTCTGATCATCGGGGAAAGTAAACAAATAGGTAGAGAGGCGCTGGATGTATTGTATAAGGTAAGTATAACAAATACTGATCCGCAATACAGATAATACTATAAGGGATGTGAGCAGATGCATGGCGCCCATGACATAAATGGTCAGAAGTGAAGCCATATAAAACCACGGGATATACAGTACAGACCAAAAGTTTGGACACAACTTCTCATTCAAAAAGTTTTCTGTATTTTCATAACTATCAAAATTGTAGCTTAACACTGAAGGCATCAAAACTATGAATTAACACATGTGGAATTATATACTGAACAAAAAAGTGTGAAACAACTGAACATATGTCTTATATTCTAGGTTCTTCAAAGTAGCCAACTTTTGCTTTGATTACTGCTTTGCACACCCTTGGCATTCTCTTGATGAGATTCAAAAGGTAGTCACCTGAAAAGGTCTTCCAACTGTCTTGAAGGAGTTCCCAGAGATGCTTAGCACTTGTTGGCCCTTTTGCCTTCACTCTGTGGTCCAGCTCACCCCAAACCATCTCGATTGGGTTCAGGTCTGTTGACTGTGGAGGCCAGGTCACTGGCGTAGCACCCCATCACTCTCCTTCTTGTTCAAATATCCCTTACACAGCCTGGAGGTGTGTTTGGGGTCATTGTCCTGTTGTAAATAAATAAATAAATAAATAAAAATTAAATGAAATGAAAAATAAATGATGGTTCAACTAAACGCAAACTAGATGGAATAGCATACCGCTGCAAGATGCTGTGGTAGCCATGCTGGTTCAGTATGCCTTCAATTTTGAATAAATCCCCAACAGTGTCACCAGCAAAGCACCCTCACACCTCCTCCTCCGTGCTTCACGGTGGGAACCAGGCATGTAGAGTCCATCCGTTCACCTTTTCTGCGTCACACAAAGGCACGGTGGTTGGAACCAAAGATCTCAAATTTGGACTCATCAAACCAAAGCACAGATTGCCACTGGTCTAATGTCCATTCCTTGTGTTCTTTAGCCCAAACAAGTCTCTTCTGCTTGTTGCCTGTCCTTAGCAGTGGTTTTCTAGCAGCTATTTTACCATGAAGGCCTGCTGCACAAAGTCTCCTCTTAACAGTTGTTGTAGAGATGTGTCTGCTGCTAGAACTCTGTGTGGCATTGACCTGGTCTCTAATCTGAGCTGCTGTTAACCTGTGATTTCTGAGGCTGGTGACTTGGATGAACTTATCCTCTGCAGCAGAGGTGAGTTTTGGTCTTCTTTTCCTGGGGCGGTCCTCATGTGAGCCAGTTTCTTTGTAGCACTTGATGGTTTTTGCAACTGCACTTGAGACACTTTCAAAGTTTTCCCAATTTTTTGGACTGACTGACCTTCATTTCTTAAAGTAATGATGGCCACTCGTTTTTCTTTACTTAGCTGCTTTTTTCTTGCCATAATACAAATTCTAACAGTCTATTCAGTAGGACTATCATCTGTGTATCCACCTGACTTCTGCACAACACAACTGATGGTTCCAACCCCATTTTAAGGCAAGAAATTCCACTTATTCACCTGTGAAGTGAAAACCATTTCTGGTGACTACCTCTTGAAGCTCATCAAGAGGATGCCAAGAGTGTGCAAAGCAGGAATCAAAGCAAAAGGTGGCTACTTTGAAGAACCTAGAATATAAGACATATTTTCAGTTGTTTCACACTTTTTTGTTAAGTATATAATTCCACATGTGTTAATTCATAGTTTTGATGCCTTCAGTGTGAATCTACAATTTTCATAGTCATGAAAATACAGAAAACTCTTTGAATGAGAAGGTGTGTCCAAACTTTTGGTCTGTACTGTATATTATATTATATATGGAGCTAGATTATTGGCCGGTACAGTTAATAATGATTAATGTCCATAGTAGGAACATGGAGATATATTATAGCGTTAAATCTATGGAAAAGTTCCACTCACTAGAGTGACAGATATTAATGAATGATAATGTATGGCCTCAAAATGGATAATTCCACCTAAAAAGTTACAGACTCCCGCGTGATATTAGCGGTACTTGAGCCATGCCGATAAAGATATATAAAGGCAAAATGTTTGCAATACAAGCAAAAAATATAAACAAATAATATTAACAAATGGCCTTAAAGACAACATCAGATAAAACATGTGTATGTGATGTTATCATTGAAATCCAAAGGCTTCAGACTTTTGAGTCAGTATATACATTCGCCCACTTTATGTAAGATTTTACGATCCATGTCCCCCTTTCTGACACTTGGCCGAATCCGTTCTATTCCCTTGAAGGATATGGAATGCATGTCACCATTATGGGTTTCCCATATGTGACACCTGAAGGGTCTATCCTCCTTCCTCCTCACATTAACAATATGGTCAATTATCCTTCTCCTTAATTGATGATTGGTTTTCCCTACGCAGTGAAAAGGATGACGAACAAGTGGCCATATACAAAAGGCCTGAAGTTTGGCAATTAATAAATCTGCGTATGTTACACATCAATCCAGCGCTAATACTGGTAAAGGTCGGACCTGTTTTAATGAATTGGAAAGCTTTGCATCTCCCACAACAGAAGGTGCCTTCTGGAATGTGTTTATCCAACCAAGTAGAGTCCATCACAGGGCAGAGGTGACCGTGTACTAGGCGATCCTGTAAATTACGACTCCTTCTATATATAATAGATGGATTTCCACTGACTAGTTTGCCCATATCTGGGTCTAATTTAAGTAGGTCCCAGTATGATCTCAAAATAGACATAACATCCCGACTCCTTTCATCATATGTCCCTATGACCCACAGGATGTGATCTGATGTATCTTTTGGATGTGGGTTGAAGAGGGTAGAGTGATTTTTGCAAGATGCAAACTATGTATTTTCTGGAGTAATCTCCTGGGGTATCCGTGCCTGGCAAATCCCTCTTCTAGTTCCTCCGATGCTACCCCAAAACTGCTAAAAGGCGAACAGTTACGCTTCATCTTGAGGAATTGTCCGTTTAGTATTGCTCTGCGTAACTGGAGTGGATGGTGACTATCCTATGATAATAAATTGTTCTTTGCAATTGTAGATCCCTGGCTGTCGGTAGCGGGAGCATGATGTGTCGGATAGGTAGTGTTGTTGCTCCATTCTGTGTATACCTGACAGAAGTGTGGATATTCATGCCACAGGTACCTGTTCTTAGACTTCTATAACATTCTTTACTCATGTATCATTTTAACAGTGAAAATTTTATCTGTGTGGCTTACCAATGTTATGTGGCAGTCTTATTTTTCTTTTTTCACATGCTATATTAAGAAAAAGTGAATAACATAATTCATTTGTATTTTCTCAGCTACTTGTTGGGATCATGGCCTTACTCAGTGGATTATTAACACTTATGCTCCCAGAAACACTTGGAAAACCACTTTTGAACACTATGGAAGAGGCTGCAGAAAAAGTAGCAAAGGAAGAAAGTACAAGGAAGACATTATCAGAAGCCAATGGCATTGTGATGGAAAAACTAGAGTCCTCTAATGCAGACATGTCTGATGAATCTCTGATGCACAAGTTATAGAGCTTTTCAACTTGTTATATGCATTCTACAACCCGGGGGCATTCACACAATGTAACGCCGCGCTAATTCTTGCACGATAATTTGCGGAAGAATCAGCGCTGCAAAACAGAATCCCATTGACTTCAATGGGTTCCGTTTAATACGTGTAACACATTGAAATCAACGGGAGGCTTTTTAACCCATTGACTTCAATGTGTTATGCGCGTTAAACAGAACCCATTGAAGTCAATGGGATTCTTTTTTGCAGCGCTGATTCTTACGCGAGTTATTGTGCAAGAATTAGTGTCGCATTTCATCGTGTGAATGCACCCTAATCCTCCAGCAAACCATTGATGTTTGTTGCCAATGAATGTGAGAAAAGTTTGTTATGTGACAAGATCAAAGGCGCAAACATCAGGTACCTGATTTATATCCTGACTATAGTTATCTTATTTAACTTTATAGGGAACCTGTCACCCCTCCTCAAATATCAGTTTTAGTAAGTGTGTTCCCTATGAAATAACAATTCGATAGATTTGTTTTTCTCAACTCTTCTTTGTGCAATTCCATTGTTGTTCCTCTTACTTTTTATTCACATGACTTAATAACAGATGGGTGACAACAGCCATTACAAGGCCAATATAATTCAATGCATGTGAATAGATGCTGTTCATATGACCAATTTATTACTGTTTCCACGGGCCATCAAAAAATTGAACATGTTGGAGCAACATGGTAGCTCAGTGGTTAGCACTGCAGCCTTGCAGCGCTGGAGTCCTGGGCTCAAATCCTGCCAAGGCCGACATCTGCAAGGAGTATGTTCTCCCCGTGTTCTCCCCATATTCCAAAGATATACTGATAGGGAAAAATGTAGCTTCTGAGTCCTATATGAGGCTCACAATCTACATTAAAAAAAATAAAAATTGAACATGTCTCATTTTTGTCCGTTTTCATGCATCTTTCAATACATTTAAATGTAGGAGCAGGGGTGAACCATGAGTCTCTTCTGTCTGAGGCGGATGTCAGAGGGGGTGGGGCCGAACGGAGGGGGCGGGGCCGAGCGGAGGGGGCAGGGCTGAGCGGAGCGAGCGTCTTTAGCAGGCAGAGAGCAGGCAGTAAGAGGACCTGGCTCTCTGCCTGAGCGTGAGGGGAGGCCGCTGGAGCAGCGCTGCTCCAGCGGCCTCTCCAATCCACCGCTCAGTGACGGTGACCCTAAGCCAGTCCAGGACAGCTTGTCCTGGACTGGCTTAGGTCAGCAAAAATGCCGCCCTCCCCGGGGCCCTGGCATAGCGCCGCCTGAAGCGGTCGCTTCAGGTCGCCTCATGGGAGGTGTGGCGCTGTGTAGGAGGAATCCATGAAAACAGGTGCCTCTCGGGTGCAAAACGGACATGAAGAATGGAAGTTTTTTTCAGTATTGGCCATATGAATTTAGGCATAGACTTTTTAAAACAAATCAACAATATTACCATTCTCTTTGTCATATGCATGTGTCCCTACAGGGTCTGATACCTTCTGCTCTGATTGGACAATGTCAGACTATTTATAGAGATGTCCGCAACTGCTAGTACTCATTTGTCAATTTATTAAGAATTTGGAATAACTCTGCACATTGCAGACGTTCTTGAATTGTGATATCATGGGGAATACAGTTATATACTTAAAGGGATTTTTTCCTATGAACATAACAATATTTAAAGTTCTAAATAATTAAGTCAAACATTTTTGCAAATATAAACAATTAAAACATTTTAAGCATTTGAAAGATTTTCTGTAGTCATCTTAGTGGTGACCGTTGTCAATAGATAAGACTATAAATGCAGAAACTCTCTATGGTCTGGCAATTGTCAGAAACCCAGCCATGATGTCCTTGTGGCCAGGTTATCAGGCAGTGCATGTGTAAAAAGATAGCCTGGCCACAATAAGGAAATTATGTGCCAGACCATAGAAGGCCATATCCATTGGAAACTGATCAAGACAACAGAAGATGATTACAGAAAATCCTTCAAACTCTGAAAAATTTGAAATATTTATATTTGCAAAAAATATTTAAAGGGATTCTACCACTAAAACACATTTTTTTCTAGTTAACATGTCGGAATAGCCTTTAGAAAGGCTATTCGTCTCTTACCTTTGGATGGGCTCTCCGCCGCGCCGTTCGTTCAAAATACCGGTTTGTACCGGTATGCTAATGAGTTCTCTCGCAGCAATGGGGGCGTCCCCATCGCAGGAGCAGTGATGGGGGCGTCCCCATTGCAGCTCGAAAACCGACCGCAGCGCCGCCTCTATGGTCTTCTGTATCCTCCCCTTGCTTCTTCAGCGTCTCTGTCGGACGCCTGCGCAGTACGCTCTGTTCTGTTCCTGACCAAAAAAACTTAGTGTGAACTAGGCCTAAATATAACTGAAGAAAGTTCACAGAAGAAACCTCTACAGACTTTCTGGGAAATGCGCTGTGGGAAAAACTGTGGTGCGTTGCCTCAGTGGTTTTTCCCACAGCGCATTTTTACTGAGGGATGCCACGAGGATCCTTAGCCTAAGGATGAGGCACCACGTTGCTGAAACGTAGCTTCTTTTGTTGCAGATTTTGCTGAGCTTTTTTGAGCCAAACCTAGGAGTGGCTACAAAATGAATGGCAAGTATATAGGAAGTTCTTATACTTCTACCATCTGCTCAATCCACTCCTGTTTTGGCTAAAAAAAAACACAACAAAATCAAACAAAAAAAGCTGCGTTTCAGCAAAATGGGGTTTCAGCCTAAAAGGGTTTTCCCAGGAACATAACTATATTTAAATTTGTTAAAGCCATAGCCATAGTGCGGGCACTGCAATTTCGCGCATGCGCAGTACGTTCGGCAATCTTCGCCGAACAGAGCGTACTGCGCAGGCCTCCGACAGGACGCTGAAGAAGCAAGGGGAGGATACAGAAGACCATAAAGGCGGCGCTGCGGTCGGTTTTCGAGCTGCAATGGGGACGCCCCCATCGCTGCTCCTGCGATGGGGACGCCCCCATCGCTGCGAGAGAACTCATTAGCATACCGGTACAAACCGGTATTTTGAACGAACGGCGCGGCGGAGAGCCCATCCAAAGGTAAGAGACGAATAGCCTTTCTAAAGGCTATTCCGACGTGTTAACTAGAAAAAAATGTGTTTTAGTGGTAGAATCCCTTTAACCTTTAACAAATTTAAATATAGTTATGTTCCTGGGAAAACCCTTTTAGGCTGAAACCCCATTTTGCTGAAACGCAGCTTTTTTTGTTTGATTTTGTTGTGGTTTTTTTAGCCAAAACAGGAGTGGATTGAGCAGATGGTAGAAGTATAAGAACTTCCTATATACTTCCCATTCATTTTGTAGCCACTCCTAGGTTTGGCTCAAAAAAGCTCAGCAAAATCTGCAACAAAAGAAGCTACGTTTCCGCAACATGGTGCCTCATCCTTTGGCTAAGGATCCTCGTGGCATCCCTCAGTAAAAATGCGCTGTGGGAAAAACCACTGAGGCAACGCACCACAGTTTTTCCCAGCGCATTTCCCAGAAAGTCTGTAGAGCAGGGGTAGGGAACGTACGGCTCTCCAGCTGTTGCAAAACTACAACTCCCAGCATGCATACTTGCTCTGTTGTTCTTGGAACTCCCATGGAAGTGAATGGAGCATGATGGGAGTTGTAGTTTCACAGCAGCTGGAGAGCCGGAGGTTCCCTACCCCTGCTGTAGAGGTTTCTTCTGTGAACTTTCTTCAGTTATACTTAGGCCTAGTTCACACTAAGTTTTTTTGGTCAGGAATCCATTTCAAAATCAGCCTCCAAAAAAAGCCTCCCAATAGATTTCAAAAGAGGCGGATTCCTGACCAAATTCCTGACCCAAAAACTCAGTGTGAACTCAGCCTTAGGGAGGGTTCACACAATGTCTTTTGGCTCGTAATCTAGCACATCTACGCCGCGGGAGCTTTTGCGGGCCGTATACGCTCCCATTGATTTCAATGGGAGCGTGGATCGTATACGCGCAAAATCACGGCCGCAAAATAGCGCCGTGTATACGATCCACGCTCCCTTTGAAATCAATGGGAGCGTATATGGCCCGCAAAAGCTCCCGCGGCGTAGACGTGCCAGATTACGAGCCAAAAGACATCGTGTGAACCCTCCCTTATAGGGAAACCACCAGAGTTTCTGTAGGTATAACTGACATGCTGCGATTTCCAAAAACACAACGGTTTTGGAAATCACAGCGTGTTGGCTGCGAGGATTTTTTCGCAAAGTGGGATATGATTTGCTAGAATCATATCTACTTTGCTGTAACTGTAAAACGCCACGTTTTTCTGTGCTGTATCCACTGCAGGCAAGTTGCGGTGTTTATGCCAATTGGGGGCCCCAGACTTAAAGGGATATTCCTATGTACATAATTATTTTTAAATTTGTAGATAATTAAAAGTTAAACATTTTTGCAAATATAAGTAATTAAACATTTTTGAAGAGTTTTAAAGATTTTCTCTAAATATCTTGTGGTCACAGTCTTGTTGTCTTGATCGGTTGCCATTGGATACGACCACAAATGCAGGAACTTTTTAAGGTCAGAAAATCAGCTATGATTTCCTTATTGTGGCCGGGATATCTCCTGATACATGTAGTGTCTCTGCCTGATAACCCGGGTACAATAAGAAAGTCATAGCTGGGTTCCTGACAAGTCCCAGACCATAGAAAGTTTCTGCATTAGTGGTTGTAACCATTGGCAACCAATCAAGATAACAGACTGTCACCACTAAGAAAGTTAGAGAAAATCTTTAAAACTCTGCAGAATTTTTAATTACTTCTATTTGCAAAAATGTTTAACTTTTAATTATCTACAAATATAGATATGATTATGTACATGGGAATACCCCTTTAAGCTAAGGTCCCATGTTGCATTTTTCCTGCAGCGCTTTTTCACTGCAGGCTGCTACATACGGCCTTAACATTAAAAAATCAGGAGGGGTGACAGGTTCTCTTTAAGATTAAGGCCCTATGTTGCTAAAACGCAGCATTTTTGACTGCAGTAGAAATGCCACGGAAAAAAACACTGCATTATATATCAGAGAAACACAGACAAAATCTAAAAACCTCAGTGAAAACTCATGTGGAGAAAAAGTGGTGCATTTTCGCAGAGTTTTTATAGCTGTGTGGGCCTCAAGGGGTTTTCCTGGCTTTATTATTAAATTACTTATCCTTAGAATAGGTTATCAGTTGAGGTCTTCCACTTGGGCATCAATTGATCAAGGCCAGAAAACCCCATTTAGAAGTTCACACGGGTTCTTTGGTCCAGAACCTGAGGCGGAGGCCGCCTCAGGTTTCGGACCAAAAAACGGGTAGCCATGACTGAATGCACTGCACCGGCATCCAGTCACGCACTCCACTCTGGATTAGGCCCAATGAATGGGCCTAGCCGGGAGGAGGGAGTGTCTTCAGGCGAATCGGCCTGAAGAATGAGCATTGACTGGCTCCCATTGAAATCAGCGTCTTTTTGGACAGAAGTTTGAGGCGGATACGGCCTCCAAATCCTGACCAAAAAAACCTGTGTGAACTTACCCTTAGGCTGAGGCCCCATGTTGTGGAAATGCAGCTTTTTGGTTGCAGAATTTTTCTTTTGATTTTTGAGCCAAAGCCAGGAATAGATTAAGCAGAAGGTAGAAGTATAAGAACTTTCTATATATTTCCTATTCCTTTTGTGGTTATTCTTGGCAGCAAAAAATGCTGCACTTCTGCAATGTGGGGCACCAGCCTTAAGGCTAGGGCCCCAAATGGCGGAAACGCCGCGGCGGAGGTGCTGCAGAAAAAGCCACATTGTTTTACAGTCCCTGCACATTGTGGGTAAAACATGTGCAAAGGACATGCTGCGATTTCCAAAACCATTGCAGTTTTGGAAAATTCAACATGTCAATTATACCTATGGAAACGCCGGCAGTTTCTCTATAGGTATTAGGGCCCCATCACACAGAGTTTACGCTCCGCTGATTCAGACACGTATACACGAGCACTTCGAAACACATCCCATTCACTTCAATGGGAGCGTGCGTAAAGCCGGCTTTACACGCGCTGCCATTGAAGTGAATGGGATGCGTTTTAAAGCGCTCTTGTATACGTGTCTGAATCTGCGGAGCATAAACTCCGTGTGAGGGGGCCCTAATTCTGTGAAAACCTCTGTGGGGAAAATTTCAATGCATTCCCGTCGCAGTTTTTCCCACCGTGCTTTTTTGCTGCAGCCCGCTATATGGGGTCTTAGCCTAATTATTAGTGGGATCATTCTATTTTTGCATGCACTAATCAAATCTGTTCCATAATAACATCTAAGCTGCTACTACAAAGAAAAACTTTTTTAGTGTTAGGATTTAAAATTTTCTTCAGATTATTTTTATTGTTACCTATTTTGATCATATGATGGCAAGCAGCAAAATCATTAGTATTGACATACATTTATACATAATGTTTACTCTTTACAAAGAATGTATACAATGCTTGCAGGTTATTATAGATTAAAAGGGAGTTCCAGGATTTTATGATTGATGATTTAGCATTACCCCACATTCACATGGCCGAGTTGTATGTTGGCTAGATTTACCAGCCAGAACACTATTTCCGGAGAAGTACTCCTATTTATCTATGTGGCTAGTAGATCATAGATATCATAGATACCTATACTGCTTGGAGTACTTGTCCCGGCAAAATACTATTCAGGCCGATAACTCAGGCAAACACACTGATCGGGTTTCACAGCTGAATGCGCAGTCATATGAATGTGGGGTAAGGCTAGGTCATCAATTGCAGATCAGTGGGGATCTGACATTTGGGACACCTGTTCATCTGCTGCTTAAAGTGACAGTGCTGTTCCCTGAGCACCACTTTTGCTTCACAGGCCATTTACCATCACATTCATTTGTAACATGGCCTTTAAGCAAATTGAAGTGAATGAGGCTGAGCTGCGCTCCCAAGCACAGCTGCCATACAATGTACAGTTTCAATAAAAAGAGCACTGCACTCACCCAAACACTGTGGTCTCTGTATACAGCTGATCTGTAAGCCTGGATATATCTCTTTAACAATAGATGATTTCTTTAGCATGTGTTTTGCTGTGTGAAGTGCCCCATGAAAATGTCTATATGAAGGACTTTCATATCACTCTACAAATCAATTGAAATTAGCTCAAGTTCCTTTTAAAACATCCTTAAGCTATGTATAGCAAGACACACAATTTTTGTACAGTTGTACCAGTCTAACTAAATGACAGTTCATAAATTAACTTTTTTGTGATTTTCTTTTGTTGCTACAAATATAGTTTGCATAACACTACATTATTAAAAAACCTTACAGAGAAATCTAACTGCCATATCTGTGCCTTTATACACTGACTGCTATCTATAGTAATAAAATATTATAATTATAACACTACTGTTACACTCTTTAAAAAGTATACAGTATATATATATATATATATATATATATATATATATATATATATATATATATGTAATCTTGGAGGCTGAACCTTGGAGGCTGAATCTTGGAGGCTGAACCTTTAATCATAACCCAGATTTCCAGCATTAAAGTCACCTATGATTCTAGGAGTCCCTGTTTTCCCATGGGATTACTGTTATTAAAGAGGTTGTCCCATCTCAAGAATCCTATCTATACTGGTAGCTTATGTAAGTTGAAGCCTTTTTCTAAATATATTGCTTTAGAAATTCTGCTTGTTTGCCTTCTATGTGAATTTATTCCCCCCATTGTTTACACAGTGTTGCTATAACCACGGACCTGGGAGATAGGACAAATGACATCACTTACTCAGTGCCAGCAGGACAATCCGTTCAGATAATTGCACTTTGCTGATAAAGCCGAGTCTCTTATGTATGTAAGCACACAGATAACGCAGAGTCATTCTGTATAAGAATCTGCAGATTATCTGACCTGCAGAAGCTTAGATTATAAAGGATAATCTGTTTTCCCTTAGTCATAACAGCAGCACAAGTGGGGTATTCTGCCCCTGTGTGCTGGTAGGACAGATAGAATTTTTAATTCATTAACCAGCCACAACCTGGCCCTATAAGAGGGCACAAGGACCTCCCACCTGCGTGTTAATACAAGAGTACATAATCTATACAACACACATAACAATAATTTACAAAAAGTAATAGGGAGGGAGCCTTGTGTTACTGTTATGACTAAGGGAAAACAGATCCCCCCACTCAGGGAGGGTTTCCACGGCCCATAGAGGTCAGGATTGACCGCCCAAAGCCATCGCGACAGACGCCCGGGAGTTTAGGCGGTAATGCCTTACAAAGGTTAGGGGAGAGGACCAAGAGGCGGCCGCACAGATGTGCTCTAATGGAACTGCCGACCTCTCCACCCAGGATGAAGAAACCGCCTGGGTCGAATGCGCCGTTAGGAACTCAGGAGGGGACAAACTCCGAGTTGATAGAACAACCACAGTAATAGATATTAGTGCAAGCTGCACTAAAACAAAAGGAAAAGCTGAAAGAGGATTCAGCTTACCTTACTGCTGGCAATGAATCAAACTGCAGCAGCTGAAAATATGACTGCAATATAAACCTCAATCTTTCTCCGAAAGAAAGAAAAAGGAAAAGAAGAGAAGGTTTGCAAACACCTTCTTCCAAACCATACAGGAGACCACACAGGCCTCCTCCACCTGTCCCACCATCACAGGACAGAAAAAAACATGCAGGTGGGAGGTCCTTGTGCCCTCTTATAGGGCCAGGTTGTGGCTGGTTAATGAATTAAAAATTCCATCTGTCCTACCAGCACACAGGGGCAGCATACCCCACTTGTGCTGCTGTTTGACGACAGGGAAGTGTTGTTTGTCCCATTAAGCAGGGGGAGGGAGAAGAAATACAGGAAGTGACAAGTAGACGCTGCATACAGCCTGGCTGATACACTGAGATGGGAGAACCCCTTTAATGTCAGCATACTGTAATTATGCTTTCATTGTGCGATAGGAAAACCGTGAGGAAGCAGAGACTCCTAGCATCATAGACTAATAAGATAAGATAATCCTTTAATAGTCCCAAAATGGGGAAATTTCAGTGATACAGTTTCATAGATGGTACAGTAGTATATAACAAGAGAGAAAACACATACAAGCTCATGGCAGATAGAGAAATCCTAGGAATCATAGCAACTAAAAAAGAAAGAATCACAGACACACTGCAGGATCATTTAGTTTTCTGTGTGAAGTGATGTTAATAATACAGCCGAATGTGTTTGGAGGACATGAGGAGGGGGGTCACAGCATGTAGCTATAACAGGCAAAAAAAACGTTTTTTTGCAGAGGTGGGGGACATATGCAGCTATCATGATAACATGTGGCAGTTCCTTTGGTAGGTAGTGAGATCTCCTGCTCACAGCTGATAGTTCGGTATCTTGCATCAGCACTATTGTCCATTAACCACAAAAAAATGCCCCCAAATGTCCATCACAAGCCCTCCTCCTCCGTTCTTCTTACCACTGTGTTCTACTGCCCAGAGAAGTCTGAAGCCATCCAGGTAGACAGGGTGCTGCTCTCTTGCCAAGCTTCCATAAACACATGGGGTAGGTGGGTGATGGTAGGTTCCCAGGTTGTAACAGAGTCCCACGTGTCCACAGTAAAACAAAGAAATACCAGTCAGCTGTAGGCATCTTCACACATCAGCAATACACACCAAAAATCATCTCCTTGAAAAGAAGAAGTCCACACTTCCATGTAGGTTTCTCCTCCATGCCGCATGGTGAGACATGCTGTCCTTAGCTCCTGGGGGGATGGTAACAGGCACATGTGCACACAGGTCTTGAGTCATTGTCCATGCTTTAACAATAGAAACAAAAGGAACAAAATACTCCACAGGATCTTCCATTCGATTTATAGTTGCTAATTCATAGTGCTAGTTTGCTTAGTTAGAGGATTCTTGAAGATACAGAGAAAAAGAGTGAAAAAGGAAAGATAAAGGTTGCTCCCAGCTTGGAGCTCTGTATCGAGGCAGCCACTCAAGGCAGCGCCAGGAAGTAGTACAGGTCCTTGACAATTAAGGCAGATTTTCAGTCTGTATATCACATATGTAGCCTTCCTGAGCGGACAAAGTGTGTGCATTTGTTGTTATGCGCATTGTAAGCTAGATTTAGAACCAAAGAATCATGTGAACTAAGCAGAGGCATATGTCACGGAGGGCAAACACATCCATGTAAGCCCCCAACCCAAGTATACCAATATTATCAGCATATAGTGCCATATAGTGGTAGATACTGGCTCTACACAGGGCTCTGAAGATGGTGTACAGTGACAATATTGTGATAGGTATCGGCTCTACACAGGGCTCTGCAGACGGTGTACAGTGACCATATAGTGATAGATATTGGCTCTACACAGGAGTCTTCAGACTATTTGAAAAAATAAAAATAAAAAAAATTCATGATTTACAGTTGACAGCTCTATGATCTTCAACATTTCCCATCTGGACCGCCATGAGTACTACTTCCAGCTGTGACTAGTCTCTGTAAAGTGTGCAACACAGACATCTTTGGCTAATTCCTCCTGTATGCCTGCTTATATTAATAAAGTAGCTGTGTGCTCCCTCAATTAATAATACTTCTTGTGTACCCCCTTATATTAAAGGGGCACTATCATTGGGAAAAGTCATTTTTAACTAATCACATCCTTGCATAGCCTTTAGAAATGCTATTCCACACCTACCTTTTATATGTAAATTGTCTCAGTGGTTTTTGAATAATTCCGTTTTAATTCATATGCTAATGAGCTTCCAGGCAGCACAGGAAGTTCACAGCAGCACTCGTCTCTGCTATTATCTACTATGTGTGTGTGCAAATAGGAAGCTGAGTCAGCAACAGCAGCAGCCTGTGCTGTATACACCCATAGGAAACAATAGCAAAGAGGGTGCACGATGCATAATTAGTAGAGATGAGCGAACACTGTTCGGATCAGCCGATCTGAACAGCACGCACCCATAGAAATGAATGGAAGCACCTGTGACGCTGACTTTGCCGGTGGCCGGCCGGTGTCACAGGTGCTTCCATTCATTTCTATGGGTGCGTGCTGTTCGGATCGGCTGATCCGAACAGTGTTCGCTCATCTCTAATAATTAGCATATGAATAAAAACGGACTTATTCAAACACCACTGAGGCAATTTACATCCTAAAGGTAGGTGTGGAATAGCCTTTCTAAAGGCTATGCAGGTATGTGCTTAGTTAAAAATGACTTTTCCCAATGATAGAGCCCCGTTAATAGTGCGCCTAAATTAATAATGCTTCTTGGGCCCCCTAATAATGCCCTTTTGACACCTTAAATAAATACTGCCCAATTTCCCCAAGGTTAATACCCCGTAATGCCTCTTATATTATGTCCTAAATAGGTACTGCTCCTTAACATCCCCCTTATATTAAAGGGTTTTGCTGAGATTTAAAAGCACATATATGCACTCAGCGAGACTCCTAGTAGTATAGTTACGTATGATTCTAGGAGTCCCTGCTTCCCAGTGACATATTGTTCTGTACTGTATTTGGTATGTAAAGTATGTTGCGAGGAGGCAGAGAATCTTACCATTATAGATAACTATACTTATAGGGGTCCTGCACCCAACATGAAATTCAGGCCAGTAAATCTGGCAAATATATAGACATTATTTCACTGGTGAAATTTATGTTTAGAGTCTTAGCTATAGACTTCTGATGTAAATATATATCCATATACATTCCTCTTTACAGCATCTTACATTGCCCCACACTTGAAGCAAGTTTACAACAGTTACTTTAATGTTATACTGAATAAACATAATGTATGTGTTCTTTAATCCTTACAGATAATATTTTAAACACATTAAAAGTAATGTTTAACCCTAACACAAGCAATGTGTTGTCCAATATAACCTGTTACAACAATGTTTAACACTGAATAAACCACGTAGTCATCTGCAGGAGATTCCTTGGCTGGCAGCAGGATGTAAAATTAGTTGATCCAGCGTTCTTCAATAACAATTTCTGCCCATGTGAAGGTCAGTGAAAACTTGTCTAAGTTCTGGATCAACTAATTTTGTTTTTATAGACGTGATCAAGTACTTGCACAACTCTCATTTTCTTTAAATGACCACACAACTATGACGCATTGCCTATGACTTAAATGGGTTTTTCCCCCCATCTACAGAATATGCCACAAATGTCCATTAGATGGAGTACACTGTGCACGCATAGCTATCTCCATTCACTTCCATGGAAATTCTGAGAATAGCTGAATCTCCTTGCTCAGGAGCCACATACTTGAGACAGATATGTTGGATATAACAAACAACACTTAGCATAAAACATAACTTTTAATGTCAAATATGGTCAGCTAAAATCTTTCAACGGTATAGCTAGGGCTAAGATTAGAATACATAACTCAATAAGAAAAGTAGGGAACACTATAGAGGTATAGCTTTTTGCAATGTTCCTAGATACTGCAGGGTAGTTCAGCTTAGGGGAGTAATAATCACAACTTAGGTGACGGTTAGCACTAAATAGGTGCCTAGATGATGATAATCTCACTGATACTGTAGCTGATAACAATGTTGTATAGAGTAAATACCTTCTTCCCCCCTACTGTTTTGATGCTGTTCACACTGCCCTAAAGCGTCCACTCAATAGCAAAGTTAACCTGACACCTAAACATATAACTAGTGTCCCTGTCCATTTGATAAATATGCCATTCTATAGGGTTCACACTAGATATGCTGTAAATAATTAATCTCTCTACGCGTTTCGATTACATATTCTCATCAGGAGAGGATAAGGAAAAATAATAAAGAAGATGTTGCGGTAAAAACCGCATTTCCCGGTTCCCCGATGGTGGGAGCCAGTACTCAGTGTCAGACGCTGACCGCTCTCATGCTGGGGTTTAAATAGAGCCCTAGCACTCTCACGGGCACGCCCACCATACGTCATGCGGACCTCCACCAATGAGCTTGCAGAGTGTCCAAACAGGGGAAACTCCCCTTCCGTGGGCGTGTACATACTCCCGCAGCGCTCTGTTATCCAGCACTTATACTATACTATGACAGGAGGAAACCAGAACGTACGTGATTTCTCATATTTATGCAGGCAGAGTATCGGACTGGGGCTACAGTAAGTCCTATTACTGGTGACATCAAGTGGGCATCGGGCTTACAATATCTGATTTTAGTCTCGCATCATTGGATCATTTAGACCCTAATAACATATCAGAGACATAGTTTATATCTCCAAGATGCGATACCACATTTAGGACTGGAGGAGGTTATCGATCTATTATTAAGCCGTTCGACACCTACATTGTGATCTTACATCCTGATCACAGTCCCTATCCTGCAGTGACCGATCCTACAGGAAAAACGCAACCCCCCCACTGCCAGTGTGAATAGTGCTTATAATGATGCTTTGAAAAACTCAATCAATCAAGCTAGGTACCTAGTGGTCATGTATGGCTCTGACTTCTGATAAATGTGTGAACAATGTTCAACACGAACACCTCTAAGATGACCATATATAACTAGGGTGTTCACATTAACACTTGTAGCTGGTTAGAGATGAATATATCCCTGGTCAATGCGGTTCAGGTTCCTACTATCAATGTGAATAGGGTCTAAACCAGATTCACCAAAGATAACCCAAAACAAAGTCTCCACATTAACCCTCATGACTGGTCACACATGGGTATGTCTCTGATTCAAGGAACATATCTCCAGCCAATTCTACTTGATTCAAAAATAAAAAATAAAAAATCAATAAGGCTGAAACCAAACTTGATTTTTGTCATTCTTTATCATTGCACAAACATCACACCTGGTTGCACCTCCTCCATGACCGATCCTACAGGAAAAACGCAACCCCCCACTGCCAGTGTGAATAGTGCTTATAATGATGCTTTGAAAAACTCAATCAATCACGCTAGGTACCTAGTGGTCATGTATGGTTCTAATTTCTGATATATGTGTGAACAATGTTCAACACGAACACCTCTAAGATGACCATATATAACTAGGGTGTTCACATTAACACTTGTAGCTGGTTAGAGATGAATATATCCCTGGTCAATGTGGTTCAGGTTCCTACTATCAATGTGAATAGGGTCTAAACCAGATTCACCAAAGATAACCCAAAACAAAGTCTCCACATTAACCCTCATGACTGGTCACACATGGGTATGTCTCTGATTCAAAGAACATATCTCCAGCCAATTCTACTTGATTCAAAAATAAAAAATAAAAAAATCAATAAGGCTGAAACCAAATTTGATTTTTGTCATTCTTTATCATTGCACAAACATCACAACTGGTTGCACCTCTTCCATGACCGATCCTACAGGAAAAACGCAACCCCCCACTGCCAGTGTGAATAGTGCTTATAATGATGCTTTAAAAAACTCAATCAATCAAGCTAGGTACCTAGTAGTCATGTACGGCTCTGACTTCTGATATATGTGTGAACAATGTTCAACACGAACACCTATAAGATGACCATATATAACTAGGGTGTTCACATTAACACTTGTAGCTGGTTAGAGATGAATATATCCCTGGTCAATGCGGTTCAGGTTCCTACTATCAATGTGAATAGGGTCTAAACCAGATTCACCAAAGATAACCCAAAACCACAAAGTCTCCACATTAACCCTCATGACTGGTCACATATGGGTATGTCTCTGATTCAAAGCACATATCTCCAGCCAATTCGACTTGATTCAAAAATAAAAAATCAATAAGGCTGAGACCAATATTGATTTTTGTCATTCTTTATCATTGCACAAACATCACAACTGGTTGCACCTCTTCCATATACACTGCCTATTCATAATTTAGATAAATGGGGCAAAGGAAATCTGGTCATTAAGACTAGAGATGAGCGAACAGTGTTCTATCAAACACATGTTCGATCGGATATCAGGGTGTTCGCCATGTTCGAATCGAATCGAACACCGCATGGTAAAGTGCGCCAAAATTCGATTCCCCTCCCACCTTCCCTGGCGCCTTTTTTGCACCAATAACAGCGCAGGGGAGGTGGGACAGGAACTACGACACCGGGGGCATTGAAAAAAATTGGAAAAAGTCATTGGCTGCCGAAATCAGGTGACCTCCATTTTAGACGAATAGTGGATTTCAAATCCGGGTCATATGAGAATGTGAACTTTGTGACTATGAGACAGGGATAGCTGTACAGGCAGGGATAGCTAGGGATAACCTTTATTTAGGGGGGAATGTTATTAAAAATAACTTTTTGGGGCTCTATCGGGTGTGTAATTGTGATTTTTGTGAGATAAACTTTTTCCCATAGGGATGCATTGCCCAGCGCTGATTGGCCAGAGTACGGAACTCGACCAATCAGCGCTGGCTCTGCTGGAGGAGGCGGAGACTAAGATCGCTCCACACCAGTCTCCATTCAGGTCCGACCTTAGACTCCGCCTCCTCCAGCAGAGCCAGCGCTGATTGGCCGAATTCCGTACTCTGGCCAATCAGCACTGGCTAATGCATTGTATTGGCGTGATGAAGCAGTGCTGAATGTGTGTGCTTAGCACACACATTCAGCTCTACTTCATCGGGCTAATAGAATGCATTGGCCAATCAGCGCTGGCCAATGCACTCTATTAGCTTGATGAAGCAGAGTGTGCACAAGGGTTCAAGCGCACCCTCGGCTCTGATGTAGCAGAGCCGAGGCTGCACAAGGGTTCAAGCGCACCCTCGGCTCTGATGTAGCAGAGCCGAGGGTGCGCTTGAACCCTTGTGCACCCTCGGCTCTGCTACATCAGAGCCGAGGGTGCGCTTGAACCCTTGTGCACACTCTGCTTCATCAAGCTAATAGAATGCATTGGCCAGCGCTGATTGAAGCAGAGCTGAATCTGTGTGCTTAGCTCAACTACTCCACCGGTGTAGTTGAGCTAAACATACACATTCAGCACTGCTTCATCACGCCAATAGAATGCATTGGCCAGCACTGATTGGCCAGAGTACGGAATTCGGCCAATCAGCGCTGGCTCTGCTGGAGGAGGCGGAGTCTAAGGTCGGACCTGAATGGAGACTGGTGTGGAGCGATCTTAGACTCCGCCTCCTCCAGCAGAGCCAGCGCTGATTGGTCGAGTTCCGTACTCTGGCCAATCAGCGCTGGCCAATGCATTCTATTAGCCCGATGAAGTAGAGCTGAATGTGTGTGCTCTACTTCATCAGGCTAATAGAATGCATTGGCCAATCAGCGCTGGCCAATGCATTCTATTAGCGTGAACTGAGTTTGCACAGGGGTTCTAGTGCACCCTCGGCTCTGCTACATCAGATTGCTACATCTGATGTAGCAGTGCCGAGTGTGCATCAGATGTGTAGTTGAGCAAAACTGACTCAGCACTGCTAAGTCTCTGCATTCGCATAGGAATGCATTGGCCAGCCTTCGGCCAATCAGCGCTGGCTCTGCCGGAGGAGGCGGAGTCTAAGGTCGGACCTGAATGGAGACTGGTGTGGAGCGATCTTAGACTCCGCCTCCTCCAGCAGAGCCAGCGCTGATTGGTCGAGTTCCGTACTCTGGCCAATCAGCACTGGCCAATGCATTTCTATGGGGAAATGGCGTTATGCATGGCGTCCAAAAAAACAGCAGTCCAAGAAAAACACTTGCTACCCATTGTAAAATTTGGTGGAGGTTCCATCATGCTTTGGGGCTGTGTGGCCAATGCCGGCACCGGGAATCTTGTTAAAGTTGAGGGTCGCATGGATTCCACTCAGTATCAGCAGATTATTGAGAATAATGTTCAAGAATCAGTGACGAAGTTGAAGTTACGCCGGGGATGGATATTTCAGCAAGACAATGATCCAAAACACCGCTCCAAATCGACTCAGGCATTCATGCAGAGGAACAATTACAATGTTCTGGAATGGCCATCCCAGTCCCCAGATCTGAATATTATTGAACATCTGTGGGATGATTTGAAGCGGGCTGTCCATGTTAGGCGACCATCAAACTTAACTAAACTTGAATTGTTTTGTAAAGAGGAATGGTCCAAAATACCTTCATCCAGGATCCAGGAACTGATTAAAAGCTACAGGAAGCGACTAGAGGCTGTTATCTTTGCAAAAGCAGGATCTACTAAATATTAATGTCACTTTTCTGTTGAGGTGCCCATACTTTTGCACCAGTCAAATTTTGGTTTAATGCATATTGCACATTTTCTGTTAGTACAATAAACCTCATTTCAATCCAGAAATATTACTGTGTCCATCAGTTATTAGATATATCAAACTGAAATGGCTGCTGCAAATACCAAAATATTTAGAACTAAAAATGATTAAGATTAATAGGGGTGCCCAAACTTTTTCATAGGACTGTATAATACAGCTTTAGGGTAAATAGCAAACACCAGTGTATGATAGTAATTCTCATAATTAATGAATTAGAGAAGGCCTCTCAACCATTCTGTATTTCCAGCACTGTCCTGAAAAGCATGCTCTATTTCAAGTGTTTCTGCTTCCAGTGGCCTAATTAGGAATGGCAGGGTCCCAAGGCGAACATTTGACATGGGACCCCCAGCCCCCTGATCCCCCTGGCACAAAGCACATTCTTGCACACACTATTATGTGCAATAGTGGCCCCTGCATACAGTATTATGCCCCATCTTCAATGACGTTCGACAATCACATGACCTGGGATGCAGGCCCAGGTCATGTGACGTCAGGGACGTCACACAACTAGGCCTGAAGCTTGTCTGCAACGCGGAGAGGTAAGTAACAATGTTTTTTATGTTCTCTTACCTCTCCCGGCCCTCCAATCATTATACTTGGGGGTCAGAAAAGACCTCCTAGAATAATAATAGTGTTTGTGGGGCCCGTGGGGCCCCTGCCAGGATCAGTAAGTAAATAGGGCCTATTAAGAAAAAAAATGCAGCGGTAGCATCTGTCGGCGGGCCCCTAATGTCCCGGGCCCGTGGCAGCTGCTACCCTAGTAGTTATGCCACTGATTGTACCATCAACACTGCCAAAATCTCTGCCAGAACCCCTGTAGAATGTGATTCTTTCTTGAGATTGTCAGAAAAGACAATTCTTGGAAATGTTCTGCAACCTAATTCTGTGCAGACCTGGGGAATGGGTTTTTTCCCCTTCCAAAATACACAAAGCTATGTCCATATAGCCTAACAGGGCATTGTGACATAGAGATGGTCCAGTTAGGATAATCCCTTTATATTTGGTTCTTTTTGTGGTAGTTTTCCATATAATGTGTAGCATAAAGCATTCTGTAATGTAAATCTGTTTACTAAACGCTATAGTTCTCTGTTATCAGCACCTTTCGGTCACGTTGATCAGGGGATGACAAATGTATTAATGCTAAAGGGTCCCTTTAAGGCTAAGGCCCCATGTAACAGGCCGCAGCATAAAGGCATCATGGTTTTTCCCGCAGTGCTTTTCACAGGAAGTCCACAGAGGTTTCCTCTATAGACTTTCTGCTTCAATTACACCTACAGGGAAACCACCGACGTTTCCATAGGTACAATTCACATGCTGCGATTTTCGAGCTGGTTTTTGAAAGCGCAACATTTCCTCTGCACATATTTTTTTTGAAATGTATGGACTGTAAAACTGTGCGTTTTTTGCCCTGGTGTTGAAGCCACAGCCAATATAAATATGTGTCATGATATGTATCACGATATATCATGGCAATTACATGTTATGTTGTGATATAGTTCTATATGGTGCGGTCACTGTTACATATCTGTAATGTGATCATGTACATGAAGGTTTATGGTTCAGAGCTCTGCTGCATTGTAGACACCACATGACATCACAGAGCACATGACATCACCGACATTCCATGATGTCACCATTGGTATAGAATGTGTACAGTTCTCAACCTGAGCCATCTTGTGTCACATGAGCTTGACATCTTGAAGAGCCAGCTGGGCGCCCTTTATTGCTAAAGGTTTACCCAAGAAGAACACTGCACTAGAACCGATATTTGGTAATTAGTTCCTTTATTGAAGACCCATTTTGACACGGCGCTTATACTAGCGTTTCCCGATATTTGATAATTAGTTCCTTTTATTGAAGACCCGTTTTGATACGACGCTTATACTAGCACTAGTATAAACGTCGCATCAAAACGGGTCTTCAATAGAAATGAGCGAGTACTGTTCGGATCAGCCGATCCGAACAGCACGCGCCATAGAAATGAATGGATGCACCTGGTACTTCGGCTTTGATGGCAGCCGGCCGCTTAACCCCCCGCGTGCTGGCTACGTCCATTCATTTCTATGCGAGCGTGCTGTTCGTACTCGCTCAACTCTAGTGTATATGTGTCTAAATGAGCAGCGCGCTAACACCGTGTGAAGGGGCCCTCAGGTTATAAGAAATATCTCGCTCATCTCTAGTCTTCAATAAAGGAACTAATTACCAAATATTGGTTCTAGCGCAGTGTTCTTCTTGGGCAAACCTTTAGCAATAAAAGGCGCTCAGCTGGCCATACCTCCAAAATAGCTGCCTTTCCCGTATGGGATAGTTGGAACTACTGCTGCTGGGCTCATCTGATACAACCCATCTGAGCAGGCTCTTTAATTTGAGACCAACCCAATGGACTACACTTATTATTTCATTGATCAGCTTGGTGCACCTACCATTTTATCCCACGATAAATGGGGCATCCGAAGTCTCTCACTAAAGGAGTGACACAGGTGGCGTGATGGAGCCATGCAGTCATCACGCCAACTGTTCAGTAGAACAGGGACTTTTCAGCAACATGTTCTGTAATAGGATTAAACCACATCAGCTGAAAGCCTGGTCTCAAGATCCTGGGGACCCCTCTGGGGACAGAAGCCCTGGGCAATTGCCCAGTCTGCCTCCTTTAATGCCGGCCCTGCCTCTTGATGACAAAAGCTGATAATGGACAGGGAGAGCATAAAGAACAGCTCCTTTTCAAGTATTAGGATCAGCACTGCAGCCCTGTTCACTGCATAGTGCTGATTTCAGAGATTTGTAGTACCATTCCTAATACTTAAATAGGTGAGGTGCTGCACTTGCTCCCCGTAACTATCATCTTCCGGCACTAACATTTTCTGGAAAGAGGGTAGCGCTATGATTCTCCTAAACAAGCGCAATCGTTATGCCTATTGGCTGTGAAGCAGGTGGTGCCCTTTTTTATATTAACAGGGTATTCCCATAACTCTTGTTCTGCAGCCTGCAGGCTCTGTGCTCTCTTCACTTCCTGGATTTCGGCACATTGGTGGGCGTGGTTTCACTTGCTCTACTATCTGCTATGTTTGCAGTCAGTAATGAGGAATTGGTTGTAAATGCATTACCACAGTATAAAGCTGATGTAGAAGCTGATGTAGCAGAGCTGGATTTGAGTTTGCATTACATACAGAGGTACCGGACTCCTTATCTCAGCCCTTATCAGCCAAATTCAATTAAACCGGCTGATAAGTGGAAAAGCTGAAGATAGACAGCACAGTAATCCTGGAGCTCTCACCTCCCTCCCTCCCCTATCTGAGGAGCTCCGTTGCTTGTCAGACACACACAGCTCAGAGCTTCTGCCAGCACTCAGCCCCTCCCTCCCCCCAAGAGCAGGAAGCTATGTCACTTGGGAACTGAGCAGATAAGCCCAGTGGCCATAGAAACGCAGTGTCAACAATGAAGGGATTAAATGAAGATAATGGCCAAACAAAGCAGTTTTGATAAAGCAGTTTTGATATTTAGTAAATGTCTTAAATCCACACAAACTAGCAGTATAGATAGGATGCTTTTCATGGGACAACCCCTTTAATCATAATACAGTCTTCACATGCTAAGGCCTAATGCTTTCTAGTCATGACAGGCAGGAAAGTGTCCTTCAAAAGAAGGCTTTCTTGCACTTTTGGGGTTGTCCAATCAGAACCTTGTTGTGACCATTGCAGCTACTCATCAGTGAGGCCTGTTTTCCTGGCAGTCTTGGGTAGGAACCCTACCTTCATCCAAAGTGTAGCGAAATAATTTGATGCCTAAAAAGCAGGACCCTGTTGCAAGCTTAGCAGCAACCCCTGTCTGAAGTGGGCAAGTAAGAAGTGCTTGTGTGTTTCTTGGAGAACTACAAAAGCAACAGTTGGATATAACTGTTCTGTCCTGGAGTAAGTTGGTATAAGGTGGGCTTTATCCGTCAAATGTGTTTGCCCCTTTATGGTCTCCAACTTACAGCCTTTTGGTAGTCAGCAGGACTACCAGCACAAACCCCCAGAATCCATGGTAGGATCATCAATATTTAATTATTTATTTCTATTAATAATTCTATTATTTATTTATATCTCTACATATTCTGCAGTGTTTTATAGACATTGTAATTTATCACTTTGCCAACCAAATAGGGTTCACAAGCTAAATTCCCTATCATTATGTCTTCGGAGTGTGAGAGGAAACCAGAGTACCCCAAGGAAGTTCACACAATTATGGGGAGAACATACAAACTCCATGCAGATGTTGTCCTTTGTTAGATTCAAAGTCACAACTCCGGAGCTAGGTAATAGTGCAAAGACGTGGTACTGCCCACAATACTCTGGGGGTTCTGACCCAAATACCCAGAGCACACTGTAGGATTACAAGGTGCTGGCACAATCTGGTGCGCGATCAGTAAAATGGTGGAAGTAGGGGTGAGAAGAAGCCTACCAGTCCTTGTAAGTTCAGGCACCAAATGCCAGTGCAGTAAGTTGTGGCCCAGCCATAGACAACAGACCCTGCATTGCTAGGCTTGATTATTAAAGCCAAGGGCAGTGCTGCTAAATTGCAGGTGAAAAGACCAGTGCTTGCAAGCCACCACTCCTTTACAGTGCCCCTATGTGCCAAGACAATGGATAAATGTCATGGAGGTTCCTGAGCACCTGAAGATGTGGTGCCAGTGGTACTTGGAGGAAGCTCAACAGTACACAACATGAGCCATGTGGTGTACATAGATGAGCTAGAAGCTCAGGCAAAGGCATGTTTAGAAGACCATGACACAAAGTTAGTGGATACTGATGAGGAGGAGGATACAAAGCAACTGGGGAGGATTGATGGGCCTCATAGACAAGAGACAGTGGAAGAAAGAGAGAATAATGGTTCACCGAGGAGATGGAGATGTATGCTACAAACTTTATGGAAGAGGAACTAGGTGCCTGTAAAATCAGAATACATAGAGGGTAAGTGACAGTTCTTCAAGAGGACTTCTCAGGAAGCGACATCACATCCATTGGTAAAATGGCTATGCCCCAGTTCAGTGTCATTCACTTTAATGGGATTGACTAAAATAATTAAAGGGTTTGTCTGGTCAGAGTAAGCTGTGTACGTCACTGAGTATCTTCAGTGGTTGCCCTTGAAATGAATGGAGCAGTGGTGCTCAATTCAATCCAGAGGCTTCAATACAACCCACTTCTTGTTGTTGTGGATATGAGCCATGGGAACCCCACTGATCAGCATGTTACTCCGTCTCCTGTGGATAATAATGGGTAACATTTAATACAAGCAGAGCAAATCACAGCACAGAGATAAAAAGAATACCCACATCTAAAAGGTACAAAATCTTTACAACGCTGCTTTCCATAATAAATAAACATGTTTCAGAATGATATCATGCCTGGTGCTGAATGTAGACACATCCATCCCTGATAACTGTGTATGACGCAGCAGATTACACAAGCTCTCCTTGTGGACTAAGCTCTGACATTCACCCTCCCACCCCTCCTTTTTAGACTGTAGACTTTCACCTCCTCATTTCCGGAGCAGCCATTGGTACTCACATGATCCTATGATGTAAGTAGTGAATATATACCTATATATATTTGCATAGCTGCTAGTTATCAGACTCACATGTTGAAATCCTTACTGATGTAACTGGATATGGAGATAATTTACCCAGGACTTCTTCACATAACATCACATGGTTCCTTTGGTCTAACAACAGCATGAAATGAAATAGTTAATTTCCCTCCTGACAGATGGTTAGCTCAGCCACTCACATAAATAGTCAAGATCTCCCTCCCCCTCAGCCACACTGTAGGATATTCAATTGCTTTCTTAGATGGACTGCTGCAGCACAAGAACAAAAGAAAGACAAATTTGTGTGACATTACACACTGTCATAATGATTATGTGAAACGTTAAAGGGATTCTATCATTGGCTCCAGTGATTTTTAACTAAGCATATATTTGCATAACCTGTAGAAAGGCTATTCCGGACATACCGTTTATTGATTAATCCTCCCAGCTGTTTTTGAATTAGCCTGCTGTTATTGATATGCTAATTAGCCACCACGGAGCAGTGGATGATCACTGAAAACTGTGTGATATGTGTAGACAGGGGGAGGTGAGAGCAGGGAAGGCTGCTGATGATGATGGTGAAGAAAGCTGCTCATCAGTGACTCTAGGCTCAGGCTGCTGCTGATGGAGCCAATACTGCTCCTGCCACCCCCCACAGCTGCCATGCCAGTGCAAGTTGAGCGCTCAGGGCCCCCCTGGTCAGAGGATGAACGATGGCACAGATAGGCAGCAGCCAACTTGCTACATAGCATGTCTTTATAGTAGTTGTTTGTCCTCACTCTCAGCAGGTGTAAAAAAGGCCCCCCATTTTTCCCCGGCACCGAGGGTCTAACACGGTGGAGAGTCAGTAGTCATCCCTCTGCTGAATGGTGACAATTCGGCTGTTACTGCATAAGCAAGTGAGATGCATCGGACCATTTATACAAGTGACTCCGAGGGGTTCCCTGCATCCATCTCCACTGCATCCATCTCCACTGCCACGGTGTGTCTGGGTCATCTGCCTCGTGCTCCTCATCTCTCTCTTGCTCTTCCAGTTTCTCCTGCTTCTCCTCTCCACCCATTTGGCTACACATTGCTTGTGCTCCAATGTCCTCCTCATCCACCTCCACTTCAGCCACCACAGGGCTCATGTGGCCGTGAGATGTAGGTACCACATCTCCAGTCTCCTGACCAGCCAGATTGAAAAGAAACTTTTCCAGGATGTGAATCAGTGGAATGATGTTCATCCTGTAGTCCTGGCGACCTGACTAACAAAGTGGCCTCCTCAAAGGCAATGAGCAAATGGCAAGTGTCATGCATGAGCTGCCACTGGCTAATGTTAAAGTTACACAGAGGAATACCTCTGTCCGCTTGTATCATCAAAAAATCGTTTATGGCTTTTCTCTGTTCATACAAGTGATCCAACATATGGAGGGTTGAATTCCAACGGGTGGAAGCATTGCATATCAGCCTATGTTTTGGGAGGCCGTTCTGCCGCTGCAGCTCAAAGAGGCTGTGTACGAGTGCTTGAAGTGCATGCAAACTTTCCTTGACATTTTTAGGATGTCTTGCAGATGGGTGGAACACTTAAGGAAACGCTTGACAACCAGATTGAACGCGTGCACCATGCAGGGTGAATGGCTCAGTTATCCTTGACGCATGCCAACACCATGTTTTTCCAGTTGTCAGCACCATGGTTCTGATTGTAATCACTCTTGGAGAAAGACAGAATTCGATTTCTTGATTGAGGACACGGAGCAGTTTCTCCACAGTATGACTTTGTTCACCCAGGCAAACAAGGTGTAGAACAGCGTGACACCGCTGTGCCCTGCACATATGGTATGCTGGAGGAGCACTGGGAATTGTCCCTGCAGTAGAGGCTCAGCACACAGTGAAGGATAAGGCGGACATTGCAGGACCAATGGCGTGAGAACGTGAAAGCAGAAGCTGCGGCACCTGTCCAAGTTGCTGGTGTGTGTGGACAGGCACCACATTAACCCAGTGGGCCTTAAATGACATACAGTATATTGTCCATGACCGTAGTTACAGTTCCACCCGTCAGTGCTGCCGTACACTTTGGCAGACAACGACAGGCTCAAGGACTGGCCCACCTTCTGTTCTACATATTTGTGCAGCGCTCGTACTGCCTTCTTGGCAAGTGACGGCTTGGGACTCTCCATATAGGCTCGGCGCAAGCCATCAGTTCTCTGAAAGGTGCAGAGTCCACCAATTGGAAAGGGAGACTGTAGAACCAGGAGCTTGTTCAACTTCTGCACTGTTGGATGAGTGCACGCATACAGTTGTCTCTTACATATAGATTCTCTCATCAATTGCTGACGCAATGATGGACTAGGAGGAGAAGTAGGAGCACAACAACCAGCAGATGATGGTAAGGACACCCAGCTTCCTTTGACTGAGGTGGTGGATCTTTGACTACCTGAAATGGTGTGTGTGCCACTGGTTGATGCAACAGTTCCTGTGGCAGGCTGGACCACAAAATTGGAGCCATGGTTCTCCCAGGCCACTTTATAGTAATGCTGCATATATTGACGCAGGGCTGTGTTGCCAACATTGGCACCCTGGCCACGCTTCACCTTCTGCTAACAGATTGAACATATGGCTATTTTCACCTCCCCCAGTGGCTTAATAAAAAAACTGCCAAACCGTCGAGTAGGTAATTTTACGCCCAACACTACCCGCTGACTGCTACCACCACTGCTTACCCCTGCTTTTCGGACAGGTAGGCTGCTGCAAAGAGGATGGTCTACCCCAAGCACGTTTGGCTCTCGACCTCCCACTGCTGCCATCCTGCTGACTTCACCGCTGTCTCCTGTGCAAGCTGCCACCCTCTTCTCCCGATGATTATGAAGCCCCTTTATCGCCTGGCTCTCAATTGTGATCGGCTACATCGTCATCCATTAATGTCTGCAGGTTACTGATGTCCTCCTCAATAGTCTCTGAGCCTGACCGTTTGCAACACCAGTTCCCAGGCTACTCTCCTCATCACTACTTGCCTGCCGACCGGAGGAAGCAGCAGATGTCTCCTCCACATCTTAGCTGTGCACTAGATGCTGACTGTCCTGTAGTAGCCCATCCACACTGTACAGTGGATCTGAGACCACAGCATAGAGTATTATGCTAGCTAAGATAACAGAAAAGGACAGAGGCAGGTTTAGGTCACCTGAGGGTACAGGGCCTGCTCTCGGGCCATGCCAACTAAGGGTTGTGTCTGACGAACCCCCCATCTCTTGGCTGGGGGTGTCTGATGTGACTCGGTATGAAGTGGATGACCGATTCAACCAGTCTACAACCGTTGGGTTGCTGGAAAAGACACGACCACTACTTAACACTAGGAGCTCAGGCCACTGTAAGTGAACTCTGCTGCCTCGTCCCCTTACTCCGCTGCGACCTATGCCTGTGCCAGAAACATTTAGGCTTGTAATTTTCTACTTTGAAGAGAACGGTGAATATGCCCCTTATTACTTTCCCCACCTTTAACAAAAGCCTGATAAAGGCAGAGATTACTGGATAAGAATTATGACAGTACTGGGCAGTACTGTATTGCAAAATTGCCTGTAATTTTATACTTGTAACAGAATGGCTAATATGCCCCTTATTTGTTTCCACACTAATAAACACCTTTAAATAAGTGTTAGAATAACAGTTAACTGGAGAGATTAGTGGCTAAGAATTATTGATATTTGCCACTATTGTATTGAGAAATGACCTGTAATTTTATACTGAGAACTAAATGGCGAATATGGCCCTTATTTGTTTCCCCTCTAATAAACACCTTTAAATAAGTGTTAGAATAGTCGCTAACTGTAGAGATTAGTGTCTAAGAATTATTGATTTTTGCCACTACTGTATTGAGAAATGGCCTGTAATTTTATACTCTGAACAGAATCGCAAATATGCCCTTTATGTCTTTCCCAACTAATAAACACTTTGAAGATGGAGTTAAAACAGATGACCTCTGAAATAACTTAAGAAAGGCTATTCTTCTCCTACCTTTAGATGTCTTCTCCGCGGCTCGTTCCATTGATATCACAGTTTTCATTGGTATGCAAATGAGTTTTCTCACAGCACTGGGGGCAGTCCTTAGTGCTCAAACAGCATTGGGGGCATCCCCAGTGCTGCGAGAAAACTCTCCAGCGATGACCTCTTCTTCCTCTGGAATGCCCTCATCGCGATGTGTTCTTCGGATGGCTTCTTCTGGCTTTAAATGAGACGCATGGGACGTTCTGCCATGCCCGTGGCCATTTTCTTGTGGCCGCTTACACAGTATGCTCATGTATGGCATTGTGGGTGATCCCGTGTTCCCAGAGTTGCCCTGCCCCTTGTCCTAACATGTGCAGCAGCCATTTTTATTAAAAAATGTGATTCAATGCATTGAAGCGTGAGGAAATCCAGATTCTTGGCGAATTGAAGATTTCCTGAAATCTCTAATGAGCATGCATAGAGTGTAAATCTATATAGTGTAACAAAATAATTATAAAAAAATACTGATCGTGATGATATGCAAAGAGATGTGTATTGAAAAAATAATAATACTTTTCAGATTTTTATTTGATTAAAATTTTGAAATTCATGCACCATTTTTGTTCCACCACACTATTATCTGCTACTTCATGTTGGTCTATCACTTAAAATCCCAATAAAATACATTTACCGTAAGTTTGTGATTGTAGGATGACAAAATGTAAAAAAGTTCAAGGGGTATGAATACTTTTACAAGGCACTGTATACCATATTTCAGAGACAGCACGCAAATCCCAATTTATCATTGAGTCCCCTAGGGGTCAAAGTTTGGAGCAAGGTGATCCATTTAGACTCCAACTGTAACAAGGATGTCATCAAATCCCCTCCACGTATGCCCAAATGGATCTGGTCAATGCGTCTTAAATTAATTTTAAGTTCTCCTGCTTTGTGATAACTCTGATAGTGTCTAGCCACTGGTTTTAAATTCATCTGCAGAGTTAGATCTGATGGTTCTAGGACCTTCTTGATGTCCCAAACATGTTCAAGAATTCTGAAACATAATTGGCGAGATGTAATGCCCACAAAAACAATTGACACGGACATGTCAAATAGTGCACCACTCCTTCATTTCAACAATTCAGGGCATGCAGTTTTATAATGCTGCAAATTCTGAGAGTCACAAAAAGAGTCTGTTCTAATCATGTATTTACATGCAAAACATTTGCCACATGCAGAAAAAGCATTTTGGACCCCTACAATGGTGCTGGAATGTAGTGCTCTTCACTGTATAGTCACCCAGGATTTTATTTCATTTAGCAAACAAATTACATTCATTTGGCAAAACAGAAAACTGTTTAACACCAGGGCCTCACAGGACAAAAAAACGCCACGATTTGCCCACAGTGCAAACATCGTGGGAAAAAAACGCAGCGTTTTATACTCAGTGCATAGTGGATAGGATTCTAGCAAATCCTGTGCCCACTTTGGAGTAAAAACCAGGGTGCAGACACACTGCTGGTGCGGTTTTGGAAATTGCAGCATGTCAACTATACCTACGGAAACAGCAGGGGTTTCCCCATAGGTATAATTGTAACAGAAAGTCCGTAGAGAAGACCTCTGCGAACTTTCTGTCTAAAGCACTACGGAAAGAACCGCAATGCACTTTTTTGCTGCTGGACGCCATGTGGGGCCTTAGCCTTAGTTTCTGGGTGCATTGTCTAAAGGTCAGAAGATTACTCCTCGGTTACATAGAGCCCTGTTACATCCATGTATCCTTAAGGCTGCATTCACACTGAGTAACGCTGGCATTTTTTGTGCTTATTTTTGCACATAGCACCGCGTATACGCCGTGTTTGCGCTGCGCTACTTTGCGGCCGCGTTGAACGGCGCAAAAGCGGCGTATACGCGGTGCTATGTGCAAAAATAAGCACAAAAACCGCCAGCGTTACTCAGTGTGAATGCAGCCTTATTTTGAGAAAGTGAAGGGTGTGGTCTGGGAGAACAGGTATATTCCAGCCAAGCACTTAAAGGTTGTGGGGTAGAAACCCACGGCAGGGAGGTCAGGTGACTAATTAAAGTCTGATATAGGTTGTGTGTTAGAACTAGGATGTGTGGCATTATATTGAGGAAATTGACCTGTGTTGTGTGTACCTACAACTAAGGTAAATGTGTGCCACCGGTTTGACTAACCAAAGCAGGAGTCTCATGTATAGATAGGGAACATTTGTTGTAGTAGGTAGTTCTCAGCCGAGAAGGTTTTGTTTTTGTTTGTAAAGGCAAACTGTTTATGCACTTATAAGTGAATAAATACCAAACTTGAGTGCAATACAGTCTGTTTCCGGCACTGCTACCAAGTATTTACCTGAGCGGTTCCCCACACTATGTATCTTGAGTAAGGAGTAGAAGGATGGCTATTAGAGATGAGCGAACAGTGTTCTATCGAACTCATGTTCGATCGGAAATTAGGCTGTTTGCCATGTTCGAATCGAACACCGCGTGGTAAAGTGCGCCATTACTCGATTCCCCTCCCACCTTCCCTGGCGCCTTTTTTGCTCCAATAACAGCACAGGGTTGGTGGGACAGGAACTACAACACCGGTGACGTTGAAAAAAGTAGGAAAAACCCATTGGCTGCCGAAAACATGTGACCTCTGATTTAAAAGAACAGCGCCGCCCAGGTTCGCGTCATTCTGAGCTTGCAATTCACCGGGGACGGAGGTTTCCGTCCATTTAGCTAGGGCTTAGATTCTGGGTAGGCAGGGACAGGCTAGGATAGGAAGGAGAAGACAACCAACAGCTCTTGTAAGAGCTAAATTCCAGGGAGAAGCTTGTCAGTGTAACGTGGCACTGACGGGCTCAATCGCCGCAACCCAGCTTTCCCCGGATCCTGAATGGAATACACTGACAGTGTATTCCCGTATACCCTATATATACCCCCGATCCCCGTTCCAACGGTGTGCCCCCCCACCTTCACCCCAGAAATACACTGCAAGTCCCCTAGCAATAGAATTGGGGCTATATACACCCACTATGTTTGCTACTGCCATATAGTGCCATTGTCTGACTGGGAATTCAAAGAATATATTGGGGTTATATACAACTTCAATTCCAGGGAGAAGCTTGTCAGTGTAATGTGGCACTGATGGGCTCAATCGCCGCAACCCAGCTTTCCCAGGATCCTGAATGGAATACACTGACAGTGTATTCCCGTATACCCTATATATACACCCCCGATCCCCGTTCCAACGGTGTGCCCCCCCACCTTCACCCCAGAAATACACTGGAAGTCCCCTAGAAATAGAATTGGGGCTATATACACCCACTATGTTTGCTACTGCCATATAGTGCCAGTTTCTGACTGGGAATTCAAAGAATATATTGGGGTTACAAATACACTCAAGTCCTGCCACTGCCATATAGTGCCAGTTTTTGACTGGGAATTCAAAGAATATATTGGGGTTACAAATACACTCAAGTCCTGCCAGTGCCAAATAGTGCCAGTTTCCGACTGGGAATTCAAAGAATATATTGGAGTTACAAATACACTCAAGTCCTGCCACTGCCATATAGTGCCAGTTTCTGACTGGGAATTCAAAGAATATATTGGGGTTACAAATACACTCAAGTCTTGCTACTGCCATATAGTGCCAGTTTCTGAGTGGAAATTCCCCAAATAATTTGGGGATTCATTCACCCTACATCTCAGGCTCTTGCCATATTCACCCAGGTTGTCAGTGCTGCACCAGCTTGTTCCCAGACAGCTCGGCCCGAAAAACACATTACCTATATAGAGGATTTGGACAATGAAGACAACATGTTCTAAATCTAATGTCTGCACCTTCTCCAGAATTAAAATGAAGGCAGCTATTAACTTTCAAATAGCACTGCACAACGGAAGATCTTATCAGCTTGTCTCATGACATGCTACTAAAAAGTGTCATTTGTGCATCTTAATGTAAATATAGTTGTACAAGCTTTTTGGGTTTTAGGCACTGCCAAGTTATTTATTACCACCCGCTCCCTTATAATGATGATGACGCCAAAGTCACTGTGGGTGTTCAGAGCTCACAGCTTTGGTTGACATTTGTCTTGCTCTCTGTCGGTACCAGCTGTCTTTTTGGATACCGTAAAGTTATGTTTACTTTATTAACAGCTATAGAAGCTTTAGCCAGGTTGTGACGGTGTGTAACCCTAACAACACTAAGTGGGATACACATTAATAGTCAGTCTATGTACGCTAAATGTATCACTGAAGTAATTTTTTTTCCCTCTCCCCTAATATAAGAAAGGAACAGACATTAGACCTAGACCGGGGTTCGAGGCTTGTAAAAATCCAGTATTATTTGTTCTCCATGATGTGAAATATGCGTTAGACTCTTGAAAAGCAACCCAAGATTAAGTCAGCCATGTGTGCCAGTGTGTTACTTGGCATGCCTTTGCAGGCCCCAACTGTAAGGGTCACTCTCCATTTCCTCCATTTTCCACTCCCCTTCACACCATTTGTGGTGAAGCAATGGGATGCACTAAAGTGCACCCTCTAGCCTCGTGTGGGACAAGGACATCAGATGCCACTCCAACCCCCTCGTCTTCCTCCGCCAGCCAACGGTGCGAAGATGAGAGGAGTGTGCTCTGAATGTTTTCTGCCTAGCAGAGGCTAGTTCTCACTTACAAAAATGGCCCCACTTTGACCTGTATATCAGGCACAATGGTGTAGGTTTCAAAGAAACATGGCACCAACAAGTTGAAAACGTGGGCCATGCGTGGACCGTGTTTGAGTCTGGCAAGCTCCAGATCTGCTACCAGGTTCCAGCCATTATCACAGGCGCAAAAATGCCAGGCCCCAGGTGTAGCAGGGAAAAAAAAATGCCATCTCAGCCAGGATGGCATCCCTGACCTCGGAGGCACTGTGCTGTCTGTCCACCAAGCTGATCAGCTTCAGCACGGCCTGCTGACATCTCCCCACGCCAGTGTTACAGCGTTTGCCGCTAGTAGCTGGGGTGGAGGTTGCAGCATCGTAGGGTTTCAGTCTACTCCTGCCATGAATTTTGGCCTGGGAGAGGAGATAGGCCACCCCAGTTTGCACCCGGGGACCAGACTCCACCACATTCACCCTGCCTGTCCTTAAAGATAAGCACTGCAGCATCCCTGACCACAGGCGCTTGTCCATGTGTCGGTGGTCAAGTGGACCTTGCAGCAAAGCGCAGAGCTCTGGGCCCGACTGATGTTATGGGACACATGCAGGCGCAAGGCAGGGACAGCACACCAAGAGAAGTAGTAACGGCTAGGCCCAGCATAGGGAGGTGCCCCAGCTGCCATCTGCTGACGGAAGGCCTGGGTATCCAGAAGCATAAACAAACACCAACATCTCCAGGGCCAGCAGTTTATCGATGAGGCTGTTAAAGGCTTGGGCATGGGGGTGGGTTGTATTGTACTTCTGCCTGCAATGAAAAGCTTGGGAGATGTGGAGTGGCTGGGAAGAGGCGCATGATGGTGCAGGCCAAAAGGGCGCATGAGGGTGAACTCCCCAATGTGTCAGAGATAGGTGTGTAGGTGTCCTTGCATCATATACTTGCACCATACTTGGCTTTGGAAGTTAATTTTGTGCCAAAAAGTGGTTAAGACAGCGATCCCTCAGCTACTCCCGTTACACTGTCTATTGACAACTCCAGCACTGAAGTTACCATCTGTGGAAGTGGACCACCACTTCTAAGATCCCAAAGGAAGTAGGCAAGAGATGTGCAGTGCAGAAAAAAAGATGAGAAAATAAGTGTAGGCTGTAGAGCACAGAGGGATCGGAGAGGACAGAGCTGGTGTCGGCCAGGTATTCCCACAACATGCGCCTATACTTGTCCCTCCTGGTGACACTAGGCCCCTGAGTGGCAGTAATTTGTCCAGGGGGGCCATTAACTTATTCCAGACCTAGGAATAAGTCTTCCAACAGGGTAGAGTTTTGCATGCATTTGCTTCTACCCACTGTTTTTGCTGCTTAGCTTCCCTCCACATCTTCACTGCTTTCGCCCCTAAACATCACCCCAGTTTATGCATCTGCTTCTACCCTGTTTTTTTGTTGAATTAGCTTCCCTCCACATCTACACTGCTTTCGCCCCTAAACATCACCCCAGTTTATGCCTTTGCTTCTACCCTGTTTTTTTGTTGAATTAGCTTCCCTCCACATCTACACTGCTTTAGCCCCTAAACATCACCCCAGTTTATGCCTTTGCTTCTACCAAGCTTTTTTGTTGATTTAGCTTCCCTCTACATCTACACTGCTTTAGCCCCTAGACATAACCCCTGTCCATGTGGGGTCGGTGGCCTCGTCATCCACCAACTCCTCTTCCAATTGCGCACTGCCCCCTTACTGCAAACCGCACATGACCACAGCTTGCCCTGATGGCAACTGTGTCTCATGATCCCCACTGAGGTCCAGACAAGTCGGTGGCGGGTCCAAAACCCCAAAATTGGAAGGAAATGGCGGATGCTGCAGTATTTCTAACACCTGTTCCTGGTGCTCGGGCCTGGTCTGTGTTGTACCCTGCACCCTGCTTAACGCAGCTGCCATATCCGGATTTGTGATGAGCGCATGCTAATGTTTTGTGTCCAGTGCAATGGATGGGATTTCACATAAGTCTGCCACCCATGGCCACTCATGGTTGAGCAACTGAGGGAGTTGACTTTGACGAACCCGAGGGTTTTGGAGTTGGAACTACATCAAAGGTCTGTGCTGCTCACACACTCTGCTCAACACATGATATGTTTAGTGCCAGCAGTGTGGAGACGTCGCACAACAGCCTTTCCAGCAGGTACAGGCGTTGTAGGAGTGCATAGAGGCTAGCAGCGGCAACTATAGACTTTAAAAACTATCCGCACAAGCGCCACACTTTCACCAGTAGCTCAGGAACATTGGGGTACCTTTTTAAAAAGATTAGCAGCAATGAGTTAAAAACGTGGCCCAGGCATGGAATATGTTGCAGGCTGCCAAGCTACAGAGCCGATCCCAGGTTACGGCCATTATCACACATGACAACATGCCTGGGCCCAGGTGCAGTGGCAAAAACCACATTGCCGTGTCATCGAGGATGGCATGACTCACTTTGTAGGCAGTGTGCTGTCTGGCCCCCAAGCTGATGAGCTTCAGCACGGCCCGCTGACGTCTCCCCACACCAGTGTTGCAGCGTTTCCAGCTCGTAGCTGGGGTCAATCTAACAGCGGAGGAGGGTGGTGTTTCAGCCCTCCTCCCAGGAATGTTGTGTGGGGAGACAAGTCAGGAAAATTCTTGAAACAGGGGAGAGTTTTGCATCTTTGCCCTTGCTGCCTATGGACATCCACACTGCTTTTGCCCCTAGACATCACCCCAGTCCATGCCTCTGCTTTTACCTCCAGTTTTTTATGCTTAGCTTCCCTCCACATCAACAATGCTTGCGCCCCTAAACATCACCCCAGTTTCTGCCTGTGCTTTTCCCCAGCTTTTTTTGTTGATTTAGCTTCCCTCCACATGCACACTGCTTTTGCCCCTAGACATCACCCCAGTCCATGCCTCTGCTTTTACCCCCAGTTTTTTATGCTTAGCTTGCCTCCACATCCACACTGCTTTTGCCCTTACACATTACCCCTATCCATGCCTGTGCCTCTAGCCATAACTCTGCCACCCATGGAAACTCATGGTGCAGAAAGTGAGGGAGCTGACTTTGAGCAACCTTTGGGTTTTGTAGACGGTATTCCATGAAAGGTCTGTGCAGCTCACACACCCTGCTCAAGATATGGTATTGTAGGGTTTCAGCGTGTGTGAATGACGGACAACAGCCTGTGTTTGGACAGATGTAGGCCTTGCTAGAGTGTTTTTAGGCTAGCAGCGGCTAGTGTAAACTTGTGAAAGTGGGTGTCCAAGAGCCACACTTTCACCCTTAGCTCAGCTAATTTGGGGTCTGATTTGAAAAATCGTTGCACCACGACATTGAACACGTGGGCCAGGCATGGAACGTGTTGGAGGCTGGCAAGCTCCAGAGCCCTCCAAAAAGACAAAAAAAGCCTGGCCCCAGGGGCAGTGGGGATAAAAAAAAAAATTGCCATCTCATCCAGGATGGCATCCCTGACCTCAGAGGCAGCGTGCTGTCTGTCCCCCAAGCTGATGAGCTTCAGCACAGCCTGCTGACGTCTCCCCACACCAGTGTTGCAGCGTTTCCAGCTCATAGCTGGGGTCAATCTAACAGCGGAGGAGGGTGGTGTTTCAGCCCTCCTCCCAGGAATGTTGTGTGGGGAGACAAGTCAGGCCACCACATTTTGCGACCCGGTCCACGCCTCAACTACATTCAACCACTGTGCCAAAATTGAAAGGTAGCGTCCCTGTCCGCATGCACTTGTCCATTCGTACCTGGTCACGTGGAACTTTTGGGCAAAGCGCTGAACTTATGGACCGCCTCATGTTTGGGGAAAAGTGCTGGTGTGGATGGCACAGTGAGGTGGCGCAGTAGCCAGCAGGCCCAAAAAGGGCAGAGTGTCCACAAGCCGGGACCCCAACATCTCCTGGGCCAGAATTTTTGAGATGAGGCCGTTGAAGCCTTGGGCATGTGGGTGGGTTGTGCTGTACTTTAGCCTGGAATGAAAGGTCTGGGAGATGGGGAGTCGCATTGCAAAGTGTGTAAACCACACTCAGTTTGTCCTCGACCTATACATTTAGAAATTATCTCCCCAGGCGAGGAACGTGGCCTCGATGGGGGAATTTTTCTAAGAAAGCTAGAAAAGAGGGCATCTTGGGCCTTGCTGGCTCAGGTCTAGCTTCTGTCATGCAGCTGTCTTCTGCCTCTGGACATCCCTTTGCCTCTAGCCACCTTTTTCCCTGCTTAGCTTGCCTCCACATCCACACTGCTTTTGCCCCTAGACACCACCCCAGTCCATGCCTTAGCTTGTACCCCCAGTTTTTGCTGCTTAGCTTGCCTCCACATCCACACTGCTTTTGCCCCTAGACATCACCCCAGTCCATGCCTTAGCTTGTACCCCCAGTTTTTGCTGCTTAGCTTGCCTCCACATCCACACTGCTTTTGCCCCTAGATATCACCCCAGTCCATGCCTTAGCTTGTACCCCCAGTTTTTTCTGCTTAGCTTGCCTCCACAGCCACACTGCTTTTGCCCCTAGACATCATCCCTATCCATGCCTCTGCCCCTAGCCATAACTCTGCCACCCCTGGAAACTCATGGTGCAGAAACTTTGGGAGCTGACTTTGAGGAACCCTTGGGTTTTGTAGATGGAACTCCATCAAAGGTCTGTGCAGCTCACACACTCTGGTCAAGATATGGTATGTAGCGTTTCAGCGTGTGTGGAAATCAGGCAGATGTAGGCCTTGCTGGAGTGTTTTGAGGCTAGCAGCGGCTCCTGTACACTTGCAAAAGTGGGCGCACAAGCGCCGCATTTTCAACAGTAGCTTCGGTACATTTGGGTATGTTTTCAAAAAACATTGCACCACTAAGTTAGACGTGGGCCAAACATGGAACGTGTTGGAGGCTGGCAAGCTCCAGAGCCGCTACCAGGTTCCAGCCATTATCACAGGCGTAAAAATGCCAGGCCCCAGGTGTAGCAGGGAAAAAAAAAATGCCACCTCAGCCAGGATGGCATCCCTGACCTTGGAGGCACTGTGCTGTCTGTCCCCCAAGCTGATGAGCTTCAGCACGGCCTGCTGACGTCTCCCCACACCAGTGTTTTAGCGTTTGCCGCTAGTAGCTGGGGTGGAGGTTGCAGCGTCGTAGGGTTTCAGTCTACTCCTGCCATGAATTTTGGCCTGGGAGAGGAGATAGGGTACCTCAGTTTGCACCCCGGGACCAGACTCCACCACATTCACCCTGCCTGTCCTTAAAGATAAGCAGCATCCCTGACCACAGGCGCTTGTCCAAGTGTCGGTGGTCAAGTGGACCTTGCAGCAAAGCGCGGAACTAAGAGCCCACCTGATGTTGAGTGACACGTGCTGGTGCAAGGCGGGGACGCCACACCGGGAGAAGTAGTGACGGCTAGGGACGGCATAGCGAGGTGCCACAGTTGCCATCAGGTCCGGGAAGGCCGGAGTTTCAACAAGCCAGAACGCCAACATCTCCTGGGCCAGCAGTTTAGCGATGTTGGCGTTCAAGGCTTGCGTGGGTGAGTGGTTAGCGGTGTATTTCTGCCGGCGCTCCAATGTCTGAGAGATGGTGGGTTGTTATAAAGAAGCGCCTGATGGTGCCTTTGATGGTGCAGGAGAAGGAGATAAGACAGAAACAGGGGAGGATGAGGGAGAAGTCAACAAAGTGGCGGAGGCAGATGAAGTGATGTCCTGGCTCGTCCTCTGGAGTGCATCGCCAGCACTGTGAGCAGAGGCAGTGGCATGAACGGCGGGCGACGTTTGTCCTGCCGTTGCTGCCTGCCACTGATTCCAGTGCTTGGATTCCAAATGACGGTGCATTGAAGTGGTGGACAGGTTGCTCTTCTCAGGGCCCCTACTCGATTTTGAGAGGCAAATTGTGTAGACGACACTATATCTGTCCTCGGCGCATTCCTTGAAAAAACTCTACACCTTCGAGAAACGTGCCCTCGATGGGGGAGTTTTTCTGGGTTGGGTACAAAAGGGAACATCTTCGGACATTCCGGGTCAGGCCTGGCTTCGGCAAAGCAGCTGACCTCTGCCTCTGGACATGTCTCTGCCTCTAGCTACCCTTTTTGGTGCTGCACCTGCCTCAACATCCACACTACTTTCCCAGCTTGACATCCGCCTTGTCCAGGTGGGGGTCGGTGTCCTCGTTGTCCACCACCTCCTCTTCCAACTCCTGTCTCGCCTCCTCCTCCTGCACAATGCGCATGTCAACTGGCTGCCCTGACAGCAACTGCATCTCATCGTCGTCGATGAGGGTGGGTTGCTGGTCATCCGCCACCAAATCGACTGGAGATGGAGGAGACTCTAGTGTTTGAGCATCTGGACACAGATACTCGTCTGTTAGGTCCGTGGAATCGCGAAATGGAGGGGCAGGTTGCGGTACAGTCAAAGGAAGGGAGAACAGCTCTGGGGAGCAGGGACAGTTGGGGTTATTGTTCTGGGAAGATTGGGAATTTTGGGTGGAAGGAGGACAAGACTGTTGGGTAAGAGGAGGAGAGGAGGTAGAGGCTGACTGGCTGGTGGACAATGTGCTTTAAGCGTTATCCGACAGCCATTGCAAGACCTGTTCCTGGTTCTCGGGCCTACTAAGGTTTGTACCATTCAGCCTAGTTAATGTGGAACTTTTGTGCAAAGCGCAGGGCCCGCCTGATGTTAAGGGACACACGCTGGTACAAGGCTCAACTCACCCTAAGGGCCAAAAACACTGCTGGTACAAGGCTCTACTCATGCCAAGGGCCTCAATCTCTGCTGCTGGTAGCTCAGCTTAAGGTCCTGTAACTTTGTTTGGAAGGGCTCATGTTAAGGGCTAGAAAAGTCAATTTTGGAAGGTCTTACCAAATCACACACACAAAATGACAGTTGTGGGTGAAGACTAAAGGATTTCCCATTGCCTATTCCATCTGTGGTTGTCATGGTTTAAAGGGGTGGTTGTTACTGTTTGTTGAGCTTAAATTGGGGTTTGTGTCCATCCATTTGGGGAGTAAAGAAGGTTTCCAGGTATTTTCCCACTCTGATAGAGGTTTTTTTGAATGTGGAAAGTGTGTAGTTGTTAGGCTGTGATAGTGGGGTAATAGAGGGTCTTTGGTGTGTTAGATGCCCCCAGACATGCTTCCCCTGCTGTCCCAGTGTCATTCCAGAGGTGTTGGCATCATTTCCTGGGGTGTCATAGTGGACTTGGTGACCCTCCAGACACGGATTTGGGTTTCCCCCTTAACGAGTATATGTTCCCCATAGACTATAATGGGGTTCGAAACACGTTCGAACACTCGAACAGTGAGCGGCTGTTCGAATCGAATTTCGAACCTTGAACATTTTAGTGTTTGCTCATCTCTAATGGCTATCACTGGACACACTGGAAAGAGAAAGTCAAACTCTGCCTTATCAATAATCTCTAGCGCCCCTAATAGTATGGGTTTAAGTTACTGATGAAAGGCAGAGATGGGGTTGCTGTCCAGTTTGTCATAGAACGCTGTGTCCAATACAATTTTTTTGTATTGAGACATATCTAAAACCACCAAGGAATTTCCTCCTGAGACTAATCGTATATACTTGAGTATAAGCCGAATTTTTCAGTACAGTTTTTGTGCTGAAAAATCCCCCCTCGGCTTATACTCGAGTCAACAAAAAAAAGAATTATTTTTTTTTAAAGGTGGGGAGGGTGTCTATGACCAATATCAGTGAATAGAATCTCCCATAAAATAGTGGGGGGAAAAAGAAGCTTTAAAAAGAAAATTTTAAAAAAAGTTGTAAATCCCTCCTTTCCCTAGAATACATACAAAAGTAGAAAATTACTATGAAACACATACACATTAGGTATCCCTGTGTCTGAGAGTGCCCGGTCTACTGAATATAGGGTATCTGCAGTGCTCCTGTTCCGTCGGGAAGGGGTTAATAGGAGCACTGCAGATACCCTATATTCAGCCAGACTGAATTCCAATTGGGGGGAAAAAAACAGTCCTCAAGCTCAGGGAAGGGGCAGGCAGACAACCAAAACAGCCCCTCCCCTTTCCCAGCATCTACTGCACCCAAAAACTCCGACCATTTTAATTTTTGAAATTTTCCAGTAGCTGCTGCATTTCCCCCCCATCGGCTTATACTCGAGTCAATAAGTTTTCCCAGTTTTTTGTGGTAAAATTAGGGGCCTCGGCTTATATTCGGGTCGGCTTATACTCGAGTATATATGGTAATTGGTCCTTAGGCACATAAAAGCTGACTCTTATGTGTGCTGTCATTACCGCTTACATTTATTTGTGTAGACTATATGTGATATTTTTTATTAGTTTCTTCCTTAGATAATCCTTTATTAGGACCTAGGTAATTCCGCTGTGACCCTTTGGTAATGCATCCAATGCTTTACATATTAAACTGCTGTACTCACTAGTTAGCAGCAATTTTAGTTTTGCTATTCAGTTAAGTCATCTGTCTATTTACGATCGGTATACTTAACTACCTATATTACAGCGTTGCAATCTACTTCCTGCTTTATTTAATTTTCGTATTATGGTTCAGTCATATATTGTTAAAGGGGCTCTATCACTAGGAAAAGTCATTTTTAACTAATCACATCTTTGCATAGCCTTTAGAAAGTCTATTCCACACTTACCTTTAGTATGTAGATTGACTTAGTGGTTTCTGAATAAGTCCGTTTTTATTCATATGCTAATTAGACTGGTGCACGATACATCGTGCACTCCTCTCCTGTTGTTTCCTATGGGAGACTGCTGATGATGATGATGACTCAGCTTCCTGTTTGCCTCACACACATAGGAGATAATAGGAGAGAGGAGGCTGCTGGGAACTTCCTGTACTGGCTGGAAGCTCATTAGCATATGAATAAAAACGGACTTATTCAGAAACCACTGACGCTAGGTTCACACCTGCGTTCAGCTGTCCGTTCTGTGGTTTCCGTCTTCTGCATGCCAGAAGACGGAAACCACAGACCGGGTACGGCCGTGAGCGGCGGTGAGCGCTTTATGCTCTCCGCCGCGAAACCGGTTTTTTTAATCCGGACACAGAGTACTGCATGTCCGACTCTGTGTCCGGATTACAAAACCCTGTCCCTGAGAATCAGGAAATAGACTATTGTGGTAAGCTACTTAAATGGAGGATTGATCTAGATATATACCGATAATGTTCATTTTGTAGTTCAAATAATCTGGCTTTCCCATATATTACGGTATTATAATTGTAAGTTATACTGCATATGTATGGTAGGCACAGCTAGAGTTTAGAATAGACCGGGAAATGATCTATATATAGTCCGATCACATGATGGATCAAGTGACACACCATATGATGTTTGATTAACATATGTCCTGCCCCCTTCTTTGACAATCAGGAAGCAGACTGTTGTGGTAAGCCATTCTAATGGAGGATTGATACTTTAGATATATACGGTACTTGTTCTCAAATTTGGTAAGTATACATATTTGTATAGAACAAGAACTTTATATATAATGAAACACCCTTTCAGACCTCACTCTATAGGAAGGGTGTGTGATACCTTTAAATTCGCTACGACACAGTGCCTCCACCCGAATCTTTCTCGGAGCTCTGTAGGAAGGCAGGGTGGTTGTCCTCTTCTGCCAGGGGAAACCCCTGCCTAAGCTCAGTACACACTCACAGAAATAGGGGTAAAACAACCGGGGAATAATTATTGGGATAGAAGTAAATAGGAGTGCACTCAGGAGAACAAATTGCAAAAGTAAAAAGGTAAGATAGCATATAACATAACACATAAGCAATCCAGCGGTTGCTCCTTTGTAACCATGAGCTATAAATACTTGCCAGGCCTGGCAGATATAGTAGTATAAATGGATCCCCTAATACTCTAAACTCTGGGGAACACAGGATTAATGTACAATGACCCACACATAGTACATAATTCTCTCACACAGATAACTTGGCACACACACTCCACATAGCTAGCTGCATGTACCAAATCTCCCCTAATAAAGCTGCAGCAACATAAATAACTCAGTCCATCAGTTGGGGCCCTGTTGCGGCGGGTGTTGGTGCGCTTGCTGGAACCGTTGGTGCACTTAGGATTACAGTCCTCAGAAATAGTTCCCACAACAACTCTATAACACAGTTCAGCAGTGGCTACTAACAACTCCCAGACACATAGGTGCATCCACTTCCAGAATTCTGCTTGGCTCTGCAGCAATCAAGTCCTGGTAGAGTGGGGGGCAGGGTCCGTCTGTGTAATGAGACAAGGGATCTCTCCAGAGCCAAGTTGTAGAGCTGTCTAGCTGCAGTGTGACCTCCTCTCCTGGTCTTAGCTGCTGTGCTGGCAGGACTGTCCCTGGAGCTCTCTCCTGTGTCTGCAGGTGCTGGACTCTCTGCTCTCCCAAACATGAGGTACCCTCATCTCCTTCCTGCTTTTCCTTGACCCACAATCCCCTTCTCCCCAATCCTCTGCTGCTCCTCCCCTAGGTGGCAGGGGCACATAGAAGCAGGTGGGGCTGGGATAGGTAATCCAGGGTGTCTCAGCAGTACTGCCTTCTGCTGCTGTTACATCCTATCCTCCTACTAATATTATAAATGTAAAAGTTTGTGCATTTGGATGTTTGAATGTTTGTTCCTCAATCACGCAAAAATGGCTGAACAAATTTGCATGAAATTTTCCACATACATAGATAGGAACTCCGATTAAAACATAGGCTACTTATTATCCTGGTAAATGACATCACTACACGACTGCAGTGAAGGAATTTAGGTTCACACAACACTAAAGGACATGTGATGATGTCATCACAGGTCCTTGAGCCATTCTCAGATAGGATCATGCTAGGCAGTGGGCGGAGCTACATGCTATTTTGTGGGCGGAGCTATATAGGATGAAGCTGGACAGTGTGAAAGCTGAAGAAAATGGAGTCTCGTAGAAGATCAGGAGACTACAGAACATGTGTATGGGTAAGAGGACTATATCGGGTGTAGAATTTCAGTGAGTACTACAGGGAATGTGTTGTTCTGCCTTTGATGGGAGAGAACTTTGGCACATTTCAGCAACATCCGTTCAGCCCTTTTAACACAGAAGCTGCTCAGTCACATAACCAAACCCCTGTAATCACAATTGCCCGATGTAAGAGAGTTTAGGCAGCGCTGTAGCCCACCTCTCTAGGCTCTCCATATGCAAACATGTACATACAGCTGGGTATCCTATGCATATGCAGTGATGTAGCAGATCTGAGACGCGGGAGCAGGCTGATCGAACTGTGGCAAATTTCTGCAACATCCGTTCAGCCGTTTCCAACACAGAAGCTGCTCAGACACTAAGATAAGATAATCCTTTAATAGTCCCACAGTGGGGAAATTTCAGTATGTTACAGCTGCATAGTAATACAGGTACAGGATAATACACAGTAATATATTACAGAAGTAGACACACATATGCTGAGAAAGGTATACTAGGAGTCCATAGCAGCTAAGGAACAGAGAAGAAAGGAGGAGGACATTCATAGTCATTTAGTTCTCTGTGCGGAGTGATCTTTGCTTGGTCTGATGTAGATTGTACAGCCTGATCGCGGTTGGAAGGAAGGACTTGCGATAGCGCTCCTTCTCACACTTGGGGTGAAGCAGACGGTCACTTACAGTGCTGCCAAGTGCCATCAAGGTCTCATGCATGGGGTGGGATTTGTTCTCCCACATGGAGGTCACCACAGACAGTATCCGTCTGTCACCCACCACCTGTACTGGGTCCAGGGGGCTCCCCAGGACAGAGCTGGCCCTTCTGATCAGCCTTTCAAGTCTATTTCTGTCCCTGGTTGATATACTGCTCCCCCAGCAGGCTACACCGAAAAAGCTGAAGCAACCACCGAGTTGAAAAAGGCCCTAAGAAGTGACCCCTGTACTCCGAAGGCCCTCAGCCTCCTGAGCAGGTAGAGTCTGCTGTGACCCTTCCTGTGCAGCGCCTCCAGGTGATCAGCCCAGTCTAGTTTATTATTGAGGAGCACACCCAGATACTTATAGGTCTTGACTATCTCAATGCATGTCCCCTGGATCTCCACCGGGGTCGGAGCACTCCTCCGTTTCCCAAAGTCCACCACCATCTCCTTGGTCTTCCCAGCATTAATCCTGAGATGGTTCTGCTGGCACCATTCAACAAAATCCCGGTTTAAGTCTCTGTATTCCCTATCGTCGCCATCAGTGATAAGGCCGACTATAGCAAAGTCATCAGAGTACTTCTGTAAGTAACAGCTGGATGAGTTGTGCCTAAAGTCAGCAGTGTACAGTGTGAAGAGGAATGGGGCAAGAACTGTACCTTGTGGTGCCCCCGTACTACAGATCACAGTGTCAGACACACCGTCCTGGGCTCTCACATACTGAGGGTGGTTTGTCAGGTAGTCTAGGATCCAGTTGGACAGGTGATGGTCCACACCACCAAGGTTCAGCTTCTCCCTCAGTAGCTCTGGCTGAATGGTGTTGAAAGCACTGGAGAAATCAAAGAACATTATTCTCACAGTGTTCCCGGGTTTCTGTAGGTGAGAGAGAGCTTTGTGAAGAAGGTGGATGATGGCGTCATCTACCCCAATGTCCGGCCGATAGGCAAACTGGAGGGGGTCCAGAGCAGAGCACACTAGAGGGCGTAGGTGTGTCAGGACCAGTCTCTCTAGGACCTTCACCAGGTGGGATGTCAGTGCTACAGGTCTGTAGTCATTGTAGTCCATTGGGTTGGGTTTCTTTGGGACTGGTACCACACAAGATGTTTTCCACAGTTGAGGTACCACTCCTAGCTTTAGACTTTGTACATGTGCGTAATAATACCACACAGCTGGTCTCCGCACATTTTAAGAACTCTTGGGCTTATCCCATCGGGTCCTCCGGCCTTGTCTGCTTTAATCCTCTTGATTTCCCGACACACCAGAGACTCCTTGAGGATCAGACAGTCGGATTGCAATTTACTGCCAGTCGGTGGGGGTTGGGTCTTGGTGTGTGAGGGGAGGGGGGTTGCTTGTGAGGGGGGAGTTGGTTTGGAGTCGAATCTATTGAAGAATAGATCTAGCTCATTAAGCCACTTCCTGTCACCATCTATCTGATGAGCTGCCTTTTGTTTGTGTCCGGATATCACCTTCATAAGAACACCTCTCTAATCCAAATGGCCAGATGTAGCAGAGCTTAAGCAGTGCTGTAGTACAGCTGAGTACGCTGTCCATATGCAGAGATGTTCATACAACTGAGTATGCTGCACATACGCAGTGATGTAGAAGAGCCGAGACGCGGGAACAGGCTGATCATCCACAACAGCAATTGGCTAAATATAAGCGGCTCAGCGCCAACACCAACCCACAGACGAAGTCGCGGGTAGATGCTAGTATATGATAATTTTATAAGTACAATCTACATGTCAATATGTAAGATTATGCGGTTGATTCCATTAATGTTTACTACTGGGCGTGCAACCAAACTAGGAGTGGCACCAGGGGGTTTAAAAGGTACAAAATCTCAGTATGGCTCAAGGACCTGTGATGACGTCATCACAGGTCCTTTAGTGTTGTGTGAACTTAAATTCCTTTACTGTGGTCATGTAGTGACGTCATTTACCGGGATAAAAAGTAGCCTGTGTTTTAATTGGGGTTCCTATCTATGTATATGGCAAATTTCATGCAAATCCGTTCAGCAAGTGTGTTCGGTATTCCGTTCGGGGGGTCCCCATGCAGACTCTCCTGAACGGATTACTAACACAGATGTGAACGAGGCCTAATGTGGCAGATATCCCACAGTAGGCTTAACATGTGGGGTCATAGCCTTAAAAGATTGAGTCTACACATTACAGAAAGATAGCTTTTTAACCATTGTAGAAATACAGTGGGAAAAAACTGTTTTCTAATTCCACCAATGTGAATGAAATTTCATTTAATCTCATCCACCCATTGCAGAAAAAAAAATGCTACAAAAATATGACATGTTAATTTTACCAAGCAAAATGCAACATTTCCCCATTATCCCTGTACTGGCCCACCTTGCTCTCTGCCATAGTCCCTCCCACTTTTCTAAAAAAAAAAATGCTACAAAAATATGACGTTAATTTTACCAAAGAAAATGCAACATTTCCCCATTATCCCTGTACTGGCCCACCTTGCTCTCTGCCATAGTCCCTCCCACTTTTCTAAAAGTGATGAGTAGGTCAGAAAATGGAGAAAGTGGTGCACTTTTTGGCGCAAACAGCCACTTTTGCACCAGAAAACTGTAGTGTCTATTTTAGTAAATGGCTAACACTTCGTAACATGCACTTACATCAGTATTGAACCCTTTTCATTTTATGAGCACCAGAGGATCCCTCAGTGAGCCCAGGCTCTAATGCAATAATTGTCCAGCAAGAAGACACCAAGATTTGAAGGGCACTATAGTCTATTACTTGGGGTTGTTGGAGGTTGGGCCCTCAGAATAATTTTATCCGGTAGTCCCAATGAACCTCAGTCTCACACTAATATAAAATGTTTCCCACAGGTCAATGGAAAGGATACGAGTTGCAGTAATTGGAGGAGGACTGGTTGGTCTCTCAACAGCACTTTGCATTACAGAAAGTCTTCCGCAGTGTTCAGTCACTGTTATTTCTGAGTCATGGTCCCCATACACCACAGGTGATGTTGCAGCAGGATGCCTTATCCCTCATACTTATCCTGGTAAGTGTGAGTTATATTGCTATAATGTACAAGAGCAGGAGATTGTAAATACCAAGCCTTAAATCCTTTTTACCTGAAAGAAATAATACACGTATAACAAAAACTAGAAAAATCTTATTGTTCATCTATTGATCTTGTTCCATGTTGTAAAACAAATCTGTCTGTTCCAGAACTTATCCATACTCCAGATTTCTGCAGAGTGACAAACAATAAAGCACATTAAGTCATATCTCATTAAGGAAAGTCACATTTTCAGCTACAAGGTCAGGTATTTAAATATGGCTGCCTCAGTCAAAGTTGACCGGAGTGTCATTTTTTTGGGAGGATTGCCAGTGCCCAGAACAAGATCCAAGAGGAATTAAAATTAATAAATTAATAATTTTTTTTTCCTATACAGTGAACGCCATAACGGGGGGGGGGGGGGGGGGGATCTGAAGTGCCAAACACACTTTTTTTTGCTGTTTTGCCTGTTTTGCCTCTGATAAAAAAGGTTTCCTCTGCAGACTTTCTGCTTCCATTATACATATAGAGAAATCGGAGTTTTCGGAGGTATAATTGACATGCTGCGATTTCCAAAATTGTGACAGTTGCGCTGCACATATTATTTTGCATTGTGTGGAAGGGATTTGCTTAAATTCCATCCACTTTCCAGTGACTGTAAAACGCCACAGCCAAACCTCGGCGTATACGCCACGAGGGGCCCCAGCCTTACCAAGGTACTACATTATTAGAAATTATCCCCTTTGCAGACGATGCATAACCATGACCCCAGTCAATATCCGGGTAGTTAAAATTTCCCATTAAGACCACTTTAAGGTACGTTCATACAGGGTTTTTTGGATCGGATTTTGACGTGGGAATCCGCTCCACAAAACCTCCCATGGCTAGCAGCGAATGTCGCGGCATTCTGACAATCGCGGCATTCCGCTCCAGATTAGGCCCAAATGAATGGGCCTAGTCAGGAGGGAGTGTCGCGCTGTGGATGCCCGCGGCACATTCAGCAGCAGAATCCGCGGGAAGATAGGGTAGCTCGCTTCTTTTTTCTGTGAGCGAGGAGTAAAAAGTGAATGGCTCCCATTGAAGTCAATGAGAGGCATTTTTTTGAGCCGGATTCTAAGGTCGATTCCACGTCAAAATCCGGTCCAAAAAACACTGTGTGATCTCAGCCTTTCCTGTCTCTGTCGTTCACTCAATTTCCTTATACAATTGAACCTCTAACTCCTGAGTTATGTTGGGTGGTGTCTAGATTATACCAAAAAGTATTTTAATCAGTGATCAGATCCTTATGCAATCCCACCTACAAGGATTCCACATCCTCACCTTCTTCACCCACATACACTCTCCACCTTCCTTACTTTACTCCCCACATCTCAGCCACACCAACTATATCAATGTTTTCCTTCCCCCTAAGACTCCTGACACATATGGGAAACTAGCCTTACTTAGTGTTGTGTCTCCTGATAGGGTAGCCCAGGATATGGTTTTCTGGACAGTTTGATACACTATATATCATGATTAACGTTTCTCATTATTGTTAAAATATAAAATACACAAAAAAAGATTTTTCTTCTGTTCTACTTGTACTCTACCTATATAAATCCTGAGGCAATAGATAGGGTTAGAGAATGGGGACAAAAGAGTCCAGTAAGAAATGTTTTAAGACAAAAATGTTTGTCTTCTAGGTGTATGATGGACCATAAGCAACTTGTTATAATTGATCAATTTCTCATTATTCTTACAATTTTCTATAGTGCTGTACATAAATTGTAATTGCTTTTCACATAAAGCAACCGACCTGCCTGCAAAATTCAACTGTTACAAAGATCACTGTATTACAGCTTCTCCACCCTCTGCAAACTGCATTCAGATAAAAATCAGAGATAGTGTGCAGGCAAAATCGGTTAGTAGTTGGTTTTTTATACTTTATCATACCCTAAAGCTTTCAATAAATCCAATTCTTTCTTCCCCAGGAGATAAGTGGATCCGATTGGTCTAACAGAGCATTCATTGTTATGGTGGATTCATAGACCTAGCTCTCCAACATATAGATAAAACTTTGCTTTATTTCACTTATACAGTCCTATGAAAAAGTTTGGGCACCCCTATTAATCTTAATCATTTTTAGTTCTAAATATTTTGGTATTTGCAACAGCCATTTCAGTTTGATATATCTAATAACTGATGGACACAGTAATATTTCAGGATTGAAATGAGGTTTATTGTACTAACAGAAAATGTGCAATATGCATTAAACCAAAATTTGACCGGTGCAAAAGTATGGGCACCTCAACAGAAAAGTGACATTAATATTTAGTAGATCCTCCTTTTGCAAAGATAACAGCCTCTAGTCGCTTCCTGTAGCTTTTAATCAGTTCCTGGATCCTGGATAAAGGTATTTTGGACAAACAATTCAAGTTCAGTTAAGTTAGATGGTCGCCGAGCATGGACAGCCCGCTTCAAATCATCCCACAGATGTTCAATGATATTCAGGTCTGGGATGGCCATTCCAGAACATTGTAATTGTTCCTCTGCATGAATGCCTGAGGATTTGGAGCGGTGTTTTGGATCATTGTCTTGCTGAAATATTCATCCCCTGCGTAACTTCAACTTCGTCACTGATTCTTGAACATTATTCTCAAGAATCTGCTGATACTGAGTGGAATCCATGCGACCCTCAACTTTAACAAGATTCCCGATGCCGGCATTGGCCACACAGCCCCAAAGCATGATGGAACCTCCACCAAATTTTACAGTGGGTAGCATGTGTTTTTCTTGGAATGCTGTTTCTTTTTGGACGCCATGCATAACGCCTTTTTTTATAACCAAACAACTCAATTTTTGTTTCCAAAATGAAGCTGCCTTGTCCAAATGTGCTTTTTCATACCTCAGGCAACTCTATTTGTGGCATACGTGCAGAAACGGCTTCTTTCTCATCACTCTCCCATACAGCTTCTATTTGTGCAAAGTGCGCTGTTTAGTTGACCGATGCACAGTGACACCATCTGCAGCAAGATGATGCTGCAGCTCTTTGGAGGTGGTCTGTGGATTGTCCTTGACTGTTCTCACCATTCTTCTTCTCTGCCTTTCTGATTTTTTTCTTGGCCTGCCACTTCTGGGCTTAACAAGAACTGTCCCTGTGGTCTTCCATTTCCTTACTATGTTCCTCACAGTGGAAACTGACAGGTTAAATCTCTGAGACAACGTTTTGTATCCTTCCCCTGAACAACTATGTTGAACAATCTTTGTTTTCAGATCATTTGAGAGTGGGCTGTCCATGTTCGGCGACCATCAAACTTAACTGAACTTGAATTGTTTTGTAGAAAGAAATGGTCCAAAATACCTTCATCCAGGATCCAGGAACTGATTAAAAGCTACAGGAAGCGACTAGAGGCTGTTATCTTTGCAAAAGGAGGATGTACTAAATATTAATGTCACTTTTCTGTTGAGGTGCCCATATTTTTGCACCGGTCAAATTTTGGTTTAATGCATATTGCGCATTTTCTGTTAGTACAATAAACCTCATTTCAATCCTGAAATATTACTGTGTCCATCAGTTATTAGATATATCAAACTGAAATGGCTGTTGCAAACACCAAAATATTTAGAACTAAAAATGATTAAGATTAATAGGGGTGCCCAAACTTTTTCATAGGACTGTATCTCACCTTCCACTCCTTTTAATGAATATAAATTTATAGTTAACCTGGAACTGACTTATGCTGCCTTATCTGAGGGCATAATATGAGCAAGAATAGATATTGAGTTCTGTGATACATAGATTTATGTGATTTGAAATTGTAAAAAGAGGAGTAAGAGCTCACAGGACTCTGAAGAGAGACGGTGAGAGTCCTGCTGACTCCGCCAACACAGTGTTCTCAGCATCCTCTGTACTGCATTTCTTGTTCTTTATTGAGAGCTTAATCCTTCTTCTTGTAGAGTACAGTGTACAGCTTTGTGAGTGTAATGACAAGCCACGAAAAGTCTTTGTGATTCCATTTAGATCCATCATGTAATTCAAAGCATATGGGTCATTGGGATCGACAGATATATGGATTCCTAGTTATTTAATGGTCTTAGAGGACCAGAAGAAGGTGTAAGTTAGGTGTAACTGTTCAACTATCTAGGCAGAAAGGATAACATTTAGCTCTGTGTGTTTGGAAATACTCATTTTCTAGTTACTAAAATGGCTGAAAGTGTTAATTTAATTAAAGGTTGGTAATTTGAGGAGTGATCCCTTTTATATCCCCAAGATATTGAGATTGTTCCGGATGGTGACCAGACAGTTTTCCATTACTATGGCAAATAAAATGGAGGAAAGCGGGCACCTCTGAAAGCTAGTGCAAATGCACATGGAACAGGGCAGTACCAGCCACACCAGTCCAGAAGGAACAGCCATTTTGTCAACAAATTGGTGCTGGGGGCACAGAATGGGAAAGCCGAAGTTTTAATTTTATTCTCTATCCACAGGATGCTCCCCAGTCTGAATAGTGAAGCCATGCATGCCCACTACCTCTTCTTTCACTGTCTAGGAGGCTACCAGAGATAAGAGTTAATGCTCAGCTCTCTTTGGCAGTGTCATAGAGAATACATGGAGAGGCAGCACGCTGCTCAGTTTGGACTGGGGAACAGGACTTGTATTCTTGTGATTAGTGGGGTTCCAGCAGCCAAATTCCCATCAATCAGCATAGGTGATAACATTAAAACCTGGGTCAACCCCTTTATATCCCATTACCAGATCTGCTTGTAAACAAGTTGAGCGACTGCTGCTATTCAAGAGGCCATTCTATAATACTTGTCTTCTTACCCAGACTGAACACAATAGGTGGACATTCTGATCACCATAGGACACTATACGAAACTGTAAAAACAATATCTAGACACAGAATCAGGTTTTTAAATGTGTCCAACTAAAAAAAAAAATGTGTATTGCCTGATCTAACAGAAAAATCGAATGTTTTATAGCTTCAGTCCAGAATGTCATGTGAGCAATAAAAAATGGGACAGATACCGTATATTATTGGATCAGTTTCCTAGATTAAATACCTTAAGAAATAACATTCGCATCAAACACCACTTTTTGTGACACATTTAGACAAACACAAAGCCGAATAGTAGAAAACAATGTCATGCCCATCATAGCAACACCATTTTCGCCAACAGGGCAAATGTGGAGTATGCTGCATAGTAGAGAGATACCGAGACTCTGTTTACACTGCTTGGCTTTGTCAATAAATCTATTGTACTATGTTCGTGCTTGAACAAAAATGACAAATGTATAGCTATATAGACAAAATTAACCTCTGTAATTCTCAGTCTGTTTGATTTGGGTCTAGGCATATGTGCACAAACATTGAGATATCAGCTATTGTTTTGATCTTCAAGAACTATCTGTGGTAAATGTAACCTTCAACCCATTTTATTAACAAATTGCCTCTCTGTTTTGTAAGACACATCACTTCAGCAACAAAAGGAATGGTTTAAAGAAACATTTGACTATTTGTTCAAAATCGCTAACTCCTCAGAGGCTGGCGAAGCTGGCATCTATTTGCTTTCAGGGTAAGTCAAACAAAAATTTACAAGAAAATTGTGCCATTATACTATAAACGGTCATTGATCTGCACTCTATATGAAACGAGGTCTTTCGCTTTCTTTGCCAGAATTTATAAATTTGATACATGATCTTTATTATAGGCACATAGTTGAAATCTTAAAAGGGACCATATGGAAAGGTGTGCTACTTCAATAGTCATAATATACAGAATAATGTTAAAATACATTTTAGCACAGTACACGAGCTTTAGATCAGTACAGTGTAGATATGAAATTCCAAGCTTCTCGACTGAAGGTATTTATAAACCTGCTGATTTTACTGATTCTTTTGTTCACACTGTAGTCTTTAAATGTGTTCTTTTATTATTAGGTGGCAAATATTCAAGTCAGCCCCAAAAGAAACCTATCCATTTTGGTGGCAAACTGTTCTAGGCTTCCATGTGATGAATGAGGTAGAACTGGCAAAATTCCCATCTTACACATTTGGTCAGGCTTTCACAACAATAAAATGCCAGGCTTCACGATATTTACCTTGGATGGAGAAAAGGTATGTTTTCAATTTGTTTTAGGTGAGTTTAGATACTCATACCCCAAAGTTCCCTGAGAGGAGCTTACCTTAAGCCTGGCTCACATCTGTGTTTGGTATTCCGTTCAGGGAGTCCGCTTGGGGACCCCCCCGAAAGGAATACCGATCGCACTGACAAGGGGTGAGCTTATGAAAGTACACGGACCCCATAGACTATAATGGGGTCCATGTTCCGCGTGGTGTCCATACGAATCATGCAGATAGGAAAGTAGTTCATGAAGTACTTTTCTCTCCGCATGTCCCATGCGGACGACACACGGATCCCATTATAGTCTACGATGTCCATCTGTTTTCATTGCTTACCTCTTGTCAGTGTGTTCGATATTCCGTTTGGGGAGTCCCCAAGCGGACTACCAGATGCAGATGTCAACCAGGCTTTACTTGGTTATACATGCTGATATTACAAGGTGGCGTATTTGCTGTCTGTATTTTTTTTTATTTTTATAAAACTGGAAAAATACTGAATATGCCTCCTGGATTCATTCCCTGTTTTGTCCACAAAAAAACAAAAACAGCAAATGCATTGTGCTACAGAAACCACATACAGAGAGTCTGTACAGCAGTCTGTACAGATTCAGTACGATAAAGCCTTAGGTACATAATTTAATTACTATTGTCTTGTCTTTATCAGAGTATGATGGAATTTCTCTACTGATATAAAATGATGTATAGGACATATAAAATATTTCACTCTATATTAGTAGTCTTCCTATATACAACTAATCACATACAATTGCACAGCAGGAGGTAGGGAACATATACTTTAGGTTTATGATCCTTTTTCTACTGGTCGAAAAAAGTGGCAGTGACACATGGAAGATTCAGGATGTCATACACAGATGAACATTATAAATACTGAAGGATCATGGAATTAGATTTTATATTAGAATGTGTATATTTAGTGATATCTATTATTCAACCATACCTGATATTTCTGTACTATTTCCAAATATAGATTTAAAGGCAATGGAGGATACCTGGAAACAAGAAAAGTAAACAATGTCTGGGATCTATATGGCACTTACAATGTGGTTGTGAACTGTTCAGGACTAGGTTCAAGGGATCTGTTTCATGATCAGTCTATATATCCTGTCAAAGGACAAGTAGTGGAGGTCAATGCTCCATGGATAAAACATTTCATTAGAGACGGTGATGGGAACACTTACATTTACCCTGGAATATCTCATGTTACACTCGGAGGAACAAGACAAAAGGATGACTGGAGTTGTCTACCAAATGCACAGGCTAGTAAAGGTATTTTAGATCGATGTTGTCAACTGGAACCTTCACTGCACGATGCCTCAGTAATTCAAGAAAAGGCGGGCCTAAGGCCAACTCGTTCATCCTTAAGGGTAGAAAAAGATATTCTTATTAAAGATGAAAAACAACTTCTTGTTATTCACAACTATGGTCATGGTGGTGGAGGGTTTTCTTTTCACTGGGGAACTGCTAAAACAGCCACTAAAATACTGCAAGAGTTAATTCCTTCATTACAGAATGCTTATGCCAAATCTAAATTATAATTATAACAAACCGAACAGGAGACTTTCACTGTCATTATTTCACATTATGCTTCACATTTGACATTTATGTCCTTCATTTCTGATGTACAGAAGAAAGGGATTATGAATAACTGCAGTTTTTCCATCACGGTATATGTTGATACATTGTACTCCCTGATTAAAATGACTAATATCTGTATTGGAAATTCTTTTAAAGTTGCATTTATATAATTGCATAAGTGTTTTTTTTTAATTGTCCTATTTTATTATTCTCTAAACCAATGGTGCATCTGTGGTTTGTTTTTTAAATGCTTAACATGTGATCATGCACCTATACAATACTGGTTATTGTCATGCTGCACCCATACATGACTGCTCATTGTCATGCTGCACCTGTACATTACTGCTAAAACCTTGCCCCCTACAGTATATGACACCCTTTTTTGCCCCCTCCCCACAGTATATGTCCTCCTTTTATATGCCCCCCCCCCCCCCCCAACACTATATAACCCATTTTTTTATGCCCCCACACAGTGATATGTTAACAGAGTAAATGGTGGAGAGCGTCATCCATGCTCCTGTCCAGGCCGGCTTTTCTGGTTCCTCCAGCTCATGCTGAAGAACCCCAGGTTGCTGGATGTAGCATTATGGCGTTCTTCATCATTGTTTTATACAGTAAGTGAAGCACCACCTAGAGGTAGCAGTGGAGGCCGGCCTGGATAAGAGCATGGAAGGTGGAGTAAAAATTATCAGCTGCTACCAAATGCAATAATACAAGAAGTTTAAAAAAAAAAAAAAAAAGTCCCCTAGTTTATTCCATGAGACGCTGCTTGAGACCATCGCCTTATAAGTTGCCTTATGGATGATGCACCCCTGCCTATATGCTACATATGCCTCACTGCTAATTGCCTTGCTGTACCTGTGCATTACTGCTGATTTTTACAGTACATTACTGCCATGTAATTTACCTGCACAATGGATGGGATTCTTGCTAATCCTATCCACACATTGTAGGGAAAAAAAATCTGCAGTAGAAATGCTGTCATCTCAAAAACGCATGCGTTTTTGTAAATTGCAGCATGCTAATTATACCTCCCGCCCTAACAAGTGCAGTACCAAACTAATCATTAATTTATCCCTAGTTGTCCCTAGTCCTATGCGTTTCCTGACACGCTTGTGTGCCAATCATCAGGGTACCTTTTAAGTTGACTAAAACTTTTTATTTTTTTGTTTTATAGATGTTGGATAGTATTAGTCAACTTAAAGGTCCCCTGATGACTGGCACACATGCGTTCCGGGTAACATGTAGGGATTATGGTCAAATTAAGGATCAGTTGGGTACTTCCTTTGTTAGGGCGGGAGTCATTATATGGGTTTGAGAGTCAGAGATAAAGGGGGAGAATAGGTAATTTTTATTTACTCTCCTGGTGCCCTTCTCTTATCTACGCCTGCTGCACCTTTCCATATTATTTATTATGGCTTCTGACTGTTAATGTATAAGAGTATCCTCACTGTAGTGGCCTTATTATGGTTTTTGAATTTTGTGGCCTTTATGTATTTTAAATATACGTTATTAAACACTACATTTTATTCTATTTACATCAGTGTTTTATATTAATTGATGACTCTGATGTGAGTGTTGTATATCTCCTTTTTATCGTGGGATATTCACACAAGTGCTCATGTTTGTGCTGTTTATGATAACAGAAAGAGCATTGGGATTTTGGCGGGCAGATTTTCAGAAACTTTTTCAGGCACAAAGTTGCATTAGCAGAGCCTCTGAAGTTGCAGAACAGTGGAAACCCTCCAAATTCCCCCCATTTTGAAAACTACACCCCCTCAAGGAATTTATCAGTGGTAAAATGAGCACTTTGTCCCTACAGGTGTTTCACAGAATGTTTTACCATAGGATCGTGAAAATGAAAAATTACTTTTATTTCTAATAAAATGTCACTTTGGCCCCAAATTTGTCATCTTTACAAGGGGTTAAAGTGATTAAAAATAACAAACACTTATACTCAATTTAACTCACCTCCGCTTGGCATCCTCGCTCTGTCCGTGTGTATTTAGCATTTTCTTGGGTCCTCTTCTGTCTGGCATCTGAAGTATCACTCTCCAGACGTCACTGCTGGGGCCAGTGCTTAGGGCCTCAGCAGTCACTTGGGGCGCAATGATATCATTACGCTGGCGCACCTCATGTGACTGCTTGGACCCGATCACAGGCCCCAGCAGTGACACTGGGGGCGCGTAGCCACCGGCAGGAAGAGTCCTGGAAAGAGTATAAGTATTTATTTTACTTTTAGCCACCTTCCCTGGGCTGGTATCAATTGGAAGGAGGCCTTGGACATTTCCATCTGGTTGCAGTGACTGGCAGGTCTCTTGCAGGGAATATGGGTGGAGCCATCTGCGGCTTCATCCCCTTCTGTCTAATGGCTGATAGCAACAAACTGTTAAATACAATCGTAGAGGCTGATCTTTAAACTTCAGGTGACGGTAATACAAAAGTCAATTGCCCTTGAAGAGAATGGCGACTGCTGGGTGAAGAAGGGAGAATAAGGATATTTTAATTCCTGACACTTGTTGCCTGCTTTTACTTCACTCTGCAGTTCAATTCATCCCAAATTTTTAGCCCGTAACAATTGCTAATCAATGATCAGCACATTTAACTTTTAGTTACATGCAGCAATCTTCATGCGTAAGCAACTGCAAGCGTGCTATTACACATCTGCAGTTTTACATATATTAACATTTTTTTTGTGTGGGGGGGGGCACTATATGGGGGACATTATTTTGTATGAAAGATGTTATATATTTATGGGAGACATTACATTGTATGTGGGCAACTACATTGGGGGCATTGTATTGTTTGGGTGCCATTGTATGGGGGACATTATACTATATGGGGGCGGTGATGAGGTCAATGTATTGTGGGGGGGAGGGAACATAGGGATATAGTCACATGGAATAATCTAATTCCACCAGATTCTTCCCTGATCCTGCCTCTCACTGTTTTCAATGCAAGGCAGAGATTGAAGCTTTACAGTTAAAAACTAAGCACCCTGCTTGATAATGAGGTGTATTCCAAGGCTAATACAGATTCAGAGGCTGTGATGCTTATTCATTTGAGCCTAAACAGCAAGGGATAGCCTAAACTCTGCTTTAGCTTTCCATCACTGGGAACTGGAAGGGTCAGTTCACACGTGAAAACCGCCTAGCTTATTTGTGCGAGGTAAAAAACCTCGAGGAGTTTTTTTGACGCTGTTTTTTGCATTCCGCGCGGTTTTTGACGAGGTTTTTGACGCGGTTTTCGCTAGCGGTTTTCGCTAGGGTTTTTTTTTCCTATATGTGCTATAGAAACTGCAGGCGAAAACCGCGCGTTTTTTTGCAAAAAACCGCGCGGTTTTGTGTGCAAAAAACCACGCGGTTTTTTACCGCGCGGTTTTCGCCTCCCATTCACTTCTATGCAATTCTTCAGGCGTTTTCCGCCTGAAGAAAGGTCATGTCGCTTCTTCAGGCGGAAAACGCTAGGAGGAAAAAAAAAGCTAGTGGTCTACATAGACCACCATGTTAAAGGAGAGGTTTTTGAAGCGAATTCCGCTGTCAAAAACCTCCCCTTTGCCCACGTGTGAACTAGCCCGAAGACTGCAAAATAAATGTGGAGGGGTTCAAGCGCCATGATCCCTGCATATCAGTTTTTCCGGGGCAACACAACGACCAGTAATGTTAACGTACCAGGAGGCAAATGTTCACAAATAAAATCTATAGTGGTTTGTTTAGGGATTTCAGCAGTGCCCATCATACAGTGGGTGAACAACACATCTCCCAGCATGTTAACACTACTGTTAATGACGCTATCTTGTAAGAGCTGATCTGCAGGAGTTCTGGCCATTGTAACCCCGCATTTGGAATATTGATGACCTATCCTAAAAACTAGGCGTCAACAATAGGGGTGTGGCTTTTTGCCAAAGGATGTGTGGTCTGAGAATGTGCATTGTGCGCCACCTTGCACATCATCCAATGGAAGCTGTTGTTAAAAATTTAAATCCCACCCCTAACCAATACTGAAGCAAACATTGACTAAAATACAGTATGCAAGTGTGCCTAATGCATTACCCACATAGATCACTGTTTATAGATATACTATACTCTAAATCTAATAAACCAGCTCTATTTGTGAATGAAGCAAAAAAGACAAAATAAGCTTTTAAAAAGTGCAATACTGCATTTGACCACCAGGCTGTGCATAACTCTGTCTTTTACAGAAGAATAAACATACTATTCATACACAACTGTAGAAGGTCAAACATTTGCTGTTTATAGTTCTGAAATATCACTTGAATGCCGCCTGTTTATTTGTATCCATAAACACAGAATTAAAGAGTAAGGGCACATTCACAAGACTGAGTTTCAACCACGAAACTCCGTCCATGTGTTTACCCTTATGTCAGGTGAGGGACTCCTAGCAGTATAGTTACTATACTGTACTATGGTATAGATACTGTAGAGTATAGTTACTGTACTATGCTATAAATGATACAGGACAGTATGTTATTGGGAGGCAGAGACTCCTAACAGCATAGATAAGTAGTATGTTAAGAGTCCCTCTCATGTCTGAAACTCGATTGTGTGAATGTGTCTTAAGGGTGCTGCCATAACCCGACATGTACGATTTTTCTGTCCGCTTGAAAAGTCGGACATCTTTGGGAACGGACAGTTAAGGACAGACACAGACAGTAAAAGAACGCACCCGATCTCCATTTAAATCAATACAAAATGTCACGGACACAGCTATTGTCCACTGCTAATGTCCGCGCAAGATTTTGAACAAAGATTAGCAGTGGACACTACCTGTCGGACACCGACGGTAGTGTTAACGCTCCCTAACCTGCAGGCTGTAGTGCTCTCTTCACTTCCTGCTTTTGTCGGGACATAGGTGGGCGGGGTTTCACTTGCACGGGATTGGTTGTAAATGAATTACCACAGTGTGAAGCTGATGTAGCAGAGCTGGATTTGAGTCAGTTTGCATTACATACAGAGGAAAGGACTCCCTATCTCAACCCTTATCAGCCAAATTCAATTAAACCGACTGATAAAAGCTCAGAAATCCCAGAGCTCTCTGAGAAGCTCCGCTACTTAAAGAGGACCTTTCACCACTTTTGGGCACATGCAGTGTTATATACTGCCAGAAAGCCGACAGTGCGCTGATTTCAGCGCACTGTCGGCTTTCCCGATCTGTGCCTGGTGTAAAGAGCTTACGGTGCCGGTACCGTAGTGCTCTATGGTCAGAAGGGCGTTTCTGACAGTCAGTCAGAGACCTCCTTCTGCCTCGCGGCGCCAATCGCGCTGTGCTGTGGAGCGGGGAGGAACGCCCCCCTCCCTCTGTTCACACAGCTCGTCCATAGACGAGTATTATCAGGAGCAGGAGGGGGGAGTTCCTCCCCGCTCCACAGCACAGCGCGATAGGCGCCGCGAGGCAGAAGGACGTCTCTGGCTAATGGTCAGAAACGCCCTTCTGACCATAGAGCACTACGGTACCGGCACCGTAAGCTCTTTACACCGGGCACAGATCGGGAAAGCTGACAGTGCGCTGAAATCAGCGCACTGTCGGCTTTCTGGCAGTATATAACACTGCATGTGCCCAAAAGTGATGAAAGGTCCTCTTTAAAAGACACAAACAGCTCAGAGCTACTCCCAGCCCCTCCCTCCCCCTCTGAGAGCAGGCAGCTACATCACTTGACAAATGAGCAGATAAATCCAAGGGCCATAGAAACGGAGTGTAAACAATGAAGTGAATAAATTAAGATAGTGGCCAAACAAAGCAGTTTTGATAAAGCAATGCATTTAGGAAAAAGTCTTAAATCCACATAAACTAGCAGTATAGATAGGATCCTTGTGATGGGACAACCCCTTTAACCTTTAATACAGTTGTGATAAAAGGTTTACATACCCCAGCAGATTTTTTTGCCTTTTTTAGAGAATATGAAAGTTATCACAAAAACTTTTTCTCCACTTATGGTTAGTGGTTGGTTGAAGCCATTTATTGTCAAACTTTTGTGTTTTCTCTTTTTTAAATCATAATGATCCTATTCAAAAGTTCACATCCCCCAGTTTTTAATACTGTGTATTTCCCCCTCTAACATCAATGACAGCTTGAATGCTTTTGTGGTAGTTGTGGATGAGGCTCTTTATTTTCTCAGGTGGTAAAGCTGCTCATTCTTGGCAAAAAGTCTCCAGTTCCTGTAAATTCCTGGGCTGTCTTGCATGTACTGCGCGCTTGAGATCTCCGCAGAGTGGCTCAATGATATTGAAGTCAGGAGACTGAGATGGCCAATGACAGGTCGACCTGGTCTTGAGTTTTGGATCATTGTCATATTGAAACATCCAAGTACATCCCATGCGCAACTTCCTGGCACATGAGTGCAAATTTGCCTCCAGTATTTGCTGATAAGTTGCTGCATTCATCTTTCCTTCAACTTTGACTAAGTTTCCTGTGCCTTTGAAGCTCACAGCTCCCCACATCATCAGTGATCCACCTCCGTGCTTTACAGTAGGATTGGTGTTCCTTTCATCATGAGAGGTTGACACCTCTCCAAATATAACGTTTATGGTTGTGGCCAAAAAGTAAAATTTTTGTCTCATCGCTCCAAATTACCTTGTTCCAGTAGTTTTGTGGCTTGTCTCTGTGCTGTTTGGTGTACTGAAGGTGAGAATCTTTGTGGCATTTGCGCAATAACGGCTTTCTTCTGGTAACTCGACCATGAAGCCCATTTTTCTTCAAGTGCCTCCTTATTGTGCATCATGAAACAGCCACAATGATAGTTTTCAGAGAGTCCTATACTTCAGCTGATGTTATGTGTGGGTTTTTCTTTCCATACCGAACAATTTTTCAGGTAATCTTGGTTGGTCTACCTGACCCTGGGATGGTTTTTAGAGTGCCCCTGAGTTTCCATTTGTTAATAACAGTTTGAGCACTGCTGACTGCCTTTATCAATTCCTTGGATGTCTTTTTGTATCCCTGTCCTGTTTTATACAGTACAACTCCCTTTTCCTGTAGATCCGTGGACAATTCTTTTGCTTTCCCCATGACTCAAGGTTGGTTCACACTAGCGTATGTATTCCGTCCGGAGAGAGTCCGCATGGAGACTCGCCGGACGGAATACAATCGCAATTGTAAGCGCTATGCTGACTATAATGGGGTCTGTGTGCTTGCCACGCACTGCCTGCACGAATCATTTGTGCAGGCAGTGCGCGGCAAGCACACGGACCCCAGCGATAGCTCTTCACCGAGGGCACAGTACGGGAAAGCAGACTGTCGGCTTTCTCGCAGTATATAAAACCGCATGTGCCCCAGGAGGTGAAAGGTCCTCTTTAACACTCCTAAAACAGAGTAATTTTTTTTTTTTTTTTACATCTTCTATATTTATCTAAAATTATTCAAGGAAGCTGTAAAGTCATGAGTTCCTTGGGAAATGATTGGATTGGTTATATCAATAGAAAATGTCCTAAAGTGACTGGTTTTCAGATGCAAAATTGGACTGGTGAATAGGGCTTTTGTTAGGAGAGGGAAACTTGGAATCTGCCTATTCAAGCAGGTGAAATTCTTTCAGTAAGGCTTCTAGTTAGACCTCAATGGCTTTTTTTCATTGGAAGGTTTCAGAAGTATTGTTATCTGGGGCCACACGGTGGCTCAGTGGTTAGCACTGCAGCCTTGCAGCGCTGAAGTCTTGGTGTTCAAATCCCACCAAGGGCATAAAACCACCTGCAAGGAGTTTGTATGTTCTCCCCGTGTTGTGCATGGATTTCCCACCCATATTCCAAAGACATACTGATAGGGAAAAATGTACATTGTGAGCTCTATGTGGGGCTCACAATCTACATTTAAAAAAAAAAAAAAGAAGTATTGTTATCTTTGCTGTATATTCTTAAATAATGGATGCACAGGTCTTTTAAAGATGCCTAACATGGTAACACAACGTAGGTATTTATCAATTTTCTACATCAATTCTTCTTTTTGATTGTACATATTTTAAAAGGAAATATATCTGTGAATTCTAGAAACATCAGGAGATAAGCTATGTAGATATTTTACAAAATAGTAGGAAATTCAATCACGCAGAAGCCGCAGGCATGTTGACACCGCTGACCAGACAGCATGAAATAGTATTAAGGTCTAATAGCATTGCCTACAGGTTAGTACAGAGGAGATGGGTAGCTGAGCCATTGTTCCAGACTCCTTTGTGATGATCTATTGTAAACCCCTAGTGTGTAGTATTTATGCTCCAATACCAGACATTCCACTCATATCTTTCTAACACATAATTACAACGCAGTACTAACTTATGTCTGAACTTTGTCCTAGCTGGCCTACTGCAATAGTCATAACTGTTTTTCACTTACGTAGATTATATTACAAATAGTGGGATTATAGGTGAACCTGGACAAATGCTCGAGAAACTGAAATTAAATAAAAAAAAAAATAAAGTAAAAAGTTACAGTTGAAAATAAAATAAAAAAATAACGGGAAAGTAAAGTAAAGAATAAAATATAAAAATAACTGGAAATGTATAGCTGCCCTATTATACTAATAGGTGTCAGTCCTATGATAACATCTACACAATGATTCGGTTTACAGCATGCTAAAATTATGACATTTATTTCTGGTGTTTTTCTCTATACAAGTCAATAAACTTATCATTATACACTCAAATATGGCTGAAAACAATGTGCACAAAAAGACACCATTAGCAACACTGAACCCAGCCTTCTAGGTGCCCATGCACATTAGGTAACGCTGAACCCACTGATTTCAAATCAATCAATCAAGCATTTAATGTTTATGGTGATGTCTCAACTCTCCACAAAAGCAGAAGAAATAAAGATTATGTATGCTAGATTCAACAGGTCTGATCCCTTCTCATCACAGAACATAAACTGCTACTAGAGGTGCCTGGTTGCAGCTTATACCCCTCTCCAGGGGCGTAACTACCATAGAGGCAGCGGAGGCGGCTGCCACAGGGCCCAGGCCATTAGGGGGCCCGGTGACAGCCGCTACCGCTGCGTTTTTTTTTTTTAAATTGGCCGTTACGGGCCCTATTTACTTGCCAATCCTGGACATAATACTGTGTGCAGGGGCGACTATGGGGGATAATACTGTGTGCAGGGGCCACTATGGGGACATAATACTGTGTGCAGGGGACACTATGAGGCATAATGCTGTGTGCAGGGGCCACTATGGGGTATAATACTGTGTGCAGGGGCCACTAGGGGGGATAATACTGTTTACAGGGGCCACTAATGGACATAATACTGTGTGCAGGGGCCACTAATGGACATAATACTGTGTGCAGGGCTTACTAAGGGACATAATAGAGTGCGGAGGAGGGGGTCGGTCGAGGTCTTTGGCGTCGGTTGGGGGGGGGGGCATGTCAAAATTTCACCACGGGGCCCCGCCATTCCTAGTTACGCCACTGCCCCTCTCCCCATTGAGAAAATATGAGTATGGAATGAAGAGGAGTCAGGAGGAATAGCTGTAAGCCGAGCAAGTGTTTAGCAGCAATTGTCTACGGCAGCGATTCCCAACCATGACAATCCAGTGGGGAAATGGCTTTGGTGAAATCAGTATAGATAAGAGCAGGGCCCTCAGTCCCGTTGTGTGAAAGGACGTTCTTTGTTATGTATCTGTCTGTGTTTGAACCCTGCAAATTGTACAGTGCTGTGGAATATGTTGGCGCTATATAAATAAAATTTATTTATATATATATATAGTGTGGGGCCACGGGCGGACAATATTAGTTGGCAGAGGGTCAGTGGGGGACATTGTTAGTTACCTGGGGACCACTGGGGGGACATTATTAGCTGTCAAGGAGCTACTTTTTTTGAGGGTGCATTCACTTGCTGCAGTTATGATTACATCAAAACTGTAAGGGAGCGTTCACACTACCGTCGGTGTCCGACAGTTCAAAATCTTGCGTGGACATTAGCAGCGGACACTAGCTGTGTCCGTGACATTTTGCATTGATTTAAATGGTGATCGGGTGCGTTCTTTTACTGTCCGTGCCTGTCCTTAACTGTCCGTTTGTAAAGATGTCCGACTTTTCAATCGGACAGAAAAAACCTACATGTCAGGTTTTGCTGTGCACTTGAAAAGTCAGACATCTTTAGGAACGGACACTTAAGGACAGGCACGGAGTGTAAAACAACGCACCCGATCTCCATTTAAATCAATACAAAATGTCACGGACACAGCTAGCGTCCGCTGCTAATGTCCGTGCACTGACGGTAGTGTGAACGCCCCCTAACAGAAAAATGCATGCAGTTTTGATGTGGTTCAAGCTATTAATTCCAAAATTGTGGTAAATATATATATATAATATATATATATATATATATATATATATATATATCACATCAAAACTCAAGATTTTTGTCTTTTGGTTAAAAATATTTGGTAGGGGTGTCCCCAGGAAAAAAAGTTTTCTCCAGGGTAGCCCCAAGTCTGAAAAGGTTGGCAAACACTGGTCTACAGCTTATCACACAGACCTGTATTTGTCTAGGGATCTTGTGTATGTCCTGTATCTATTTGGGGTGTAATGGTCTAGAGCAGGGGTCCTCAAACTGCGGCTCGAGGGCCACATGCGGCCCACCAAGCACTTCTGTCTGGCCCCGCTGACAACGCCGGCAGGCGTGTATTTATAATGAAGTTCCTGGGGAGCTCGGGCCAGGCCATGGAGCGCACTTCACTTTACCTATTGGAGGGCACCGCTCCCGATGTCTGTGCGATTTGCTCTGCCTCCGGCCCACTATTTAAAAAGTTTGAGGACCCCTGGTCTGGAGCCTGTATTACTTTAGGGCTAAGTATGGGCTCTGGTCTGTATTTGTTTAGGGGCTCTGGTCTGTATTTGTTTAGGGGCTCTGCTCTGTATTTGTTTAGGGGCTCTGCTCTGTATTTGTTTAGGGGCTCTGGTCTGTATTTGTTTAGGGGCTCTGCTCTGTATTTGTTTAGGGGCTCTGCTCTGTATTTGTTTAGGGGCTCTGCTCTGTATTTGTTTAGGGGCTCTGGTCTGTTTTCTGGATCTGTAGTTACTGCCTTGTACTAATCTGATATGTCCTATACAAATGGGAAGTTCAGCAGGTATTGATACAGGTGTAGCGGAGGCCATGAGAATAATGTTGGCACTAGACATACGTTCCAAAGGAGGACACCTCGGGAGTAAAGAGGGAGAGACAGGGCTTAGGGTCCAAAGTGGTGACTTGTACAGCAAGGGTCTACCTGAGGCGATGAGGACACCCGTGTCAGCTGTGCGGGCGCTGAGGGCTGACGGGTGAGCGGGGCGGGGAGAGGCTGAGGAGAGGAGGCTCCCAGCTCCAAGGTCTCCTCAGTCCTCCCTCCTCCGGAGTCTGCACTCTCACCTTAGGGGCACACAATTCACACGACAAAGTCCAGTCTCCGAGCAGCCTGTGGAGCTCGTCCCTCCATGCGGTGTTCTCCAGCACATACACCGGGGTGTTCGGAGGATGCTACGGAGGGAGGTGAGGCTGCGCTGGAGAACCTGCACCCTGCGCCTCCTCGCCCTGTGCCTGGCCGCCCTGCTCTGCACTCACCTCTCCGCTGAACTCAGGCGCAAGTCACTGACCCAGCCCGGGCCCATAGTAAAAGTGCCACCCAAGGAGCCGGGGGTAGAGTTGTACAACCGGAGGATAGAAGAGGTGCCCAGCAAGAGGCAGGTGATCTACGTGAGAAGAAACAGCAAGGCTGCAAGCCAGGGGAGACCGGGGGGAAGCACAGGTGTACGCAGGAGGGACCCTCTACAGGTCAGTGACACCCACTGGGAGAGGGCGCCCCCCAATAGTCACACACATTGTCCACTACACATGTAAAAGTCTCTTCTTGCATCTTTCACTGCCCAGTCCCTACATTGTAATTGTAAATTGTCAAGCTGCTACCTATTCCATTCAGGTGGTGCCACCAATGCAGCCGCCACAGGTTTGTCAACCACTAGTGGACACTATGTCCAGCAAGTACAAGGCTCCTTTGCTATTCCAGGAGCTGGGAACTGTAATACCATAGTGGTGGCATCCAGCTTTCTTAGAAATTGACATGACTAGAAATAGAAACTCTGTGTCTGATATCTTCTGTGTTTTAGGCTAAGGCACCATAGGACGACCTGCTATAAAGCATTGCAAGAAAAACCGCAGTAGAAACACATTGCGGTTCTTCCGGCATCGCTTTAAACAGAAAGTTCGTGTAGCTTTCTTCTGTGGACTTTCTGTTACAATTATGTCTATGGGTAAACTACCAGCGTTTCTGTAAATATAGTTTGCTGTAAACCGCCGCGATTTTTCCCCTGGCATTTCCACCGCAGGCATCCTTAAGTTGTTGAAATCCCCCTTAAATATATTTAAATAGTCCATTTGATGAAGTAGACGTCCACTTGTCAGAAGTGATTGTTTTACCAATATATATCTACATTAGGAGTCACATCTATTCACACTAGCGCCATGATTTCGATCCATAACAGGGCCAGGACCACTATCATGGATATGATTTTGAACAGATCCCAACGTGGATTGACAGCTGCCATTGACATTTGACAGATTAGGGGATTATGCCTTATTTGGCAAAGGCCAGACACAGCAAACTGTGTACAATTTCCCCTTCTTTCCTGCATAATATCTCATCAAAAACAACACAAAATCAGGTTGATTTAGCAGGAGCACACCTTTCCTCAGATTTCTAACCTTTCAAACAGCTACTAAAGTAGAAAAACCTGCTGCGGAAGTCACTTATAGATGGGGTTTATATTAAAGGGGTTGGCCGGATAAAAGTGAATTCCTACACCCTCCCCCTGCCTTCTTTCTAAATTACATAATTTATCGAAAATGCATATTTACCCATATCCTTTGACTGCCCAAGGGACATTTTCTGGTTATCCAGTGACTATCTGTTTACGGAACATCACTGCTACTTCCCTCCCATCCACTCCATTATACTTGTCTGTCTTCCTTCTAGGCTTCTTCCTGCAATACGGCTCCTCGCAGGAGGAAGCCTGAAAGGAAGAGAGGTAAGGGAGCGTTCACACTACCGTCATTGTCCGACAGGTAGTGTCTGCTCCTAGTGTCCGTTCAAAATCTCGCACGGACATTAGGAGGTGACACTTTTCATTCATTTAAATGGCGATCGGGTGCGTTCTTTTGCATTCTGTGCCTGTCCTTAGCTGTCCGTTTGTAAAGATGTCCGACTTTTCAAGCGGACAGCAAAACTCGACATGTAGGTTTTTGCTGTTTGCTTGAAAAGTCGGACATCTTTATGCCCATGCGAGATTTTGAACGGGCACTAGGAGCAGACACTATTTGTTGGACACTGACGGTAGTGTGAACGCTCCCTTAGTATAATGGGTTGATGGGTGGATTGCGTTATTTGGGATGGGCTAGTAATGGGCAGGATAGCTAGACAGACAGGGAGGGGGTGTATGCGAGAGAGGGAGGGAGAGGGGAAGGGTGGGGGAGTGAGATGAGAGTGAGCTAGTGTGGAAGCTTCATAGCAAGTAATGCAAACCATACCAGCATACCTTGTAAATTAATGCAGAAGATACCAGGAGCACCCAGAAATCACTTAAAACAATGCTAACGGTATATGGGTGCATTTATTAACCCATTAATAGCGCAGACAGACCTTTTAAAAAAAAAAAAATTGCCTGCAAAACCCCTTCATTTTTCTCAACTTTGCTACAATTGTAAGTAGTCTATAGATTTCACCCCGTTCAAGTCTGTGGGCCAATGCAAAAATCAGTTTTTTTGTTTGTTTTTAACTGATCTGTGTTTCCATTTCCTTTTTTATTTTTTTTAAATTTTTTTCAGCATGCCCTTTTTTTTTCCATGTTTCACTGTAGACTTTGTGGATTGTGGGTTTAGCAGATCACCTGTCTTGCTCTTAGGAAAGTTCTTCTAAATCCCATACAGCCCTGTAAATACATCAGTGGGAAATTGTACATGAAGAAGAATGACTGCAATAGTGTTGGTGAAGGCATGAGTGAAGGCATTCTCCATCATAACCAGCCAGACTCCAACCTTTACTTGTCCAATGCAGATACTGGCCTTTTTTTTTCCTGGTATTAAGACTAGAGATGAGCGAACACTATTCGAAACAGCCGTTTCGAATAGCACGCTCCCATAGAAATGAATGAAAGCGGCTGGCACGCTGACTTTGCCGGCGGCCGGCCGCTTAACCCCCCGCGTGCTGTCTACGTCCATTCATTTCTTTGGGAGCGTGCTATTTGAAACGGCTGTTTTGATTAGTGTTCGCTCGTCTCTAAAACCAATAAAGAGGCATGTGCCTCTAAATAAGTGTGACACATCTCATACCAGACAAAGCTGGCCGTCTCTTTAAGGGGCATTCCCATCCTATTCAGACTTGTAACTTGTAGCTAAAGCTAAATGAAGTGTTTTACCTAAGTATTTTCCTCTGTTTGCCAGATACAACTGAATCTCTCGCCTCAGTGTTTTCGGCTGGTTGCCTAGGTTACGACCTGTTTGCTGGTCAGAATGATGATCCAGTTCCTACTCCCAGCACACACATTCTCTTCTCTCCCTCTCTGCTTTCAGTATTTGAGCCCTGATAAGGACAAGGTATGTTTCTTAAGCAGGGCTTCTGTTATATGTTTGTGAATCCAGACAACTCTGCTATTTACAACAAGCAGGAGCTGCATGAGTTGAAAACCAGAAAGTGGAGGGGAGAGGAGCCAGGAGGGGCAACTGAAATCCTGAAATGAGAAAACCCATTTAGGCCAGGGCCCGGCGTAGTGTACATGCCGTTATTTTGCCAGAATTGCTGCAGCGTTTTAAAGTTCCTCCAAAGTGAATGGGATTCTGGTTAATCCCATCCACACTTTGTAGAAAAAAAATCTACAGCGCACTTGCTGTGATTTCAAAAACCGTTGCGTTTTTTTAAATCAAGGCATGTCAGTTATGTCTACAGAAACATCAGTAGTTTCCCTATAGATATAATTGAAGCAGAAAGTCCGCAGAGGAAAACTTGCGATGCGTTTCTGCTGTGTTTTTTCCCACATCACTTTTTGGCTGCAGCCCGCTAAATGGGGTCATGTTCTTGAAGTATGATAAACCTTTCGTTTTTCATAAATGCATAGTGGAGGTAAAGATATCACGCTTTGTAATATACTTTGTTAAAGTGGCCTGTTTCTTCACATATTTGCCACCTTCTGCCACTGATCAAAAGTGTACAAGTGTCTATGGAGAGGGGAGGGAGAAGAAAAATGAGATCTCTTTAAAGCAGAGATAAATCTGCACTATGGAGAGAATGTTTTCCTTAACAACACAGCTGGGTTATCTTGTATCAAAAAGAAGAAAAATAGGGATGGGCACTCACCAATCAATAGACGAAGGATCTTCTGTAAAATAAATCCAATGCAATTCTAGGCTTGAAAAAGCGTCAGTTTGGACGCGAAACGGCTGTTGCCATTTTTTCTGCCAATATGCTGTCACTCCCTCTCTGAATTTTATCCATGTACCCAATAAAGGATTTATTTTACAGAAGATCCTTCGTCATCTATCTATCGGCTTTCCCATTCTGTGCCCCCGGTGAAGAGCTATCGGTACCTTAGTTCTTCACTGTCAGAAGGACGTTTCTGACACTCAGTCCTTACCGCCCAGCCATGACACTGAGTGGTGAGGAACTCCTCCCTCCGCTCCTGATAGTACTCGACCATGGACTAATACTGGGGAGATCCCAGCTTCAAGTCCCTTTGTGGAACATGTAAAGAGTGAAAAGTACACACATAGTGAAAACACACAAATAAATAAAGGGTTTTTTTTTGTTTTTTTTTAACAAACACCTTTTATAATTAAAAAAATAATTTAAACAAAAATAAACATGTTGCATTTCCCTACATTCATAGAAGGCCCCACTATCCAAAAATAGCATTAATAATCCTGTACAGTGAAAATATTTATAGCAATGCGCAAGTTAACGTATTTTACTTCCCCCAAAAAAATAGCAAGTAGTAATAAAAATTGATCAGAAAGTCATACATACGGAACTTTGGTGGTAATGTATAGTACAATTTGCCCTACAAAGAAAGAGCCCTGACATATCTCCATCAATAATGCAGTAAAAAAGTTATAGGCATCAGAATACGATGACCCCAGGAAAATTGATGATTTTCAAAAAGTGACATTTTATTTGTAAAAGCGGCAAAATATAATAAAATTTGGTATCGTCATTATCGTAATGATCCGCCAAGCAAAGGGACATGTTATTATTAATGCAGAGTGAATGCTGTAGAAACAAAATGCTAAACATTTTTTAATAGAATTGTGTATTATTTCACATGGGTCCCCCCAAAAAACATAAATAAAAACTAATCATTAGACAGGTCTACACTTTGCCCTCTGTCACAGAGTTCATCAGGAGACCACCTATTCCAGCAACCGATCAGAAAGTATAGTAATAATATAATAGACAGTCAGCATCACACATATGGATTGTCAGTTGACACATGAGGCTAGCTTGATCCTTGCAGCGGGCTCTCTGTAGTTCAGGTCCATATGTGAACATACCATAACAATTTATGAAAACTAAAAACACCATGCTGTTCTTTCCCAAGAATGGAAGGGTAACTAACTACATGGCAGCACTTGCTATCTTCCTTTGTACTTTCTGTTCATTAGTCACTTATTTCATATGGAGGTGTGCTATATTCTTATCTAGTCTGTCCTCTGCCAAAAGTTGTGGGGGCTTGTAGAACATGTTATATGAAACATCTGTGCTGGAGATGTCTCCAGTTGTTTTTGCGGCTATTTCCTATACGCGTTGCTACATTAGTTAAAAAACAAAAACCACATTATTTTGGAAAGATTTCTTCATTTATGTTGCTGATTATGAGAAATGTTCGCAGATGTCAGACCATTGCAACTAGCGTAGAGAATTAACAAGACAGAAAAGTAGCTGGAAACATTAGAAAATCAGCGACACCAAAGCCCCTTTTACCGTTATCAAAATGAAATAACATGCAGGTTGTTCTTCATACATATGGTACTTTGTATGGTATGTAGGATCAGATATTTTCTCACTATTGTTCTATAAGCACTTAACATACATATATGACCTCTGTTGCGTTCTCCCTAGAAGTCATGGCACACAGCCTTGAATAATTACTTCAGGCATAGGAATACTGCCCTGCCTTTTTCATGTGCTCCTTTTATTGTAGTCTTACCAGTCTATAACCTAAGTTCTCTTTCTTTGTAAGAGTTATTTGGGTTCTGTTCACACAGGGGAGTTTTTCACACAGACTTAGATGCTAAAAACTCATCAAATCTGCCTTTCATTGATCCCAATGGACGTCAGCAATGGATGCTGGAAAAAAAAAAAGTTTCTGAGGCTGAAGCCCCACGTGGTGCAAACTCCGTGGAAAAAGTCTCTGCTTTTTAAACTCCTTGCAAAGTGGATACCCGCAGCGGTAATGCTATGATTTAAAAAACTTTGTGTTTTTGGAAATTGTAGCATGTCAATTATACCTACGGAAACAGCAGTTTCCGTATAGGTATATTTGAAGCAGAAACTCCACAGAGGAAAACTCTACGATTTTTCTGTGGAAAGCGCTGCAGGAAAACCGCAATGTGTTTTGCAGCACTTTTTGACTGCAGCCTGCTACATGGGGTCTTATGCTAGGTTTCTACTTGCACCTGGAACCTGTCTGCTTGCAAACAGTTTACAAAAAAAAAAAAAAATAAAACCCCGGTTTGGTACAAAAAAGGATTTCAAACTGTTTCACTGATACCTGAATCCCTCTTTTTAGACAGATTAGGCAATGGGTGTCCATTCAAAAAAACTGACTCTGTCCGTTTTTGACCAAGCCATTATTTTTCTTTTCTTCCCACTTCTTCATTCTGAGCATGCGCTGAGGTAAAAACTGTTTGCAAAATAGACACATACTGATATCTATTCGTGTAATCTGTTTGTAATCCGCTTTCCATAGACCTTTAAAAAAAATATTTAAAAAAATTGGCTGCTATATGTCTGGTATCTGTATTTTTTTTAACAGAGAAAAAGTCCTGCAAGTGCGACTTTTTTCTCTGCCCAAAAGAGCGGATATCAGACAGAAATGCTCCAAACACACACTTGCGGATGGTTTTTACAACCCATTGAAATCACTGGGGTTAAAAACGAACCGTTCTAAATCAGATTTTGAGGATTTTGAGACTTGATGGTGGATTACCACACACTTTTTGGCTCCATTGAATTGGCTAATCAGTATGCTGACATGTGGCCATAACCAGAAAAATCCTTATTGACAGTATATAAGTTAATAGACTTTTCTGTTAGTGTAGTACAACGAAATGACCAGTATGTTAAATTATTTTATAAAGAAATGACTATCTATCTTTTTTTTTTTTAATTCATTAAACCAGCTGGAAAATATCACTTTTTTTTCTAATCTGTTTTTATAGATATTCTTCTGTGTTCTATACAGGATTGTGGCGGCTACCAACTTGTCTGGATTTCTCCTAGTTTCTGTTAAAAGCATTTAATGAACTGCCCACAGCAATCTCATGGCCATAGGGGGCAAAAAAACGGAACCAACTTATTGAGGTCATGGAATGAGATTTCTAGACAGCTCTGGTTTTTAAGAGAATCGTTTCATTCAATTTTTTTCCTGACATCCCCTGTTATAGTACAGTGGATATCGGGACTTTAAATATGGCACCTTGCACACAGAAGAGACCTGGCAGCAATCCCCTCATGTGACTGTGGCGTTTGAGCTGTTCTGTTGTGTTCACTCACCCAAATGGCTCCTGCGTGTCAAGATCTGGTGGTAATACCTGTGATCACAGTATTCTCTGATCAAGGGCATTAAAGAGGACCTTTCACCATTTTGCCCACATGCAGTTCTATATACTGCCGGAAAGCTGACAGTGTGCTGAGTTCAGCGCACTGTCGGCTTTCCCGATGTGGGCCCGGTGTGAAGAGCTTACGGTCCCGGTACCGTAGCTCTTCTATGGTCAGAAGGGCGTTTCTGACAGTTAGCCAGAGACGTCCTTCTTCACAGCACAGCCAATCGCGCTGTGCTGCGAGAGCCGGGAGGAACGCCCCCTCCCTCCCTGATAATGCTCGTCTATGGACGAGTACTGCGAGCAGAGGGAGGGGGCGTTCCTCCCGGCTCTCACAGCACAGCGCGATTGGCTGTGCTGTGAAGAAGGACGTCTCTGGCTAACTGTCAGAAATGCCCTTCTGAACATAGAAGAGCTACAGTACCGGACTGTAAGCTCTTCACACTGGGCCCACATCGGGAAAGCCGACAGTGCGCTGAACTCGGCACACTGTCAGCTTTCCGGTAGTATATAGAACTGCCTGTGTGCAAAATGGTGACAGGTCCTCTTTAAATGCTTGTAGGGCCACCACTTTCCCCAGTGGGCTATCACCCCACCCCCACAGTGTGTTATTTATAAAAGTAAATAACACACTTAATATCCATGTGACAAAATTTCCAAACTAGAATAATATGAATTGATTTATCCCATATGGTGACTGTTGTAGTAGGAAAAAGACACACAGCCTGAATTTCAGTTTATTCTCAAGGAAAGTAAAGAAAAGAAGAAAAAAAAAGTCAAAACTCATAAACAAAAACCAGTTGTGGCAGTGAGGCGTTAGGTTGATGAACTATAAGATGTAGCATTACCACATGCCACATGTTTCTTCACTATATATATATACCGTATTTTTCGGACTATAAGACGCACCGGACCATAAGACGCACTAAGGTTTTAGAGGAGGAAAATAGGGGAAAAAAAAATTAAGGAAAAAAAATTGGTGAAATATTTAATAACCTAATAATATAATATTTCACCAATGTAAATAGAACCGGGGGCTTTCGGACACAGGGATACCAAATGTGTATGTGTTTCACAGTAATGTTTTTGTTTTATATGTATTGTAGGGCTATGGGGGTGATTTGAACATATCTATCTATCTATCTAATCTATCTAATCTATCCTATCTATCTATCTATCTTCTATCTATCTATCTATCCATCTATCTATCTCCTATCTATCTATCTATCTATCTCCTATCTATCTATCTGTCTGTCTGTCTGTCTGTCTGTCTATTCTATCTAATCTCATCCATGGATGGAAAGAGACACCCTGCAGTGAAGCTATGTAAGAAGAGAAAAAGGGGCGGGCCAGACGGGTGAAGGAGGTGTGGTTTTCTAAGCAAACTTGAAAACACACCTCTTTCACCCATCTGGCTCGTCCCTCCTTCACTGCCTCTCTGATGTCGCTTCTGCAATGAAGCCACACAGGCAGGGAAGTAGGGGCGGGCCAGACGGGTGAAGGAGGCGTGGTTTCAAGCTTGCCGAGAAAACCACGCCTCCTCCTCCCGTTTGGCCCGCCCCTCCTTCCCTGTCTGTGTGGTTTCATTGCCGGAGCCAGATCTGAGAGGCAGTGAAGGAGGGACGAGCCAGACGGGAGAAGGAGGCGTGGTTTTCTCGGCAAGCTTGAAACCACGCTTCCTTCACCTGTCTGGCCCGCCCCTACTTCCCTGCCTCTCAGATCTCGCTCCTGCAAACACGCGACACAGACAGGGAAGGAGGGGCAGAGCAGGCAGGCACTGTGCTGCTCTTCTTTTCATTCGCACAGACGGGACACAGACGCTGCGCACGCTGCATTCGGACTATAAGACGCACACACATTTTCCTCCCATATTGGGAGGAAAAAAAGTGCGTCTTATAGTCCGAAAAATACGGTATATATATATATATATATATATATATATATATATATATATATGTAGATGAGTGGTAGGTCACAGAAGCTGGACTTTAACACAGCCCAATCTATATATTGAATAAATTCATACAAACCTTTTTAGCCTTGTTGAAATAAATGAACGCCCACTTTAGGGTGTTCTGCTGCCTTATCATGTTTTTGCACTTTCAATGTTATGTGCTGTTTAGTACATACTAAACTTTTTGTCCCATTATATCCTGTATCCTTTGGATGTTTGCAACTGTAAGCTTATATAGTTCTATACTTTTTCAGTTTACTATCATTATAAACAAATATAGCCTGAAGTTATACCATGATGTACTAAGAAGAGTAGGTAACAGTGTAGTTGGAAAAAAATGTAAACCAGCTCCATATATGCAAAAGAACATTCTATTGTTTGTATGTTTTTTTTTAATGTAATTTTGATCTCCAGTGTTCTATCAGTCACTATTTAGTTATAAAGAGAGACTATAACGGTCGAAGGGGTACAAGGTTCAGCTGTATGTTTCTACCTCTGCAACCGATGGACACCAAAAAAAAGTTTCTGCCATGTCAGTGAGATGAACTTTGGGGTGCAGGGAGTAAGACCCCTCTGATCTGGCGTTAATCTCTGCTTCTCTTCCTAACCTTAGGCCCAAGTACTATTCCTCATTATTAGTGTACAAGTTACAATATTAATTGGTTCTTGTTTGACCTTTCGTAAGTTGAAACCACTGTTACTTGAGACCACTTGTCTATGGAAAACTAGTAATAAGTACCAAGAACCTGCAAATGAAAAATAAGTCCTCTGATAACTAATCTATATGTAGAAAATACACAAAACATCAGTAAAAGCTGCTGGAAGCTGGAAATCATTTTCAGAGATGGTGACAGGAAATTTTTCTGTCCTTCTAAGTCTATATAGTACACCTGGAATATAACATGGACTCACTCTCATGTAGTACATGTAGTACTTCAATATAATGTAGAGGGGCGCTACTAGTCAGCCAGTCAGTGAATTGTCCATGATGATTTGTTGGAATCTCCAGTCAAGCACTGGATATTGAGTTTCAAGTTACAGTATGCCTTTATTTTTATGTTAAAATATTGTATCCTGAGTCCATTGTAACTTGAGGGACCACTGTACATTATTTTATTTACTGAACTGATGGCTGCTGAGTAAAACAAGGACCAGGCAGAAGCAATGGCTTTTGTTAATATTATGGCTGTAGGTCAATCATCTGATCACAGATTCTAAACAATTTCTAAACAGATGTGAGCTAAACATGGAGCAGTAGGAAATAACTGAGTGTATACTAGTGAAGGTCATGCATACAAATAAGAGCTAGAATGCCAAACAGATAAGTTTCCGCTTCACGTAACCTTGAGACACCGTTTCTTACAATGAACTGTTTGTCCTTCAATTTAAGAGCTGTTGTAGTTAATATTACTGAATCTTTTTATCATAGGATCAGCGCCTTTTTAGCTGAAACATTAATCTGGGCTTACAGTTGATATTCATCTGACTTATAATTTGAGAGCAATTGAGCTTATCCACATGGAAAAAGGGTTAACACCTTAGTTATCCCCACGTTACAAAATGCCCTAGACTATAAAAGTATCAAATTGATCTCGTGTGATCACTGCCGTGGTGGGTAACGGTTTTTGTTTCGCTTTCCTGAAGAACTCAAATAAAAATTTATTAACAGCACACATCATCCCCCCCAAAAAAAATAAACCAAAAAAAATCATTCTGTACATGGCAACATACAAAAAAAAAAAAAGTTGCAGGTGGTAGTAGTATGGTGACACAAAGAAATTATTTTTTCCTGCAGCGTTTCCATCCCGTGGGTCCCCGGCCTAATTGTTCTGACCCACAGTTGCTCTATTTTCACTGCACCGTTAGCACTGTAAAATCCTAACCCGTAAGAAAATGACATAATTAGGTTTTATTCCAATCCCACCCCTTTCTGAATTATTTTCCAGTTTCCTAAATAGAATATTTAATGGGACCATTATAAAGTACAGTTTGTGAATGAAAAAAATGTGAAGTAAAAATCAAAAATGAATGGGCAGGAAGTGTTTAGTATCATTCTGCCCAGCCTGATAGGATTTCTGAAGGGGTGCCCGTGGCTGCAGTATATCGGGCCAATAGCACAACCTCTCCTCTAAGCTGCCCCAAAATAACGTATCGGTACTGCAGCCACATTTAATGCTTCAGGAAACCTGTCAGGCTCCTACACTGCCTGAACGTAAGTGAACCATATTAAACCATAGTCCCCTCCAGCATCATGGAAGCCTTCCAAATGACATTCTAGACAGGCTTTACATATAAAACATCACTGGCAGACATTTTATTTTTTACAATAATACCCCTATAAAAATGTTTGCAGGTATCTGTCAAGGCAAGTATCATGTCATTACCAGAGAAGCCCTTAAACCTAATATTGCTATAAAGAGATATAATTTTATTTTGTAGCACAGTGGCCTTTCCTATGTTGGACAATGAGGAGGAATTCTAGGCAGACATCACCCTCAGATTCCCCTTCATTTTCTGCCTCACTGCTCCCCATGGCTTTAAACTGCTGATTAGGCCCAGATGAAGGGGGGGGGGATCTCCACAGCTAGATCCAGCAGGACACTTTTTTTTCACTATCCGACTCTTATCTCTGCCACTCATCGAAAGTAATGGGAGGCAGAATCTGGAACTGATGTGGAAGCTGAATCCACTGCAAAATCAGCATCAGATTCCACTATGTGAACAGGGCCTTTGTGTATTCTGTATCTGATTTTCTTTCCTGCCGTAGTTACTATGGACTCATGCTGATAGGCCACAATCCTATTACAACCTTGGATCTAATGGCCTGAATTTAAAATATCGTAGATCTGTATAATGTTGTAAGGTTAGGTTACTTGACCCCTGGTAGGAATTGCATTTGTGACCATGTGTTGTTTGGAATCTCTAGACAAATTATATCTATTCTTCTATATGATTTTATTAAAAAACGGACATACAGACCAAGTAAGCACACAGACTAACACACAGACCCAATCAAAATCAATGGATCCATTTTTATAGGTCAAAAAAGAAAGACCAATGAATGAATGACCATTTGGGTTTTTTAATGGTCCAGAAACCACCATGAAAAAAACGAAAAATGGAATGGGTGTACAACAGCTGTCAAAAACTGGTGTGCACCTCTGGTTTTTCACAGACGTTAGGTTCTCTACAAATGGAATAATATGAATAATAATACCTTGTGGATAGCACAACATCATTGAAAAGCCTCAACAATTACAGTACAATGTGGTGTGGAGTTTTCAAAACACCGTCCACATGTGGCAGGATTTGTTATGTTGTATAGTTGTTGCAGACTCTTACTGCAGATTTCAGCATTTGCAGTGAATCTATGGCGATATATAGAAAATGTATGCTATACGGTACCTCCCCATCATCACAATTGTGCTAAACCACTTTGTATCCCCTGCGTCTGAAAATTACACTTTTTAGCAGATGTTAGACCTGTTGATCGAAACCTGGGATAAGGCAGATACATAGACTTGAGTTTCTTTCCTAGTATGAGTGTACAGGCAGGAGTGCACACGTTCTCTGAGTGTTCATGTCTGGTCATGGTTTGGTGATGCCTGTTACTGTTTGCCACAAAGTCCTTCCTCATGCTCCCTTCCCAAACATCTGTGGGTGGTATGTTATAGTTCTACATAAAATAAAATAGGTTTACATAGAATAACTATAATGACAATCACCAGCAAGCTTAGCACTTCCAAATAAACAATGCTAAATATTTGAAGCAGATGTATCCTCTACAAAGTCAGCACAGAAGATCTTGGCAAAGACATATGTTGTCATCCACTTAGATACTCAGAGACAAATATCTTTGTATTTTGTTTAAAACAGTATTGTGCTTAATATACAGTATATTGTAATATATTTACAAAATAGTCCTCACCTTTGTGCTATTTGCAGAGTGTTAAGACTTTTTACACAAGCCAATTATTGGGAACAAGCATCTGTCCATGTAAAGGTGAAGACACACTGTCACACTTGCACTGATGCAGCATCACATCTTGTTTTCATCCTATATGTTTACCAAGCTGGCAAACATTTGGAGGATGATTGCATGGAAGATGGCTGATTGTAAATGGATGTGCTACCGATAAACAGTGAAGCTATTTGGAGAAGAACGATCTCAGTAGGGAGCTGGTATTTACTAATATACTTGTATGGACTAATATTTTCCTGTTTAACTTCTCTTATGGATGGGACATGAGAAAAATTAGAGACTACAAACTATAGAGAACTTTTAATAAAACTCACTAGGAAGTGGCAATAAAAATCCAAATTGGGTAGAATACAGCAATAAAAAAAATTAATCTAGAGAAGAACTTTCTTCTTGTGATTCCGTAACACAAACGCCTGTTTTTTGGCAGATAGTGGCTGAATTCAATACCTGGAATTGAGTTTCTGCTTTGAAACATAACAAGTAATTATGTATTTGGATCACATAGAAATAATAAATTCAGGACAACGTAATTGGATTTGTATAGCGCTTGTTAGTACAAGGGAGTCATGTTGGAGAATACTGAGTATTAGCTTTTACATGTTTGTAGTATTAAAATAATAGACAGTGGCAGACTTGCCAGCCAGCCAGTGAAGATAATGAAAGAACATGTGCCAGGCTGAGCACACGTTTCTCTACCACATGCCAGGTGTGTCTCAGACACCGTTCACTGACTCATTGCTGACGAGTTGCTGACAGCTATAATTAATGCTGTCAGAATCTGCTGCAATTCTCTTATGGCCTCAGGAGCGGCTTTTCAATGGGCTCCTGTTGTTTCTAGTAGAGAATTTTTTGGTTCTTTTTGAGTATGAAATTAATTGTTCGATTAGTTTTTTTTTTTTTTTTTTGTTTTTTCCCCTGAAATCTCAATATACACTAGGTGATGCAAATGTATGTTCATAGTGGGCTCCTATTGTGACTTTTGACACAATGAAAAGGTGAAAATAAATGTAATATTGTTTTTTGAAGGCTGTATTCTATTGAAGGTAGGTGGATGAATTGTTGCTGAATAATTCTAGTTGCCTGGACTGATGGATACATTTCTCAGCAGTGAAAATGTAACTCCAAGAAGGAAAGTCTTCAATTTAAGGACATTATAAGATCAATAGACAAGTTACTGAAATGCAGTTGATGATAAAAAAAAAAAATGGAAAATGAAGATGTATTGTATTGTAGGCTATAACAGATTCGCTATGTAACTATTGAAGCCTGTTGCAGGTAGGTTTCAGTAGCTACGATACTAGGGCAGGGCTAGGAGCCTTCAGGAGGCTCCTGGCTGCCACGGTAATAGGACGACTACCACGATTGTGTCGCAGGAGGGCCATTCTGTTACCAATTTTAATAGGGAAAGGGAAAGTAACCACTCAGATGCCTTGGTCACATTTGACCATGGCATCTGAGTGGTTAAATACCCATGATCAGAGGTATCTCTAATAATGGACAATGCTGCTGTGTCCCTGCGGTATGAAACTGCACACACCTGACAGCTAGTGGAGCCGCTTTGCTCTAGGGGTTAATAATTATCTGAGAAATGTTATGCTGAATGCACCTGAGCATGCCAATCATTAAAGGGGTTGGCCACTTTCAGACAAATATTGAGACAAATGTTATTGTTTTTGTAGTAAAAAGTTGTCCAATTTTCCAATATACTTTCTGTATCAATTCCTCACAGTTTTCTAGGTCTCTGCTGACTGTCATTATCTGATTATCTCTAGTAGATGAAATTCTGACCTTAGTCACAGGGGCCCTTCACACAGTATATAGTCCCGCAGGGGCCCCTTCACACAGTATATAGTTCCACAGGGGCCCTTCACACAGTATATAGTCACACAGGGGTCCTTTACACAGTATATTGTCCCACAGGGGCCTCTACACACATCATAATGTCCTTCGATGTAACCCACTTGACCGATGAAGCCCAATCACAGACCATAAGTTCTCTGACATCGTTAATGACTTCTCAGACCAGAAGAGGCCCAAAGAGAGCGTAAAGTATAATAAGGGTAAGTTCACACAGGGTTTTTTGGTCCGGAACCTGAGGTGGAGGCCGCCTCAGGTTCCGGACCAAAATACGGTTCGCCGCAACTGAATGCCGGTGCACTGCACCGGTATCCAATCATGCGCTCCGCTCCTAGTTGGGACGAGGAAGTGTCTTCAGGACGACTCTCAAGGCGAATTGGCCTGAAGAACGAGCATCTCACTTCTTTTTCGGGGGCCGGAAAAAACGGCTCCTGGAAAAAGGACCTGACCGGCTCCCATTGATTTCAATGAGAGCCGTCTTTTTGGTCAGGATTTTGAGGCAGATACGGCCTCAAAATCCTGACCAAAAAACCCTCTGTGAACTTACCCTAATAGCAGTTCCATTTCCATATGAACAAACCGCTTTGCGAACTGCTGCTTTGCCCAACTGCCAGTGTCACACCCTCAGGAACTCAGCAATCTGCCATCTAAGGCAGATGCTGTCCTGGTGTTGTCCTTATGAAAAATGACTCCTAGGACAATATGGTTGGATGATCAAATCTATGTAATGGGGGTTTGGATACTGTGCATTATGCTACCCCACACCATAATCTCAGAACTAGGATCGGTGTGATGTTCCCATGTAAAGGCCTCTTCAAGCCATCATTGTGTCTGATACAAAACTAGAACACATCGAGAAAGATGATAGACGTCCATTGCCATCTTGCTGTGCACCATTACTTTTGAGAGTTGTGGTGCAAGGTCAATGGTACATCTGTAACTGGGGAGGTAAAATGGCGGGTCAGCTCTCTTTTGATGGGGGATGATTTTAACATCTAATGAATTGCAGTGTATTGCTTAAATCCGTAGCAACCTATAATAATCCTATACAATTAAGACGCCAGGGAGCTTGTCATAATAATAGATCGCTATCACTGAATCTCATTCCAGTAGTGTCTCGGAAGGTTTTTGTTAGGGTCCTGTTGTAGGAAAGGTGGGAGCGACAGGATAGCGCTATCTCCAGTTACAGAATGGTGTCAATTTTTTCAATGGCTTAAAAGCAAAGCTGTCTTGGAGGTCCGTAGTTACCAATCATTTTTCAGCTTTCAGTGGGTATTCCGCTTCTGAAAAATAAAAGCTGCATTGATAGGTTGCTATGGGCAACTAAGACTCTTTTGCTTTAGATCATTGTAATAAATCTGCTCCGGTGTAACTGTGTCTTCATCTTCTGCCCTCTTACTTTGCGTGAAAACAGGCTTGAATTATACCTGAAATATACACCTGTCTTCAGCTTGCATAGATTTCAGTTCTGGTTCATGGGCCCTACCAATATGCACTAGAGATTCTGTTACATCTCATGCCAGCTGAGGAATATTAATTGGCTTATGAAGTGCCAGTCTTAATAAATTCCTCCCATTCTTTCCTCAAAATAACCCCTGCCCATTTTGCAACTCCACCTCAATAAGTTACTGTAACAAACTGCTATAACTCCTTTCTACTTGACAAATTTAGCATCAAATTCCTATGAGTGAGCAGACCCTAAGGGTCTGTTCACATGGAGTATTTCATAGGCGGATTTTGACACTGAATTCGCCTCAAAATCTGCCTGCAAAAAGGCCTCCCATTCATTTCAAAGGTTTTTTTTTTTGTTTGTTTTTTTTCCCGCTAGCAATTTTTTTTTCAGCTAACGGGAAAAAGAAGCAACATGCTCTATCTTGCTGCAGATTCCACGGCTGATTCAGCCGCGGCCTCCGCTGCTCGAGACTCCCTCCTGATTAGGCCCATTCATTCGGGCCTAATCAGGAGCAGGATGCCGCGACGGGATGCCAGTGCACTACATCGGCTTCCCGTCGCGGCTAGCCACGCAGAGAATTCACACGGTGGAAAAGGTTTCTGCCGTGTGAACATACCTTAAGAGTGCATCCACTTCAATATAACAGGACTCTTGCACTGGTGGTATACTAGGTGACTGGAGTTTGTTGTTTAGAAGTGAAGAGTAATTGTTACCATAATTGTGTAGCTTGTTTGGCTGAGAGGTATTTCTACTGACTCCACCATAAATGAGCATGCTTTGCATATCCATTAAGGGAGAGTAAGGTGTCGCCCATATATTAGGCTTTTTACTGGGAAAGTGACTGGAGTCAAAAGGCTACTCTAGTTCTATTCAACTATACTAGATCTCTCATTGGGTCTTTTTGGCTCAGGATTTCAGATTTTTTCAAAGGCTGATATAACTCTGGATGACGTGTGGCCCATATACAGATGTGGCAGAAAAAAACCAAACTGAATTTAGTGGCAAGCCCACCATGGGTCTGTGTATTACAGGCACAGTGGGGGAAGACACTTTCTCACTGTGATTTGTTGGAAGAATATGGAAATCTGTCTTCCATGATGTAATTAGGAAGTCAGAGAGACTATACCTGGTAATAATCCCAGCATCATTGCAAAACAAAGGCCTCTTGGAAGGTTGAGCATGATGTTAAAGGGAGCAGCCTCTATTAGGCTGTATCACTGAGATTCTGACTTCCTAATTACATCATGGAAGTCAGATTTGCATATTCTTCCCATGGTCCCTTGCACAGTGGAGTGCTAAAGGCTTAATAAGTCTCCACACACCTAAATGGTGGTCTCTCCCTAAGGAGTGACGATATCCCCCGAACCCTGTGATTTGTTGCAAATTTTTAGTGCAGAATCCAAAATGAAAATCTGCAGCTAGCTTGCTAGGTCTAATGTTGCATTGTGTTAGATGTGGCACATATTAAAATTGGATAATTTTGTATAGTATGTGTGCATAGATAATGTTGTATTTGGGTTTGTTTGGGAGGTCCACTTGGGGACCCCCCGAATGGAAACCTGGTCTGCATAAAAAGCAGTTACCTTAGGAAATGCACGGACCCCATAGAAGCTTGCAATGCTTTTTTCTCTCTACATTTTTCATGCGGAGAGGGGACAGGAATCCCCATACGGAGTGCAAGCGCAGATGTGAACCGAGCCTCAAATGGTGGTCATTGATGGGCATGAACCATGTCACAATTAGCTAGGTATTAATTGATAGACTTGTTAGTTTAATATTATTGAGGTATCAAAGTTTAACTTTAGACTGTAACACAATAACCTATCACAGGACACAACAAGTCATTGAAAGGCTCAAAACTTCTATTCTACATTTTAGTTAACACATTAAGTGCTAAGTTAAACTTTGCTACCCCTGTATGGCAGGTTTTGAATAGCATCCGGACTCCGTTTTCAGGTTTCCGTCTTCTGCATGCATAAGACGGAAACCTGTCAGAGCGTGAGCGGCGGTGAGTGTTTTATGCTCTCCACCACAAAACCATTTTTTAAAACCGGACACAGAGTACTGCATGTCCAACTCTGTGTCCGGTTTAAAAAAATCGGTTTCGCGGCGGAGAGCATAAAACACTCACCGGCACTCACGGCCGGACATCTTTCAAACCCATTCAAATGCCTCTGCCTCTGTTTTGTGCAGGAAACTGAAACCTGCATAACGGAGACCCGGGCGCAGATGTGAACGAGCCCTGACTTGTTCTGTGTTTATAATATTGTATTAAGAATAGGCGATGCTGTGATGATCCTGACTTTGTAGCTTTACTGATTTTAGATGTTTTTAAGTTATATATTTCATGCAGTTTTGTGCTTTGAGTGATCCAGTAAAGATTTTAGCTTTATTTTTTATTTATTTTTTTACATTTGGCTTTACTTTGATTTATTCATGTGCTTTTGCTTGGGGTAAATGCTGTATTCTAGTTTACTGTACATTTTTCCCTGTACAGTATTTTATCGGATGTTGATAAATGACTCATTTTCAGCCATAACTGATTCGGGAGTATGGGAAATCGGTAATGGCTTTGTCTGAATCTTTGCCAGTTTACTTGTGTTCTCCATAAAAGTGATAAATGGGAGGACTAAATGACCAGCCACATTCTTTTCAATAATAGTAACACTGGAATGCACATGTTAATGCCTAACTTAGAAGTAAGCACCAACAAAGGAAATTCATGGAATGCAAAATATATTAAATTATTATAAATAAACCATAAATATGGCTGCCTTTGAGGAGCTTGCCAATTGAAATGTAACCCAGCTAACCCTTAAAGGGGTGAAACGTGTAATGGTCAGTCATAGATTAGGTTGTCACACAGAAGAATATTAACCTAGTAACTATGTATAACCTTTGCCTATAGCAATAAAATATCTTTTCATCATTATTAGCTTAGCAAATGTGACTAATGGAAATGAATCACTGGTGAGAGAGACGGTAGTCCTTTCCAAAGAGACAAATGCTGGGGTTATTAAAAACTAACCTTACTATGAGGATCATACATTTACATACACATATTATTGTTCCTTCATGCTAATAAACTGAATCTATTACATTTTCATCGAATTGAGATGCTTAGAATTTTTTTTTTTTTTCTGCAAGACAGGTCGTTTAAACAATTTTACAAGGGATTTTACTACCAGTGCAGTGTCAGTTTAAGGCCGGTTGCAGATAACCATGCTGCAACTGGCCTGCCATGAATTAAAAGCACAGGCGGCACATGGGGATGTTCCCCGTGTGCCGCCCATGCATGGGCCGTGCTTCCGTGGCTCCTTTCATTAAGAATAGGAATAGGACCTCTTCTATATTTTGTGGCCTGGAATGTTGGCCCGCACATGGGACCATGAAATTCACAGTCCTGTGTACGGACCCATAAAAAAAGAATGGATCATTGTGCTATCCATGAAATACACATATGGCACACTGACCACGGCCGCGGTCTATGCAAGGGGCCTAATGCAGAGTATATAGACAGAACTTGTAGAAGTTTCCTTTTAAAACTTTATATGGTAGTCCTGTGGAATATCAGCAAAACAAAATCCAAATCCACATAAATATAATGAAAATGTATTTATTATAATAGTTCTGAACTTGGACTGGTGACAGCTGTTATGGACTATAAGTGGTTCGTCTGACTAAGGGGTTATGGCACAACAGTAATATTTAGCGTCCAGGAATGTCTTTGTTCAATATACATTTATTCAGGTACCACACTTTTCTTTTTTGTAATGGTGGGTGCAATTTCCCAAGGGGGCTGGCCAGACTCCTCGCAGACACAATATCGCATGGGAAGAAATGGGGCAGCACTCCAAACAATTCTCTTTTGAACTTGCTAACATAAAATGCGGTGATAGATTCATAAGTTGATGTATGTATAGCAAAAATCAGTATAGCTCTATATTGATTATTGCTATGTACACACCAACTTCTGAATTGGATTTTCTATATCTGAATCTATTAAAGCAAGTTATATGCAGATTGGATGTAAAGTAGCACTATATTAAAGTTTGGACTGTAAAGCAACAGGGGAATCCTAATCCTAAGGATAGGCCATCAGTATTAGAAAAGTGGATAACCCATTTAATATACTGGGGCATAATTTATATTCAGGGGACAGAGTACACTCTGAAGACCGTGAAAGGAGGTACCACTAAAATTGGCTTTATACCGTTTGTGGGCCAGGAAAGGGGACTTTATACTATGTGTGGGTCAGGAAAGAGTGCATTATACCACATGGGAGCCAATAAAGGGCTGATCAGAGGGTGATTCTCTGCTTCAGTTTTCCGGCAAGGGGAGTCGTAGGGACAAAAAATGAAGATCTGAGTGAGAAGTCTACCTTAATTCCTCTTCATTTTCTATCATCTGAACAGGCCCTACTCTTCCCTGACACTCTGAGATCTATAGCCCCTAGGAGCCCCAGGTCCTCAGGACATGTAGAAAATTGTAGTTTTATTCTTGCCAAACACTGCACCAATATGCTGCAGTGATAGTACATGTTCTAGTGGCTAAGTTAACCTTACCTTGTAAGGCTGGTTGTAGATAGCCAAATGTCTTCTATGTACCAACCCATAGAGAAACATCAGCCTTAGGCCACTAAGATTTACAGATGTTACGTATTTAGTTTGAGCCAGGAGCATTTAAGATAATCGGAAAGACAACAAAAACAGTTAATTTTCTGGAATCATGTTATATTGTATTGGTTGATGTACACAATATTAACAAATGTGTTGGAGTAACTACGTTACATCCACAGGGGCTTTTATGGCATCCCATTCTAAATTCATATGCGTTAATATTGAGCCAGTCCCCTTTTACAGATCAAACAGCAACCATTCTTCTGGAAAGACTTTCTACAAGATTTTGAAACATGTGTGGGAATCTTTGCCAAATCATCCAGGAAAGCACTTGTGATGTCAAAGACAGATGCTGGACTAGAAGGCCAGGTTTGGGACTGGGCAAGTAATCGCAAATCAAAGTCACCTCCATTAACTTCTTGCGCATAATCACGTTAATATACATCATTATGTGTGAAGGTGATGTATGGTGAGAGCTCAGGATTTCTCTCCATACCCGGCGCATCCCGGCTGTGTAAGATAGCCAGAACCTGCAGCTAACAACTGCGATTGGTGACGGCAACGATCGCAGCTTTTAACATTGTAGATGCCGCGGTCAAACGTGACCACAGGATCTAAAGTGCACGGTCACCATGGGCGCCGCCATCTTTGAACGATCGCCACCCTCCACATCGTCATCCATTGACATTGCCATAACATTTGGGAGCCTATTGAAGGCTCCCAGGCTTGTTGTTAGATCGCTGCCAGAGGCAGCGTGTAATTGAAATGAATTGATTTTACTAAATTCACTGCAATATATTAGTATTGCAGTGAATAGTATGAGTGATCAGACCCCCTAGGGTTCATGGTCCCTAGGGGGTCTGAAAATAAAAGTAAAATAAGTTTTGAATTTTTAAAAAAAAGTATAAAAAAAACAAAAAAAATATAAAAAGTTCAAAACACCCTCTTTTTTCTATATCAAAAATAAAAACAAATAATAATAAACATAAACATTTTAGGTGTCCCCGTGCTCCAAAATGTCCGAACTATTTAAATATATAAATATCCCCAAAAAATCAAAATGGCAAAATGGTGATTATTTTCAACACTTTGCCTCCTATAAAAAAATTGAATAAAAAGAAATCAAACCATCAGAACTTACCCAATATTGTATCAATAAAAACTACATCTTATCCCACATAAAAAGACGCCCTACCCCTTTTTCTCTATTTTGCAAAGTTTTAAATTTTTTAAAATAATATTACAAATACTATATAAATTTAGTATTGCCTTGATCCTACTGACCCACAGAATACAGGTAACATGTCATTCTTACCACCTATTGAATGCTGTATGAATTAAACCCATAAGAAATTGGCGCAAATGCTTTTTTCTTTTCCAATTCCACCTTATTCTAAAAAAAAAATTTCAGCTTCTTGGTGCATTGTATAGGATATTTAATGGTGCCATTACAAAGTACAATTTGTCCCACAAACAATAAGCCATCATGTGACTCTGAAAAATGAAAATATGATGGATCTTGGACTGGGGAGTAGGAAAAACAGAAGTGCAAAACAAAAATTAAGAGGCATGAAAGGGTTAATGGTTGTGAACCTGCTTATATTGATTATGTCGGTTATTTAGTACCCTTCCATTCTTGTGTCACAATGCCATTGGCTAAAGGATCCTTCAAGGATTACTGACATGTGACTAACTGAAACTAAATTTCAGTGGCATATAAATAAGGAATGTGGCATTTAAAAAGAGTGTTCTAAAATAATAGTTCATTATCTAAATCAAGGTAAGATGTTCAATTAATTGATTTTGATTTAGGTCATAATCGCCATTCTAATTTATCTTTAATGATAGTTGAGGTTAGGGTTCTCTGCATGTCAGTCAAGTTCTTCCACAATCCTTCCCAACTTTGCCTTTAATGATAAAGCCCCATATAGCAAGCCGTAGCAAAAAAAAAGTACTGCGGGAAAAACCATGGTGGCAATGGATCACAGTTTTTCTTGCAGCACTTTTCACAGAAAGTCCACAGAGGTTTCCTCTGCTGACTTTCTGCTTCAATTAGACCTGTATGGTTGAATTTTAAAGATGAGACTCTTGTAGCCTTTACAGGACCAGAGCGATTCACTGGTGAAAACTATATTCGGCATTCAGATCTCAACCCGATGTGGATCTAAATTCCTGACAGTGTTTTTAACAGCAAATTGATCTGAATCTGTAAGGGCTTTCATGAGGATCCACGATCATCTTCATAGCCCTAACGTATCCTGAGATATGGGACTCTAAGGCTATGGCCCCACGTTGTGGAAACGCAGCTTTTTTTGTTGTAGACTTTGCTGCATTTTTTTGAGCCAAAGCTGGAGGCCGCCTCAGGTTCCGGTCCAAAAGCCGGTAGTCGCGACTGAAAGCCGGTGCACTGCATCGGTATCCAGCCGTGCACTCTGCTCTGGATTAGGCCCAATGAATGGGCCTAGTCCGGAGGAAGGAATGTCTTCAGGCCGAATCGCGAGGCAACTAAACCTGAAGAATGACCATCCTGCTTCTTTTTTCCGGGCTCCCGGAAAAACTCCTGAGCAGCTCCCATTCATTTCAAACCCCGTGTGAACTTACCCTTAGGAGGTTTGGTGCATACAACTTTTTGTTTGGTTTCCACTTTTAGCAACTAATATACATTTATTTGCATTTTTTTTAATATACTTTAAATTAAAATTGCATGAAGGTGCTTGTTCGTATACAGTATTAAGTGGCATTTTGACAATGCTGCAAGTGTATGCTTTCAGAAAATATATAGGTATGGGGGGAAGGTAAATTTTAACCTTTTTTAATGTTGCAATTTAGATTAATTTTGTCCATCTCAAAACTGTGAAAATTGCCGTGGCAGCCAGAGGAGGAAAAAAAACTCATGGCAGTGAAATGGTTTATGATGGGAGAATTTGGATCTCTGCAACTATATGTAACTTTATGTGGTCAGTCACATTGTGGCGTAGTTGTTGTGGTTTCTATATATGCTTCCACTTTTAAATAATAACCCTTTAGAGTATATTGTAGCTTATCTAAGAGTCAAGAAATTTCACAAACTGACTTGTACTTTTGGTATCCTACTAAAGTAGCATGCTGGAATTCAGTGAGCTCTTTAGAATGAACTATCCTGTCCCAGGGTAGACTACATGGCTAAGTCATAGATTTTATTGTGGCAATGGGACTGAGTGAAGCACCGGAATTCACTGATCAAGTGCCGTAAACTATGAGTGATTGCATAGTCTTAGCCTTAGGGCTTATTCACACATCTGCTTCTAGTGGTTTTGTTATTTCTGTGTAATCACATTGTCCTGCTTTATTTTCCTGTTGTGTGCCCCATTTTTCACATAAAGAGAAACCTCTCCAAAACTTCACCTGTTTGAGAGGACCACCCCTTAACCAAACAAGACGTTCTGTGATGGATTATAATTTTCAGCAAATATTAAAGGATAAAAAAAAAAAAAAAAAAACTGCGGACAACTTTTCATTTTCTGGCACCATTTGTCATTAGTAAATTTTGGCTTCATTCTGTAAAGTCTTGCATTTCTTTATTCTTTCCATTTCGTTTCTATTCATAGCTGTAGCTGCTTAAAGGCTCTGTCCGGAATTATGTTCTTTTACGACCTATCCTCAGATGATCAGTCGGGAGTCTGCACCCTATCAATCATATATTTATGACCTCTGGCAATGGGACTAGAATACAGTCTTATTGTAGTATATTGTATGGGCTGTCAGAGCCTCCAGAGTTCAAGTACCCTAGGGGGTAACTGTATAGAGTACCAGGGAAGGTTAAGCAGGAGGACTTAAGTCTTCAAAGAATTCATTTTATAGCCCGAACGTTGACCATACTCCTGGAGGACTTGTAGAAAGCTAGGTAGGGTAGTGTGAGGTTTAGTAAGGGTTAGCAAAGCATCTTCCGCGAATAGGGATACTTTAAATCCCACTCCTCAACTTTGATTGTAATTAATTGGGTTAACTCCATGAATGTTGGGAGGGGTTTGTTGAAGTGTTTAAATATGGTTCCAAATCTGTGTCTTTCATGCTATGACTAAGAGACCGCAATACAGGTCTCGAAACGTGTAGGCTGCTTGATTTTATCTTTTCCGGATCCATGCTGTAAGATTTTTTTAATACAATATGAAGTAAAAGTTACATTTTATTATTCATGAATTTTGGGCGTGCTGGATGTTTTTATATTATTTTTTGAACAAAATAATTTGCAGTAAGTGGAGTTATAAGACTATTCTGATGCGGAGCACGATACTCTAGGATTGTACTGTCCATATTGATTGGTGATTAACATTTCACATTTTTTTTCAGCCTGCACGTTGGTATATTGACCTGCAGCCCTGGGCTGATCCTTCCCATTCACTTGAAGATGAAGCAAGGAGATTCCTACATTATATAACAAAATCTCAGGTAAATATATTTTACAGGGTGGATAAAAACATTCTATATTTACCTCTAAGGTCTATTGATCAGTCCTTGAAGATAAGCTCCAGTTTTGAATGGCAGTCCTTCTCTTTGCACTCCGACATACGGGTCATCCTTTTGCATGATGGAAGAGGAATTTATAACTAAAATAAAATGTTGAGCAAAGTAATATTTTAAATATGCTCCCCATTTAAACAGTGTCAAAAATTCTTCCAAAACAAATAATCGTACCATGTACGGGGCCTTTAGGAGGAAATACACCTTTGTGACTAAAAGAGATAATTAGCTTTTTATGGACATTCAAATCAGTCTGCAAGTGTTTTGTGGGTGATTCCTGACTTGTCAGATTTACCTACAAACAGTTCCAAATACTCACGATTGACTATTTTATTTTGTGCTGCATTGTGGTTCTCTTCAGGCATACAATAGTTTGTTGTCACAAAGGTATGTTTCTGCTGCCAAATACCCCCTATGTAGCACTATTATTGGTTTGGGAAGTGTTTTGGACTGGACAGACTCCTTTTAAAACCGGAATATGTATGGTAGCATTTATACCAATATTAAATATGACAGTTATTCTACATAATACAGTCTGTAAAGAAATACTATAAAATTAGAAATGTTTAGCCTCTCCGATTTACATGATTGACTTCTTTGGAATGATATATTTATATCTATATGATAAATAAAAGATGTGATATTCTTGCTCAATAGATCGCTTGTCCTCATTTGGTGACCAATGGATTGACAGATCATTATGTAGACTCTGTGAAGCCCTGGACTGTCTGCTTGGATAATAAATTTAGTTTGGCACACCAGATCAGAAGTAAGCAATGTCGTGTCTACTCCTTGGGGTAAGGAATGTACACTTAGTTTGCCAAATGTCTAACTGTTTTCTGCAGTTTTATTTTTTGCTACAGTTTAAAATAAATAAATAAATAAAATAGAGGTTAGCTGGGGAAGTTTACTAGTACATTGTCTGCACTGACTGTTTTATTACTAATCTACATGTTCATTACCTGTTCCGAAGGGCAGCTGCAGTGGCTGAAACTCTCATTCATCTGGCTCCCCTGCTGCTACTCGTACTCTCTGTGATATAGCACAGATTCCCCTCTACTGCGATCGCAGGCCCACACCAAAATTCCTCAGTTTTCCTCCGTGTGAATGGACCCTTAGGGTCCATTCAGCCTAGTTCACACTGGGCTGATTTTGACGCGGGAAGAGCTATAGTAAATTCTCACTCCGATACTGTGAATTTGGTTGAAAACTGACCTCAGCCAGCTTTATTCTTCTGTTTTCACGTTACAACATCCTGTAAATCACAGTACAAAATAAATACTGTGAAGGGATGATTCCATGCGCAACTCCTAATTTTTTACTATTTTTATTGCCTTTCGAGAATGGTAAGGTGATAACGTGAAGGAGATCATTGGTATCCAAAATAACAGAAACAGGTTGTGATCTTTCTTTGAAGTCCTATGTCTGTCTGTTTTCGACTATTAAGAAATGTTCTTTCAAGGGATCCTGTCAGGAGATTCGTGATTGAAGTATGGACCGAATGGAATCACTCTCTTTTGTTACAAACAACTGCTTTCTGAATGCTGTAGCAATGCCTTTGAGAGAAAAGATGGTTTAATATAGAACAGGGAGAAGTGTCCAGTGGCTGACTTCCTATCCAGCTTATCTTGATTGACAAGCATGTATGTAGCTATGGGGTTGTAGACATAGCAGTAACTACCGAGCCCAGGAGCCCCAAAGGACTCTCTCTAACATAAAAAGTCACCAGTGTTATAGATTGCACAGATTTTGCATTGGGACTTAGGAACTTCAATTAAAGCCTTTGTTCAACACCAATAAAGAGAGACCTGTCAGTCAAGTAGGGTGGGAATAAGTTGGTATGTGGCCTGTCTTTGGGGCAGCATGACTCTCCTGACAATTTCCCTTTAATGCAGAAATATGTGGTCATCTTTGCAAATTTTATTTTTAGGTATTTTACAGTATTTTGTCATAAAGCGGCCCCATTTACTGGAGGAATTGGTTACAGCTGTAATGAGTCTAGATAACTCCAGCAGCTCCATCTTGTCACCTCCTGTTGAGTCAATGTCACGTTCATTGCTGCTACCTCATTCTACACACAGCGAGCATTGAGAGCTATGCGTATAAAAATAGAAGATTGTCTTGTCCCGTGGGTGCCGGCAGTCTACAAGTATTAGGCTTATGATGTATTGAATTTCAGATGTGCCATGTGTGTTCCCATAAAATCTTTGTAATGTTCTTCTCTAGCATATGTGGATAAAGAATTTTGACAGTTCATGCCCAGCTTCATAATGAGTGTGCTATTTGTGTGGAAGTATTACTAGGTCTGTGAACTAAAGGCCGGACTGAAGAATCCTGCAAGGAACACAACACAGGGAATGTTTATGCAGTGCGTTCCTTAATGTTGGCAGCTCTGAAGCCTTTTAATTCCCCGTGGGCTGCATCTTATCCTTCTAGACGTTTGGCAGTATTGACTGTTGGCAGTGTTAAGTTTTGGCGGCATTTTTTGTAAAGATGTGTCAGGCCAAAAATATATTTTTATTCCAACTCTTTTAAAATATGCTTTCAATATCAACTGTCACATGTTGCCAGATCTCCAGGGTAAGGAATAAATGAATTGATAATGGTGAATGTGTTAGATAAATGATATGTAAATAAACCTTACCATATAGATAAGAGTTCTGCTGGTTGATCTCACCTTAACTGTCTATTGCTCATACCTAAATTCTTGAATGCAAATAAATGGTCAGAGTAATTCCTCTGTTGCCACATAAGGATCTTATGCCTATCCTGTTCTTAACAAGTTACAAGCTACACACAATGGAAAACTCAACTAAACTTGAGTCTTTAAGGCTACATTCACATCGCAATGTCTGCTTGAAAGTGATGGACAAAAAAAATCTGCAAGCAAATACAAACATTACCCCAATAGAACATCTCCCTTTCCAGAATTAGTCTGTCTGAAAACAACAAATCACTCTATGTAAGAATCGCTGAGGCCCCTAGTGACCAAACGAAGGGTAAGTTCACATGGCAGATTTTGCCACCATGCAAAATCAGCAGTAGAAATTCCCACTCTCATTCACTTCAGTGGAGGTTCAGGCAGAATCCGTCCAAGCATCGATCCGGACACTTCTTGTTTCTGCTAGCTTATTTTTTCACCTAATGAAAAATGTAGTATCTGCCCCTTTTTTTTTTTTTTCTTAATGGAAAGCAGAATTTTTGCAAAAATGTTGCTTTGCGAACCTGGCCTAAGATGTCAGAAGAGAAGGGAAAGAGTGTATGGGACGTAGATCAGGTTTGTTGCCCCTTTATATAAGATAAAGAAAGTACACCAGATCTACTGTTTCATTATTTATTCTACAAAAATTCAGTCAAAATAAAAGTAGTGTGAAAAACTAAGTACTTCCCTTAGTTCAATAGCTTGTAGTACCACAAATGGCAGCAATTTTTTATTAATTTTTTTTTATTGAGGTCCATGATCCTTTGTCTATGCATAGTTGTTTTATGTTCCCTCCACCGTATTTGAGTTGGTTTTTTTGCAATTTTGCTGAGCATTGCATGGTCTGACCATGGGGTGAGCTTTATGGGGTATCCACTCCTGGAATGATTGTCAACTATCTTGAATGTTTTTCACTTGCAAATAATGTTTCTCAGGCCAGGTTTACAGCTGTGTCTGATCTCTGCCTGAGGAGTCCGTTCCCCAGTCCACTTTAAAAGTCCTGCAAGCAGGACTTTTCTCTCCACGTTTTTCCATCCTTTTCAGGAGAAAACCCAGCAGACCCGATTATAGTCTATGGGGTCCACGGTTTTCTGAGGTTAACCACTTTTGTAAGCGAAATTAGGTTTCTGTTCAGGGGGTTCCCAAGCAGACCCCCCAAATGCAGGTGTGAACCTTGCATTCCTGTAAAATGATGGGCTTCACATTGTTTGGCTTTATAAGAGATTGATGGATTATAGCGATTGCTTCTTTACGATCATTGCGGATGTCCTTCCTTCTTGGCCAGAGCCTCTTAGTAAGTCTGGCATGTCTCATGTCAGCTAGGCAGGTGATTGAAAGTTTTAATAAATGCCCCCAGTGTTTTTTTCCTGGCCTTATAATACCACAATAAAGCTGACACAATAAGTACAAAATAGAATTATACAATTTTATATATTTAATGTCTGATTATACTGTATATACTTATTAACTCTGTTACCTTGTAATGCTGAGTTCACACTGAGTTTTTTGGTCCGGATTTTGGCGCGGAATCCGGTTCCAAAAATGCCTCACATTGACTTTAGTGGGAGCCATTCACTTCTTTTTCGCTAGCGTTTTTTTTTCTCTCGCGCGAAAAAAAAAGTGAGCTGCTCTATCTTGCCGCGGATTTCACAGCTGAATCAGTTGCAGTGTCCGTGGCGCGACACTTCCTCCCAACTAGGTCCATTCATTTGGGCCTAATCCAGAGTGGAATGCCACGACTGGATGCTGGTGCACTGCATTGGCATCCAGTCCAGTCGTTTTTTTGTAGCCGGATTCTGGTGCAGATTCCGTCAAAATCAGGACCAAAAACCTCTGTGTGAACTCATAATACTGTGCATGGTTTACCTGTACATGTGACTTTTTCCACATTTCTAAAACACACATACATTATCGATATTTTGAGATGGGAGAAGAGAATTTAATTGGGGAATGAGATTTCACTGATTCATATTTTTTTCTTATGTATTTCAGTAATCTCTTTCGGAAATCATGGCTCTTCTGTATACTAATTGTAAAGTGCTTAAAAGATAAACCACTTCAGCAAATTCTGAAATTTGGAACAAAAGTTACTATGACAACAGAACAAAATACTGAAAATGTTTTGTATATGACTTGGGTTATCTGAAGTTATAATGCACAGTGCGAGATGTTGTCACTTGGCTCTGATCTTCGTAGCAACTCCAGTCACAGTTTACACTACACATTTCTCAGATTATTAGAAACACATGTCTCATTGGAGCTTTGTATAATTCTGTTGCTTCCTAATCCGCAATATATAAAAAGTTGTTTTTTTGGCTATAATGTTTGTACATTAAATACTCATCCTCTATACATCTCATGGCTCCAGTTTTTTTCTGCAGTTAAACTAATAACACTTTGCAGAGAATAATTATTTTTGTGCAGCGTGAAGTCAAAATACATAATTGAAAGCACAGTAAGATCAGCAGCTTTTTATTATTAACATCCATGTCAGTATTCATCCATAAGGATTCCGCAACTTTTAAGCTTTAAATGGTCCTGTAAGGGGGGTGGGGGTTCAGGACTAGGAAAGTGTGACTAAAGGTATGAAATGTTAGTTATTTAAATGAACAATAGGAATGAGTGATCGGGATCGGAAAGAATCGGGTTCCAATTGGCGATCGAGTAAATTTCACAATCGGAATTCCGATCCCAATCTTTTCTGGCGGGATCGAGGTCGGAGGTTATTTCCCACAATGCTTGGCTACTGACCAGTCATTGTGGGAAAAGCTATAGTATCAGATGAGCGAGTACAGAAGTGCTGCCGCTGCCCGTTCTTCTCGCTCCTCTTCTGTTAGGAAGGATGCTGGGAGAAGGTGGGGCTTGTGGATTAGAGTTTGGACGGGTTCTTGGAGGGGAAACGAGAGTGATGCACTCACGTCTCCCCGCCCACACTTTCCTAAGCCATAACAAGCCCCACGACTCCCATCATCTCTAACACTAGCCTATGGAGGTGGGGGCGCGCACAGTGCTCTGAAGGCATGTCAAAGAGAATAGAGGAGCGAGAACGGGGAGCGGCAGCAGATCTGTGCAGGCAAGTGGACACCAGGGGGGCTAAGTAGCTGTGGGATTTTATTTAATCGCTACACAACCTGGAGTCCAAAATGCTGTGTAGTGAATAGGATTGTTTTTAAAATCCGGTCTTCGATTATTAAAAAAAAATCTCATTGACTTGCATTGGGATCGGGTTCAAATGGAAAATGATCGGAAAATCGGATTTTAAAAACGTTCCTGAAAGTTTATGGTTTTACTATGCCCTTTTGTGAATAGGGACATTTCCATATATTTTTTGCTTTTCCTAGCTTTCTAGTTCAATGTACAAAATAGTAAATGGTACCATTATGAAGAACAATTTGTCCCGCGAAAAATGAGACCTCAAACAACTCTGTAAACAGAAAATAAAGTTACGGTTAATTTTCTAATTTTATTGAAAGTTCTGTCACTAAATTTCAATATATTAAATGTATTCCATTAGTAACAATGACACAATTTAAAATATTTTCAGATTAGGTGACGATGATAACATATTTGAATTCAGTATGGCTTCTGGAGGGTGTGAAGTCCATCGGTTTGATCCAAGCATCCCTTCGCCTCACATCCATGAAGCGGAGCGACTCTGGCACCATCGTCTGTCTGTTGATTGGAGAGATCCCAACCCAGCCATAGCTCCACATAGATTGCATAGTAATACTAAAAAGCTGAAAACTATTTTGAATGAGTTTGGACATTGGAAGGTAAGTCTTCATAGAAATGTATAAGGCATAACTTAGCATAGTAGTGTATTTATTCATAACTGTATAAAGTGGAAAGTAACTATGCTTTACAAGTCTGTCAAGAAAACTGACCTATTTTTGTCCATTTTGATGGCCACATTGCCTTCATTGAAGTCATTAGGTCTGTTTTTTTTAAGTTTGCCAAAACAGGTGTTCATCCTTGTAATGGCCCTTAAAAAACAGATGAATTTAGTTGGTCTTTTTTACCTGTGGGGAATTGCTCAGGAAGATGCTTGTATCAGTGCAGAAAACAGGGACACAGACACTGGATTGCACACGAGTTCAGGCTTTATTCACATGTAACGCATACTTTGCTTTTGAAAAGCCACAGGATAAACAAAACAAACTCCTTCTCGGCTGAGAAACTAACTTAAACCTAAGGAAACTTTTCTGACTGGCTACCAGTCTCCCACCTTGGCAACAACAACGGGTGGCACAGTACCTGCTTTGGAGGTCCGGTCTGGACAGTTCAGCTCTGTCAGTGTGGTGCCACCCTGCTAGTCTTCACACTCAGACTGTTATTAGGGCCTGATTAGTCAGCTGACCCCCCTGGTGTGGGTCTCACCTGTCTTCCCAGACCACACCCTTCACTCTCTCACATACCCAAGCCACTGATTTGCTTTTAACCCCTTCCCGACATGCGCCGTAATAGTACGGCGCGTGTCGGGTCTGTAACTATGGCGACCGCCCGGGAGCCGGGCGGCCGTCATAGTCGCCGGGTGTCTACTGCTTGAAGCAGTAGACAACCGGCTCTAATGCCTCCGATCGGTCCCCGGACCGATCGGAGGCATTAACCCCTCCGGCGCTGCTGTCAAAGGCGCCGGAGGCGCCATCTTCCCGGCGGCGCATGGGCGCCGCCATTTTGGCAGGGATCGCCGGCTCCTGGAGCATGCTCCAGGGCCGACCCCCCGTTGCCATGACAGCCGGGAGCCTTGTTAAGGGCTCCCAGCCAGTCTGCAAATTCTCTCTTTTGCAGGCTGGTGTATACAGCCTGCAAAAGAGATGATGCTTTTTTGCAATGCATTAGCATTGTAATGCATTGCATTAGTGATCAGACCCCCTGGGGTTCAACACCCCTAGGGGGTCTAATAAATGCAAAAAAAAAATTTAAAAAAAAAAAGTAAAAAAAAATATAAAAAAATATAAAAAGTATTAAAAGTTCAAATCACCCCCCTTTCCCTAGAACAGATATAAAAGTAGTTAAAAACTGTGAAACATATACATGTTAGGTATCCCCGCGTCCGAAATCGCCCGCTCTACAAATCTATACAAATATTTTTCCTGTTCGGTAAACGCCGTAGCAGGAAAAATAGTCAAAAGTGCCAAACCGCCGTTTTTTCACTGTTTTGATTCTGATAAAAATTTGAATAAAAAGTGATCAAAGCAATAACATTTCCCGAAAATGGTAGAACTAAAAAGTACACCTGGCCCCGCAAAAAAAGACGCCCTATGCATCCCCGTACACCTATGTATAAAAAAGTTACGGCCGTCGGAATATGGCGACTTTTAGAAAAAAATTTTTTTAGCACCGTTTTGGAATTTTTTTTAGGGGTCAAAATGTAAATAAAACCATATAAATTTGGTATCCCTGGAACCGTACCGAAACACAGAATATAGGGGACATGTCATTTTGGCTGCACAGTGAACGCCGTAAAACCAAAGCCCGTAAGAAAGTCGCAGAAATGCATTTTTTCTTCAAATCCACCCCATTCTGAATTTTTTTTCCTGCTTCCCAGTACATTATATAGAATAATTAATGGTGGCATCATGAAGAAAAAATTGTCCCGCAAAAATTAAGACCTCATATGACTCTGGGAGCGGAGAAATAAAAAAGTTATGGGGTTTAGAAGGAGGGGAGTCAAAAACGAAAAACGAAAATCAAAAAATGCCATCGGCGGGAAGGGGTTAAAGGGGCTTTATCATTGGGAAAAGTCATTTTTAGCTAAGCACATACTTGCATAGCCTTTAGAAAGGCTATTCCACACCTACCTTTTGTTTGTAAATTGCCTCAGTAGTTTTTGAATAAGTCCGTTTTTATTCATCTCCTAATTAGTCTTCTCCATGCACTCCGGAAGTGTCTGTAATCACAGTTTGCTGTATGTGTATGAGAGCAGGGAGAGGAGTCATCAACACAGCAGCCTCTGCTGTACATACACAGGAAGAATAGCAGAGAGGAGAGCACAGTGAGACTTCCTGTGTACAGAGAAGTGTAATTAGCATATGCATAGCAAGACAGCAATGGAAGATGCAGTGATAATCGTAGCTTGGCCTAGAGACCATGTGTACAAAGCCATGAAGAGGCTTTCACAAGGAAACATCAGACCGGTCCTATTACTGGGACTATGATGTGGATGTCCTAATGTATGGTAGCCAGACCCCTTTGGTTTTTATATTTTAGATAGACTAAGAGCTTAGGTTGAATTGGAACCTATAGTACACCCGTTTCACCAAAATGTCCCAGGAGCTGCTTTTCTTTACCGCCAGACAGCATGCCCATGCTACTGTGAGCTCTCTGTGTGGCTTAACCACACTACCATTACCTGCATATCTGGACTTGTCTCCCATCTAGCACATCTTGGATACAAATGGTGAGCAATTTCAAAGGTAGCTGCAACCAAGAAATCTTGATGATCTGTGTGCCCAAATGTCTTCAGTGAGGTATAACGTTCGTCAGAGATCCATTAATAACCTCATTGATAGCATGCCAAATGTAAGTCTGTGTAGATTGCTCAAACACAATACTGATTAAATGAAGGTTTTTTTTTTAAAAAAAATAAATTATAATTTGCATATAGATTAATATATCTATGAGTCCTCTGATTTCCATAATTCTTGGTGTTGCAATTTCAATGTGGAGAAGTGTCCGAACAACAAATTAGTGGCAGGAACTTTTGAGAAGGGAGAAACAGCAACATTTTGTAGTAAACGCATCACATTTTGGTCCAGAATCACATGCTGTATTAACCCTTTCCCTACATCTGCCGTAATAGTACAGCGCATGCCGGGTATTTAACTATGGTAGCCGCTGATCGACCATCATAGTTGCCGGGTCTCTGCTGTATTATACATCAGAGACCCAGCACTAATGCCCATGATAATTGCTTGCACTGATCACAGACATTAACCCTCCCTCCCCCTTGATACAAAACTTCCCTTCCCATCCCATGCGCCTAAAAGCTGACTCAGACACCATTTTGCTGGTGGCGCACAGATGCCGCTGTTTTTTCAGGGATTGCCAGCACCATGGAGCCAGCCAGTGCCCCGTTGGCATGACAGCCAGGAGCCTTTGGCCTGTCTGTCTATACTGATATCTTATGCATTGCAGTAATGATTAGACCCCCTGGGGTTCAAGACCGCTAAGGGGGTGTAATAAGTGCCATAAAATATATAGAAAAAATTCAAATTGCCCCCCTTTCCCTAGAACACATATAAAAGTACTTCATTACTTTGAAACACATATGCATTGGGCATCCCTGTGTCCGAAAACACCCGGTCTACAAACCCATACAAGTATTTTTTCCCATATGGTGAACATCGTAGCAGGAAAAAAAGTCTATTTGATGAAAGCAATAGACATTCCCCAAAATGGTATAACTAAAAACTACACCCTCTACCATTATGAAGAACAATTTGTTCCACAAACAAAGGCCTCATGTGGCTCTGTGAATGGAAAAATAGAGTTATCGGGTTTGGGAGGCTGGGAGTCAAAAACGAAAATCAAAAAATGTCACCTACAGGAAGGGGTTAAATGATACGAAGTTGTCTGAAAAGTTAGTGACCATATAAAAGATAGAAGTTAACATAACATATTTGATAATCCATAAAGGTTTATTCTTCAGACGTTAATTTGTATTAGCCCTTCACATGATTGTGTCAGTAATCCACAAATCTGGAAGGGTCTTAATTCTTGCTGTCTGTTTTTAATTACTGTAATCGTATGGTTGTGTTGGAAATGAGCACTTTTGCTTTTATTATAATATAACCCAGGCCTTAGATTGTACTTGCAAATTTAACTGATGTTTATAGAGGAGTATATGGAGTTTGTGTTTTTATTATATTGTAAAATTATTCAAAAGCAAATTTTCAGAATTAACAGTTCTGGTTTCAGTTAGGATTGTGCAATTTAACTATCTATCAGAAACTGAGTTTTAGGAGCCAAAACAAAAATCTGCAGAAGATGCAGATAATGAATACCATATGCTAATAATGGTAAGTGCATAGCATATTAAATTCTCTGTCCCATTGAAAGTTTAGAGGGATATGATTCACTTTACTGAAACAAAAGATCTGATATGTTAGACAAAAATGGAAATATTGGACCAGACATGTCCAAAGCCCAGCTGGGGGGCCAATTTACATCTGGCCGCAGACTCTTTGGCAAAATCAGTAATATGCGACCCACCAGCACTGTTGACTGCAGTATGAAATGCACGCATACAAAAACACTATTTAATATTTCACCAGAATATGGCAGTAGACCTGTGGCTGCACGTTCACTATTTGACCTTTCTGTGATATTTTTAAAATGGCGACTAACTTAAAAAAAAAAAAAAAAAAAGTTGATAGAGGGTCGCCACTTCCAGAACAAGTGTAAATTGGAGGATTTTTTCATTGAAATACAAAACATCTGTGTCTGCCTAATTTGCCAAAAGACACTGACTGTTTTCAAGGAATTCAATATGCAGAGGCTCTACCAAACTAAAATTTCTAACTACGACATGCTATCTGGGAACGAATGCGGCAGAATAGAAGTTGTTTTTTTTGTTTTTTTTGTTCTGTTTTTTTAATATCGAAGAGATATAGCGATATCTCTATAGAGATGTAGAGTTCACAAAGTACCCGAAAGGTGTTCCAGAGTTCCCATATGGCCTGACGTCGGTCCTCCTTATCATTCAAAAGGACAGGCAAGTGTTCCAGGGTCTGAAGCTCTTGGATTCTAGTATACAACTCTTTCAGAGACAAAATGGGGTGGGGCTCTGCTTCCAATAGCTTAGCTACAAGCTGGAAATGAGTATATACAAAAGCAGTTGGAGGTTTTTTTTTCCAGAAGTATCTCTAAGAAGATTCATACAGGGGAAAGGTAGGAGGCGAAGAGTTAGCACCCGCTCAGTGAGTGTTAGGACCTGTTGCCAGTAGGGCTAGATAAGAAGGTATAGCCAGAAAAGATGAAAAAATGTTAGCCCCACGAGCATGACATCTCCAGCAAGCATCTGGGATAGTAGCATTAAAAGAATGAAGCAAAGACGGAGTGTGATACCAGTGGAGCTTACAAAAAATTCACGCTCTGGTTAACTTATCGAGAAGTCTGGCTGTTCGCTGCTCGTCTCCAAAGGACAGGTCTGAAAGATTTTCACTAAGATAACCCTCCCACTTTAGCATATAGGGGTATCTGGGATATCTGATAAATGTCCAAGGTGAGTCCTGCTGTAGAGTTCTTAATTTACACAACTTCTCAAATTGTGTTGGCATGGGAGCCTTTGAGCCTCAAAAATAAACTGGGCTGAAGGACTAACCTTTATATATGAGAACTCACTAGAGAGAGGGAGATTAAATTTAGTCCACAGATCAGCAAAGTAGGAGACATGTTTGTTTTATAATTAGTAGTAGCCGCAAAAAGGAATAGCCCCATCTTAAACCACGGTCCTGAGACTGTGTGGCCAGGTGCGTAATGTAGGTGGAAAAGAAAAGCGGTCATGGAGGAATGCAACAAGGAGAGAGGGAAGCAAGCAGCACAAGCTCGCCAAACATCTAGTGTCAGAGCCAAGCCAGAGAATTGAGGTGGTTCGGGGTCAACCAAAACTTTTCTGTTTTCATCCACTTTAAATAAGGGTAAGAGCGTGCACCAGGCCGTATATGGGAACGGGGCTTCCACATGGGCTAAATGTGGAGAGGAGATTCAGATGGACAAAGCCTTGGATTTAGAAGCATTAATTTTGAAGCCAGAGAGACGGTCAAATGCATTCAAAAGGACATGGAAGATAGTGATGTGTGGATTAGTCAAGATCAAGAGAACATTATCTGTGAAAAGGGAAAGTTTAAACTCCTTATCTCAGATCCTGATCCCTCCAATGTCAGGATGCAGATAGATGGCAGCTGCCAAAGGTTCTATGCACATGGCAAAGAGGAGGGGTGGGAGGAAAATGGACAACCCTGCCACATACCTTTGTTAATGGTAAAAGGCATGTGAGTGTTCCATAGTCGCCATAGGGGTGGTATAGAGACTTTTAATTACTGTTAGAAAGAGACCACGTAAACCGAAGTTATTCAAGGTCGCAAACCGGAACGGCCACCCCAAGTGGTCAAAGGCTTTCTCTGTGTCCAAGCTGAGCACCAAGAGTTTAGAGCCAGATCTGGACGTGATGTCCATCGGATCAATTGTATTTGTATTATCACCCCTTGGCGGCAAGAGACAAACCTCATCTGATCTTTGTGTATCAGAGAAGGAAGAAATAAGGTATTTTGTGAGCCAAAATCATAGTAGACTGCTTGAGATTAATATTTAAAAATGCTATGGGTCTAAAATTCTTACAATCTAGGTGGTCCCTCCCAGGCTTCGGAATGAAAATTAGGAAAGAATGCAAGAGGGAGTTTAAAAGCATTAGAGAGAGACTAACCAAAGGAATATGTCGGCATTAAAAACTATGTAGTACAAATATGTAAAACTGTTGGGCCCTGGCAGCTTCCCATTGGTAAGATCTTTTATTAGCTGTTCTAAACTCATCAGCCTCAATGGGTTTATTGAGAAGAGTGAAGGCTGCAGGGTAAGGGAATGTAAGAGGAAAGATTTCAGAATGGCAGACAATGCAGTATGCCTCTCAATTGAATTAGAGGGGAGAGAGTACAACTAAACATAATATTCATGGAACATATGGGAAACCTCATCGGGATTACGGTATAAATTATTGTCCCATCTGAGCGCTGAAGAGCATGCACTGTACCCTTTTGCGTCTGATACTGATGTTTATTAGCCCTATCATAATATAGGTATTTTGAATAAAGAAGTAACTTGTAGACGATCAGTAGTAGGAAGGCCTTAATTTCGGATCAGAAATCAATGATTTGAGGAGAGATCTCATCAAGTGTGTCAACATGCGGTGCGCAGTGTGTTGCAGTTGGGCGCGAAGGTCTTTCAGACAGTGACATCATGTTTAAGTTTAGTACCCAAGGCAATGAATTGATCCCTCATCACTGCCCTATGGCCTTCCCACAACATCGCCTTATAGGAAACCGATCCGATATTAAGTTAAAAAAAAAAAAGCATCTAAAAGGGCAGTGATGCTGCTCGGAGTCTGTGCCCTCTAAAGCAGTCCCTCATTAATCCGCCAGTGACAATGCCTATTGGACACTATTGCATCTATAATAACAGGGGCATGGTCAGACCTGGTAATAGAACCCTTGGAGGCCTCACTGAGAAGAGCAAGAGCGTTTACAAAAAAAAAAAATCTATTTGTGTGTGAACTTTATGAGGAGGGGAATAGAAATTGTAAGGCTTATCAGAAGGATGGTTTATCCACCAAAGATCATACAAAGAATACCGTCTAATAAAGCAGTGAAATTGAATTGAGAGGCACCTCTAGACAGGTTGTGACTGGGTAGCAGTAATAGACTGGAGATCCATCCTGTCAGAAAAAGACCTTAAAATCATCGCCTAGGATCAAGGCAACAGGTGGAAGTTTTCATACTTCATTGAGGAACTGGGTGAGGAACTCAGGCTGGGAGGTGTTGGGGGCATAGATATTAAATAAGGTGATAGGTTTACCTTCAAAAAGACAAATCTACGACCTGGGTCTATGGTGGACAATGTGACTACCAGGGGGAAAGAGAAGACTAGTATGTATGGCCATCCCTTTCCTTTTTCTTACAGTGAACTTCTGAATAACAAACAGGGAAGAGTCATAAAGCAACATTAAAAGAACAGGAGGCATTGAAGGGAGTCTCTTGCAGGAACATCATGTCAGCCTTTAGGGAGCGCAGGCCCTCAGGAGCTGTCCTACGCTTTGCAATGGAGTTAAAACCCTTCATGTTCAAAGATATTCTCTTAGCCATGGGGGAAAAGCATAGGAGACAGACAGCACTCTGCTCATCTGAAAGACAAAATGATGAGGTGTCCCAAAGAGTCTCTGAAGCAACTAGAAGCTAATTCAAGGGCACAGTTGCGTTTGAATTGAGCCAAATGAAAATGCCACAAAGCCGAGCTATGAGATAGCAACGCTGATCGCCAAGCACTGCAAACCTTTTACTAAGGGTGAATTTATTAAAGACTGCGTGTTGAAAATGGTGAAGAAAATTTGTCCTGAGAAGACGTAAGAGTTTGGCAATGTTTAGCGAATGGATTTTGACTTTTTTTTTTTTTTCGTTAGCCAGTGACGAAAGCCTGGATGCATTTGACGTTGCAATTATTCCTGCAGCACTTTTCAAAGAAAGTTCACAGCGTTCTCCTTTGTGGACTTTCTGCTTGTGTTTCTGTAGGTATAACATAATAATAATAATAGATATGACATGTTGTAATTTACAAAAATGCTTACATTTTTTTAAATTGCATTTCCACTGCAGATTTCTTTTCTGCTGTGCCATTAAAACAGCTTCTAGTTTCTTAAATTTTTGTTGCGTTGTTTCCCATTTCGCAAGTTTAGTCTGGTAGTGCCTTTTGATATTGAATTTGTTGAAAACAGTCACAATCTTGCGGCTATCTGCTCCGGTTTAGGCCCAAATGTGTGTTCAGGCGGATGTCCGCGGCTGAACCGACCACGGCAACTGCCTGAAGAATGAGCATGTCACTACTTTATTCCGGGAGCCAGAACAAACCGCTCATGGAAAAAAGAAATGACCGGCTCCCATTGATTTCAATGTGAGAGGTTTTTTTGGTCATGATTTTGAGGCGGATTCTGCCTCAAAATTCTGACCAAAAAACCCTGTCTGATCTCAGCCTAACAGTCACTATTTCAGAAATAGGCTGGAAAAAAAAATATACAAGGGTCATGTGGCAAGAATGCAGTACAGGTCTACTGCCATCATTTGGTGAAGTATTAACTAGCTTTTTGTACGAGTGTATTTTATACTATGGTCAACAGTGCAGGCGGGCAGCTAAGTACAATTGATCAGTCGGGGGAAGGGTGGCTGCTTACCTTTTCCCCCTCCGATTAGGTATTTATGACATATCCTGAGGATAGGCCTTAAAAAGCTTAATTCCGACAACTACACTTTTAAACCAATTTTTTTTTATCATATTTACTTAATCTGCTTGAATTCATCTTTTAGAGATATACATGTGTTGCACTTGGGGCAACCTTGGAATAACTGATAAATCACATTCATTTAGACGTGAATGGAAACTAAGAAAGTTTTGTAGCTTTTCCCATAAACTTTTATGCAAGTGCACCTGAAGGAGGTAAAAGGTGCGTGTCTCAGACTAGGACTGTCCAACTGAAGTCATATTCAAGATTGAATATTTTTAAAAGTCTTTGTAAACCTATAGTGTTATTTGTGGACCTTTCCGTTCTTAGCTATGCACACAGGGCTAAATGTTATCATTTTTAACAACTAGTAATTATTTCCTTTTTATTTGGACATGCAAGGTTTAGTGTGCGGGGAGCTCATGAACCAATGTCCATATATCCTAAAGACAAATAGTGAACTTGAAAGTGAATGGCTTTACAAAAGCATACAATAGAAACTAAATTGTAAAAGAAACCAAAAACCAAAAAAAACTGTTTCTGTAACATTTGCCATGAATGTAACAGACATGTTTAAAATATAGTATTTGAAATATCAATAACAGTATATTAAATAATCCCAATAAAATATAACCGAACAATTCCATTGTTAAATACAAAGTGACAAAATTAAAATGGTGCGGATGTAAATATTTTAAAAAACACATGTAATACTTTTTACTGTGCATCATATGTGTATAGTAAAAACAAATGATACAAAGTTTTCAAATTCAGAAAATAGTCATAACAATTAATTATTACAATCATTGTATACTAGAGATGAGCGAATGGCGTTCGATCGAATTGGTATTCAATCGAATATCAGGCTGTTCGATATTTTCGATTCCAATCGAATAACACGCGGCAAACGCAGTAAAAATTCGTTTTCCCCTCCCACCTTCCCTGGTGCGTTTTTTGCACCAATAACTGGGCAGGGGAGGTGGGACAGGAACTACGACAACGTAGGCATTGAAAAAAAAATTGGAAAAACCCATTGGCTGCCGAAAACATGTGACCTCTCATACATAAGAATAGTGTCGGCCATCTTCGTCTCATTTTTGTTTTGGAGTGATGGGGAGAGCTTGTTCTCAGTGTGAGAAACATATAGTGAACCTGCCAATTATGCAGCAGGGGATGTGGGCGAGGATGTAGATGTGGGTATTCAGTCCACAGTCCAGGTACTGGAGAGGGGCTGCCAGCAGTGCCCCTCATCAGTAGCAGCAGGGGACGTGGACGTGGATTCCACAGTCCAGATACTGGAGAAGGGCTGCCAGCACCCAATTCACTCGTCGTCATCATCATCATCCTCCTCCTCCAACCCCAGCCCCTTCACCCTAATGTAATTGTTAAAAAACTTAAAAAAATTTTTTTATATAATTTTTCATGGATACCTCCCAAGGGCCTGCAAAGCAATTTTTTTAGGGCTCCCCCCAAGGGCCGGAAAATTAATGTTTTAGGGCTCACCCCCAAGGGCCTGAAATCTAATTTTTTAGGGGTCACCCCAAGGGCCAAAAAATAAAACGCTGCTGCATGGCTCTAGTCATCCCAAGGGCCAAAAATAAAACATTGCTGCTGCATGGCTCTAGTCACCTAAAGGGCAAAAAAATAAAACACTGCTGGTGCATAGCTCAACTCACCTGAAGGTCCAAAAACACTGCTGTTTAAAGGCTCAACTCACTCCAAGGGCCAAAAACACTGCTGGTACAAGGCTCAACTAACCTCAAGGGCCTAAAACACTGCTGGTGCAATACTCTATTCACTCCAAGGGCCTAAAACACTGCTGGTACAAGGCTCAACTAACCTCAAGGGCCTGAAACACTGCTGGTACAAGGCTCAACTAACCTCAAGGGCCTAAAACTCTCTGGTGCAAGGCTCAGCTAACCTCAAGGGCCTAAAACACTCTGCTGCAAGGCTCAACTAACCTTAAGGGCCTAAAATACTGCTGGTACAAGGCTCAACTAACCTTAAGGGCCAAAAACATTGCTGGTGCAAGGCTCAACTAACCTCAAGGGCCTAAAATACTGCTGGTGCAAGGCTCAACTAACCTCAAGGGCCTAAAACACTGCTGGTGCAAGGCTCAACAAACCTCAAGGGCCTAAAACACTGCTGGCGCAAGGCTCAACTAACCTCAAGGGCCTAAAACACTGCTGGCGCAAGGCTCAACTAACCTCAAGGGCCTAAAACACTGCTGGTGCAATACTCTACTCACTCCAAGGGCCAAAAACAGTGCTGGTACAAGGCTCAACTAACCTCAAGGGCCAAAAACACTCTGGTGCAAGGCTCAACTAACCTCAAGGGCCAAAAACGCTGCTGGTGCAATACTCTACTCACTCCAAGGGCCAAAAACACTGCTGGTACAAGGCTCAACTAACCTCAAGAGCCAAAAACACTGCTGGTGCAATACTCTACTCACTCCAAGGGCCAAAAACACTGCTGGTGCAAGGCTCAACTAACCTCAAGGGCCTAAAACACTGCTGGTGCAAGGCTCAACTAACCTCAAGGGCCAAAAACACTGCTGGTGAATTTTGTTCAGTTCCAAAGGACTCTGTGTTTAGATTTGGCTCAGTCGCAGCTCCAGAACATGCCTTGGAAGGCAAGATTTCCTTTAGTGGCTCCATCTCAGCAGGATGATGATGATAATGAAGCTTGGTTAAATCTGGTGTCGGAAGGGAAAGTGGTTTCTGATCTACATCTAAAGTACTGGAGTATGTTGTTTGGACTATTAATACCTGATCAGAACCCTGTAGAGGTAATGTAGAGTCCGATATTAGAGGACCATTCCCGGTAGTAGTAGCTGCAGCCAATTCTCCACCTTTGCGGTCCTGTAAATAAAAGTTACCTCCAGGATTTCATTCCAAAATGTTATCAATTTCCCAATCACAATCAAGGTCAGTGTCTGGGTCCTCAGTCCAATCCACTGCATCAATCCAACACAATGAGAGAGATTGTTCTGGAATCACTGTTTTAGGGGCTAACAATTTTAAAGGGGTTATTATTCTGCTGGTGCAAGGCTCAACTCACCCAAAGGGTAAAAAACTCTGCTGGTGCAAGGCTGAACTAACTTAAAGGGCCTAAAACTCTACTGGCAAAAGGCTGAAGTCACCTAAAGGGCCTCAATCTCTGCTGGTAGCTCAGCTTAAGGGCCTCTAACTTAATTTGGAAGGGCTCAACCCAAGGGCCAAAAAAGTGAATTTTTGAAGGTCTTTCCACAACACTCACACAATGACAGTTCAGGGTGGGTACTGTCGGATTTCCCATTGCCTATTCCATATGTGGTTGTCATGGGCAACATGATTTAAAGGGGTGCTTGGTAATGTTTCTTTAGCTTAAAATTTTGGTTTCTGTCCAACCAATTGGGGAGGAAAAAAATGAATGAGAATGGGCGGAGTCAACATAAAAGTGGGCAGAGCTATATTTGCTGAGGCACACAGAGCGCGCCGCACATTTTATCCCTCTTCCTACTCTTCAAAAGTTGGGAGGTATGGCGTTGGTGACGCCACACTCCTGCGTGACGTCACTCGCTTTATCTGCGATGTGCAGTGTCCTGACTCCTCCGCCTCCTCCACAAGGGGGCCCACTGAGGCTCTGTCGCCCAAGGGCCCATAAAAACCTGGAGCCGGCCCTGCCTGTACACTAGTGTAAATTGTACTGAAACCTCATAGCCCATCTCATAGCTCATTGTGGCGGGTGAATGAGCAGCCAAGAGTTACATTACATCTATTAAATAGGAATGAGCCTTTTCATGCATGTGCATAGCTTGATCCAACAGGCTTAAGAGTTGTATGAAATGCTGGTCTTAAATTGGCCCCAGTGTTGTAGATCATTATTTTTGAAGCATCCATGGAGTGACCATATTAGAGACACGCACATGTCCATCATGTATGTTGTGCATTATGACAGATGCAATGAGAACAAGTTCATTGACAGAGAGATGTGAAAATTAATCATCAGGAAGTGATGACCCAAACCCAGACACTAGGGAGTGACCGATGTATCTGTGTTCACTACAGTGTGAATATCCTGCCTTATCTACCCCTACAGAATAATTAACTTGTGCTTGACCAGTCTCTAGTTATCACTACATGAAGGCTGACCAGTGAGCAATGGAAAACGGGCCGTGTTATGACGGTACTACTGGCTGTTCTGAAACATATTGAAATAGTCACATAAACAAATGTAAAATAACATTCCAATAGTCAAACTTAAAAATAAGTTGTTTTTGTGTTGTTTTTTTTTTACTGTATACATGTTTGTGTCCCTTTATTTCCTGTATGGATATCACTGAAGTGACATTCCTAACCATTGCATATTTACCGTACTTTCAGATCGATGTCCTCAAAGCAGATATGGAAAGTGCAGAGTGGAAGATTCTGGAAAATCTCATTCTAGAGGGTGTCATGGAACAGATTGGACAGCTGGTTTTGGAAATCCATCTTCACTGGCCTGGGTTTGAAGTCAGTGGAAATGACAGCAGTGTTGTCAGATACTGGTACAGCTTATTCAAAGAGCTTGAGCATAAGGACTTTAAACTCTTCTTCACATACAAGGACTTAACAAAACCACAAATATTCCTTAAAAAGGATCTCTTTAATGCAAGCAGTTGCTACATACTGAGCTGGGTAAATACCAGGTGGACATGACACAAAGAATCTGATGACTTGTTCTCATTATGCAGCTTGATGGAGCAGTTCAGCAAAGAGGGCTCAGATTCTGTAAAATGTTCTCAGTAACACTCAGCTGACGTGTATTTTCTAGGGAAGTGTCTCCTAAGTGAGGAATCTTAAAGCCCTCCTGCTGATAACGTAATAACGCTCCAGATATTGGCAGATGGAAGACTTCAGATCTGTTAGGATAGTTTATTTTATTACATATTGTGCCTTTCACCGGCGCCTGTCACTTTCTGAATAACATTAAAGAGACAGATAAAACCTAAATGTCGGCCAAGGTTTCTTCATCTCTATTTGAAATAAAGAAGTCCAGCATGAAAACCAAAACCCTGGCACATACAGGTGTAGGGGCTCTGCATTGTCAGATACAGGGAAATCTCAGAGAATTTTCCTCTCTGATTTCTGTCCTCTAATAGACTCATAGGATAACCCTTTTAATAAAGCCACTTGTTTGGGACCTTCAGCAGCTGAGCACACAGCACATGTAATATTACATACAGAGATGTTTCCATTTAGGGAATGCTCAATCCTCCATTATGGATTGAATGTCTGTCTTTTGATCTCATCCATTGTAGAATGAGAGATTCGGACTTTCACAGATATAGAATGATGGCCATAAATAAACCCCTCTCACTCTGTGTCTGTCCTTATTTCTTCTGTCATGTTTTACTTTTTTTTATTTATTTTTTTATTTTCTGATGGATGAAAGTCATGTATCCAGGACTTTTTCTTCATTACAAAACCTAATGCAAGAAAGCTTCTGTCATGTTTTTCAATGTGAGAGTGAATGTAGACAGACAAGCCGGAGGAGGCTCAGTCAGCATTCTGCAATTGACGTCTGTTGCTTACATCCTACCATGGATGAGTACCAAGGACGTTAACCCTTTCCTGCTGCAGCCATTTTAAATTTGCATTTGACTCCTCAGCTTCCAAAAGCCATAAATTTATTTCTCCGTTCACAGAGCTACATGAGGGTTTAATTTTATGGGAAAAATCTTAATATTTCATAAAATGTACTGGGCAGCTGGAAAAAACTTCATAGGGTGGAATTAAAGCAAAACTGTGCTTGCATAACTTTCTTACAGGCTTTGTTGTTGTGGGGTCAAGCAATCTAGCTGAAAATAATGGTGCCTCAGTCAATGCGGTTAGTGCCGCCAAGTCTTCACTGGGTATTGCAGAAGAGACCCAGTGTCTGCAATGCTCAGTCGGGAAAGGGTTAATAACAATAGTGTGAGCCTACAATAACCACTTCCGGACTTCCCATAGAGTATATACGTCCAGGTTGCCTTGTTCTGTAAGGATGCACTGATACATCCTTATCATGCAGCTGATAAAACGGGGAGCTGGCCGTAACTACAGCTGGAGCTCCTCTAGAGAATGTAGGAAAGGTTTATTTCCATCTCTGCCTTCCGATCACTGTGTACACAGCGCTCAATAAGCACTGTATACACAGCTATGGAGCCACCATGATGCAGCTCCCCTTTGACCCAGCGGTCACGTGATATGCTGGGATCAGCGTGTGTTAGAGCCGCTGGAGCCTACAGGACTTAGATAAGCTCTGTAGTTATGGGCAGGAGGCTGGATTTCTCCTGCAACTGGGGCAAAATATACCAGCCCCAGTTATAGGGAAGATCAGCCTCCCCCACATTAAAAAAAAAAAAAAAAAAGTAATGATATCCCCAAATGTCTATTGGGCCTTGTGGGTACAGAATGTAAAAAAAAAAAAAATATATATATATATGCCAATAACACGCTCTTATTACAGGTTCTGGCCCAACCACTGACAACACAATACAAAAAAAAAAAAATTACTGTAACAAAGGAAAAACTTTTAAAAAGTTTAAGTAGCACTTTTTTAATTATTTTGTTAAAAAGTGAAGATAGATACATTTTTCCCTCCTCTTGTTTCTTTAATATTTTTTTATATATAAACACATGTAAAAATAACATAAAAACAAAGCCCTATGTGTCACCAAAAAAAAAATGCAAAAATTAGTTGACCCAAATAATAAACCCAAATAATAAAAAAAATATTTTTTTTAATTAAAAAAGTGTCAGTCTGGACAACCTCTTTAATTTGGTGGTGCTGTGAACTGCTGTAGCGTTCCTCCTGCACATTACAAGATACTGGTGCTTCTGATGGTAGAACATCCTGTAATCTTTTTAGGCCCTTCTAACAAAACCGTACTGAAGACGTGGACAACACTTTATCTTGTATAGCACTTGCTGCATTCTCAATATTGGTTCATATAAAGGGACATTGTCATATATTATGAAAGCACACCCGATGTTTTGTCCTAATAAATGCCACAGTTATGAGCTATGCTGCCCCCTACAGGTTATATAAAGTAGCATGTCATTAAAATCAGTTCTATTCAATCTGTAATTTGTTTAGTTTTTTTTCCTGAAATTGAATACAGTAGTGAAGGTTTCTTAAATATTTAAAGATGTTCAACTTCTATGTGTTACAGTATTATGTTCAATGTATAAGGAAATGTTTCAGCTTTTACCACATTGGGGCAGAATGGCTGCAAACAAATACAGCTGTACATCTAAGCTTTTCAGAACAAAAAAGAACTCATGTTGTATGTGATAAGTCTGTATATATTTTTAAATGGCAAGGTGTATGCTCTCAAGCAGGGTAAAATGGTACTTGCCTGGCAGCTTTTTAAAAATGCCATTGTTAAGATGAGCGGTACAAAAAGCAACTGGTATTACCTGTTACTTTCACAATTCTATTATCCCAAATTCAGTATCCACACCCATCACTGTGCCTTTGTCTACCTGAAGAGAATGAACCTGTATTCATCTGAGTGTTTCTGCTCCTTCGTTTCCCATATCAAGTCACATGAACCCACCACTTATAAATTCTGACAGATCGAAAGTTTTAACAAATGACTGTTCCGCTATAAGCTCCAGTTTGTGTTGACTATCCCTATGATGCAACCGCTCCTATGAACTACATACACCATAATTCTTGCCACCCTACACAAAATAGAATCTTACTTCATTATCCCAAATTTCTTTAGACTTGACTGTATAAATGAGGAAATCTGACTTCTAAACCTGCCCAGCAAACATTTTACATTGAACATTCCCTGACAAGGATGTGTAAGGAGGCCGGGCGACATTGTGTAAAGCAGTAACACAGCTGGATTGTGTTGGTTGTGTATTTATCATGAAGACTGTGCAGTGAAGGCTCAAACAGTTGGAATGGTTTGCAGAATAAATATAATTTTACACAACTTCGAAAGTGATTTTAGTATTTACTGCAGGGCTGAACAAAAGACCGGTAATCAATGGGGCACATTTACTACTATTTTATGGGGGTAAACACAAAACAACTTAGGTTTGCAACAAATTGCCACAGTTGTATTTTTACACTGCCACCATCAGATTCCAGAAATGGAGCATGGAGTGGACAGGGCCATCGCTCCCCATCACATGTGTGATATTTATGGCAGTTTACTGGAGTCCAATGATGCCACAGATATATGCCAGCTACAAGCTAGCATAGATTTTGGTGCAAGCACAGAACCACCCTTGGTGGTTGCCCCTGATTTATGAGCTGGCATGTATCTCATAATTGGTGAGGCACATCTTCCAGTATACTATGTGATAGTCTAGATAAATTTTCAAGAAAAATGTATTCCTATTCATAGGGTAAATGACAAATTATCGAGCGGTGGGAGTTTAACTGCTGAGAACTCCACCAGTCCCAAGAACGGGGGCATGTTAAGAGTTCTGTACTTCAGTTATTTTTGGTGCTCCCATTGATGTGAATGGAGTAGAGGTGTACATTCTGCATCCAACACTACAGTCACAAAGAGGGTAAGCCCTTCCCCTGTTCTCAAGATTGGTGGAGGGTCACAGTAATTAGGACAGAAGATAAAATTGCTGATAAGTTGGTATCTATCAATAGATAATCAATTTTCATGGCATAAACCCTTTAGGGTCTCTGGGATGCCATAATATAGGTTTTAGCATAATATATAATATATTATATTTAATGTAAACCCAAGTACAGAATCTAACACATGAAATCTAATACATACTGTATATCAATACAGTGGGGCCCTATAGAAGAGCAGGTGATGGCCACACATTAACCCGTTTTTTGAGCTCTAAGAAGAGTATATAATTTAAAGGGGTTTTCTGGGGAAAAAATATTTGTTAAAAAGGTCTATCAATGAATTAATAAACCAAGTATTGGTGACGTTCCATATCTGGAAACGGAATGTCACCGAATAATCAGAAAGTGTGCCTGCGGTGGCTCCATGGATATGGTTAACTATACATTTTTTTCTTAAAGAGGACCTTTCACCATATCTGGGCACAGGCAGTGTTATATACTGCCGGAAAGCTGACAGTGCACTGATTTCAGCGCACTGTCGGCTTTCCCGATCTGTGCCCGGTGTAAAGAGCTTACAGTGCCGGTACCGTAGCTCTTCTATGGTCAGAAGGGCGTTTCTGACCATTAGCCAGAGACGTCCTTCTGCCTCGCGGCGCCTATCGCGCTGTGCTGTGGAGCGGGGAGGAACGCCCCCTCCCTCCCTGATAATACTCGTCTATGGACAAGCTGTGTGAGCAGAGGGAGGGGGCGTTCCTCCCGGCTCCACAGTACAGCGCGATAGGCGCCGCGAGGCAGAAGGACATCTCTGGCTAATGGTCAGAAACGCCCTTCTGACCATAGAAGAGCTACGGTACCGGACCGTAAGCTCTTCACACCGGGCACAGATCGGGAAAGCCGACAGTGTGCTGAACTCAGCGCACTGTCAGCTTTCCGGCAGTATATAACACTGCATGTGCCCAGATATGGTGAAAGGTCCTCTTTAAATATGTCATTTAGAAAGTAGGTGGGGGGATGTTTAGATTATCTTAAAGGGGTTGTCTGGGATAAAATGTAATTACAACGCTAAACTCCACCAATAGCAACAGGTATGCTTCATTGTATAAAGTCTAGCCCTTACAATGTGACTATCTTCAGCTTTCTAATACACTTTCAATTCCTGGCCATTTAAGATTTATTTTCATGTCTGCAAATAAGAGTCATGCAAAGTTCTATACTTTTTCACAGCTCTTTGCAGATATTTTTTGGAAGCTGGATAATCCTTTTAACAAATACACCCACAGCAAATGCTAAATACTCACTGTTCCCTTGTGCGGTCTTGTCTTGGATTTTACTTACTTGCTCCTTCTATCAAAGTTATTTACATGCATTGAATCTGTGGACAAACTACATTTCCCATGATTCACCTTCCTGCTCTCACTCTCTGTGTACCCCTCCCTTCTCCACGCTCCCCTGTAATTAAATTACGGGTAATAAATCACAGCATCATGTGACTTCAGATGTGGGAGTGATGTTTCATTTGGAAGTTTAGTCCCACTTTTCCCCCTGTGAGTGACACACACACACACACACACACACACACACACTGAGCGCAAAGGGGATGAATCATGGGAACCGTAGTTTGCCCACAGATTCACTGCATATAAATAAGGCTCAGGAATTAAGGGAACTCTTTAAGGAGAGTGCCATTAAGGCCACCTTTGCAGGCGTATGGCAACTTAAAAGCTATTTATGCTCCACTGGGGGATTCTGGGGAATATGCTAATTGTTTTCCAGGAAGTACGGTAATTAGAGACAGCAAAAAGAGACATTTGTTTTCCTAAGACATCCCCCTTAAAACCAGGCATGGCTTTTTCAGACAACCTAATATCGTTTTGTGGAATTATTGCCAAACTAACCTATTCCAAAAGGAACAGACTCCCGGCTGTGGACAGCGCTGTTTCGATCTGGATGGATCTCGTCAGCACAATGTAGGGAAACTAGTATGGCTAGATGAGAGCCTATAGACAAAGTTCAGGGACGAAGAGAACTCCTTAAAGGGGTGTTTCTATGTACATAATTATTTTTAAATTTGTAGATAATTAAAAGTTAAACATTTTTGCAGATATAAGCAATTAAAAATTCTGCAGAGTTTAAGATTTTCTCTAACTTTCTTAGTGGTGACAGTCTTTTATCTTGATCGGTTGCCAGTGGATACGACCAACAATGCAGAAACTTTCTAAGGTCAGAAAATCAGCCATGATGTCCTTATTGTGGCCGGGATATCTTCTGATACATGTAGCGTCCCTGCCTGATACCCCAGCTACAATAAGAAAATCATAGCTGGGTACCTGACAATTCCCAGACCACAGAAAGTTTCTGCATTAGTGGTCGTATCCATTGGTAACCGATCAAGATAAAAGACTGTCACCACTAAGAAAGTCAGAGAAAATCTTTAAAACTCTCCAGAATGTATAATTACTTATATTTGCAAAAATGTTTAACTTTTAATTATCTACAAATATAGATATGATTATGTACATGGGAATACTCCTTTAAGGAGTTCCTTTGTGTATTTATTGTAAAAAGAGTTTCTAATGATAGAATACCCTTAATATTTGAATTTTTTGTGCACGTATAGAATTATAATTTTTTACTTTTTTGTTCTATAGTTACTCAAAAAAAAAAAAAAAAAAAAAAAAAAACCACAGGATGTTTTTTCTTTTTACACCATGCCTTTCCAACGCATCTGAGGTTGCAGCATTACTTTTAACACCGTGCTACTGCTGCCTCTGTTCTGTACACAGCAGTCACGGAGCAATGAATATGTGAAAGTAGAGAAGAAAGAAACAGTGAAAACCCACTTATGTATTTCTATCTTCTGTTCAGGGTCCCTGGAAAACTGACAGTGGGGCATTTGGGTGTCCAATTACTCAGAGATCCAGCTAAAGAATGCACCATAAACAACCTGAAATGTCCGCTGTATATATGTATGGCTGGTGAACCTCAACTAGTTAAATCTAAAATACTGCCAGTAACGTTACCGGAATGTAACTAATGTATTTAACGAAGAACCAGCTAAATTCATATAGGTCGTTCCATTCCTTTTATCTGTCATTGTGGAAAAAAACATAGGCTCCAAGTTAACATTCTTCTGGAAAAGTCATTGCATTAAAAAAAAAAAAAAAAAAACCCCCCCACAAACCTGCAATGATGCCTCAATGTAAAAAAGACCAAATTTACAATTTTATTTTTTGACTTTAAAATAAAAACTTCTATACACAATTTAGTAATAAGGCTCCATATACACACATACAGATGTAAAAACACAAGACCTGCTGGTGAAGGTACTTTGCACCTGGACACAGTACAAGTGTACTCGGCTTGCATGAGCTCGGTGAAACACTCGCTGGGACGCTGACAATGGGTGTTGTAATGAAATTACACTCACAGTAAAGTTTGAGCAAATGTCTCCAAAATGGCTTATAAAAGAAATGGGTCCATCTACACACCTTCAACAGTGGATAATTCAGTTCCCAAATTCACTTTACAGTTTCATTGGTTGTCTTTGACCAATAAGTTCAGAGTTTACAATACCCATGCAAAGTATATAATCATTGTGTATTTATCCAGCACAGGCACTTGAGTTTCAGTCCCAGAGTTTGATAAGTCCATCCCATCCACAAGTGATCACTTTGGATGTTTCATGAGGGTGCCATACTGCACCTATACAGACTTTATCATGTGCCTTCAATCTGCTGTATAGCTTAGTAGTCTTCCAGTCCCAGATGTTCAGCTTTCCATCAGCATCACCAGACACCACATAGCTGCACAAAGAAAATCATTTTTATACTGATAGCGTGTAAAAACATTTAACAAATCTTAATTTGAAGCTACCATATATACTTGAGTATAAGCTGACCCAAATATAAGCCGAGGCCCCTATTTTTACCACAAAAAACTGGGAAAACTTATTGACTCGAGTATAAGCCCCGGGAGGGGGAAATGCAGCAGCTACTGGAAAATTTCAAAAATTTAAATGGCTGGCATTTTTGGGTGCAGTAGATGCTGGGTGCTGGGGAAAGGGAGGGGGTGTTTTGGTTGTCTGTCTGCCCCTTCCCTGAGGTTTAGGACTGGGGATTTTTCCCCCCCAATTGGAACTCAGCCTATATTCAGTAGACCGGGCACTTTCAGACACAGGGATACCTATTGTGTATGTGTTTCACAGTAATTTTCTACTTTGAGGGCAGGTTCACACCAGCACCCGATCTCCGTTATGCAGGTTTCCGTTTCCTGCCCGAGAAACTGGGCAGGAGACAGAAACCAGCAGGCAGTTTTCAAACCTATTCATGGGTTTGAAATGTGTCCGCCGGTGAGCGTCTTCTGCTCTCCGCAGTGAAACAGTTTTATTTTTTTAACCAGACACAAAGTCTGACATGCAGGACTTTGTGTCCGGTAAAAAGAAAACTGTTTCGCTGCAGAAAGCAGAAGACGCTCACCGGCGGACACTGAATATTGTCTTCCGCTGACAGAAAACAAAAACCTGCATAACGGAGATCGGGCGCTGGTGAGAACCCACCCTTATATGTATTCTAGAGAAAGGAGTGATTTACAACTTTTATTTTTTATTACATTTTTTTAAACCTTTTTTTTCACTACTTTCTTATACTCGAGTATATACGATATGTTTCTAAAATTGTGGTTTCAGATTTGCCATAAGATTATATTATTATTTTTTTTTTATGCAAACAAAATCGTAACCTATCATTGCTATTCTGTCTTATTCTTACCTCATGTCTGGTGAAAAGTCAACTTGACAAGCATAGCCTGCCACCATATGACCCTTAAAAATTTTCTTTTTATTTAATCGGAATCTGTTTTGTGCTCCAAAAATAAGGATTTGGTTATCCATAGATTGACAAGCCAACCATTTACCTGTGAATCAATATGAAGAAAATTAATTCAAATACAAAATGAAAATAGGTATAAATATAACCAAATCTGTGAAATACAGATTTGCGCAAAAACACTTTGCTTCTAGACATGGCCTGGCATATCAGTAGGTGAGGGCTGTGCAATAACTGATTTCACAAATGCGGTAAAATAACCTACCTTCTACCTATCACCAATTTATCCTCTGGGATGCATAGAATAATAGTTTTAAAACACAGCAGGAATGCTGCGGGGGGGGAGGTTATCAGCAGCCCTATAGGCATTCAGTGCCCATGATCAGAGAGAACTCTAATTGCAGGTAGTACTGCCAAATTTCCACTGTGAGCAGTTAACCTACTCATATGATCTGATAGAAAGGGCAGGAGCTGATTGGACAATTCTGTTTTAAAAAGCAAAAATTATAAAACATTAAAAATACAATCTTCCTTATAATCCAATACCAAATTTATATAGTTTTTGGTATGTTTTATACGTTCAGAATTTTTTTTTTAAAAAAACTAAATTTAGTCACCATTTTTCTGACACCTATAACTTTTTTATGTTTCTGTGTGCAGGGCTGTATAAGGTGTGATTTTTTTTTTTTTCTCTTGGGTCACAAGGTGAAGTTTTCATTTTTTCATTCACTTCATTTTGGGGAAATGTTGGTTGTTTTGATCTCTTTTATTAAATTTTATATGAGAGGTGAAATGGAGAAAGTACATTTTGTCAGTTTCTTTTTTACCACTACAGTGTTTGCCACAAGATAGAGATATATATATATATATATATATATATATATATATATATATATATATATATATATATATATATATATATTTTATTTTATTTTTTTTTCCAGGCATTTTGAGATGTTGGCCTACGTTGTTTGTTTTTATTTGGAAGTTAGAGAAAGGGGGGTAACTTTTTTTTAATTTTTTTATATTTAGTTCCCCTAGTGGGCTAGAGCCTGCAATCATTAGATGGCTTATCCCATACACTGCAAAACAACTGTATTAAAGTCTATGGTGGAAATCACTATATTTCTGCTACAGGCAAGTATCAATATAGATCTAGTGAAGACAGAACTTGGGAGCCTTCATAAGATTCCTGGCTGTCATTGAGGCACAGTGGCTTCCGCATGGCAAGATGACAGTAGCCATCATGCAGCATTGAAGTAAGTGCAACAGTGGGGACACAATCAAAGGGGGATTCGGGATGGAATTGCGGTAAAATCAAAGAGTTAATGCCCCCAGGTCTTCCCTGTATAAAACAGTCCTGACCTGGAAATTATAGCCTCTGCTCTGCCCCAGACCTGGCGCCATATTTAAAACCGTACTATAACTGCAGATGCTCGAAAAGAGTTAAGGATGAAGCATTATTTTTCATTTTTTCCCATCTAGATTCTCCAAAAGCCACAACCTTATATTCTAAGTTGATGGAGCAGTAAGTGGGCATATTTTTGTGAGATTAGTTATATTTTTTCAACAGTGCCAATTTTTATTTATTTATTTTTTTTTTTTTTAAGAGCAAAAATAATTTAACTTTTTATTAAAATCTTTCTGTGAGGGGGGGAAAAAAACAGCAAGTCTGTCTTTGATTATTGTGCTGTAATTTTTGTGCCACTCATACATTAAAAGCAACATTTTAAAATGTATTGTGCATGTCAGTTATGGTGATATAAATTATGGATCCACGATTGCTACTGACCATGGCTGTTGTCACCATCCTGCCTGTCACTTAGGGTATGTTCACATGATGGAATTTGTACAAGCTAAAATATTCAGCTTCAGAAATTTGTAACTGAATTTTTCTGCTTTACCAAATTCCACTGCAGAATCCACTGTGGAATTTGCAAATTCTGCGCCAGCCAGGCACAATATTTTTAACTCCTATTCATTTCAATGGGATTTATTAGGCAGAATACCCGTTGATGGTTATTGGAGGTGCTCCAGTTCTGCAGCTCCATTATTATCTTTTGGCAGAAGTCCTCGCTGCATGTGGCTGCTGAAGCCAATCAGTGGCCACAGCAAGGGACCCAGTAATGTCACTACCTACCCAGTCCCTGCTCTCACTTGATTTCTGAACCCAATCAGCAGAAGGGACCCAGAATGCCACAGCCAGCGAAGAATTCCATTGCAAGACATTCGAGCATCAGGATCAAATCATGCTGGGAAGACACTGGAGCACCCAGGACAGGTGAGCATTCTTTTTGCTTTCTATCCACCACCTATATGCACTATGCCTCATGTAAGATACATTCACTTCTATAGGCAATACAAAAAGAGCCCACTCTTACTTAAACTACTTACCATTAGGTGACAAGGTAACAGCAGGCATTGAGTGCATACTTGGCTCTGCTATATACTTAAAATCTACAGGGATGTCCCTGTTGAGGAAAAACAAAAAAAAAAAAAATACTTAGTTGTTTTGGCTTTATAACAAATGGTATTATATTGCTGAAGATGCAGTTTAACCTGTGAATGTTCCATTTCTGGGAAAAACTCCCTTTTTTCCAATTGTATACTATTTCCATTTTAAACAATTTATAACCCAACAGCCTACATGGCTAATCTAAGTTAACTGCTAAAATTTGCACAATGACTGATGCAACAACAGCAAGTTGTAAAGGAATTGGCAACAAAAGTGACAAAAACAAAGATTGGAAATGTGTCTGAATCCTGCCAAATATTTAGGCAGTATAAACTCAGACCAGGCACTCTCAAGATGCACCAAATGACTCATATGCTGGATGATGAACCTGGTTCATCTTTAGATACTTTGTCTAACTCTACTCCAACTATTATTGGTTGGCTTACTTTGCTGCATGTTGTCACATATTAAAATCAAACATCCTTGTTGACCAAGATGCAACAACTGTTTTAAAGAGGACCTTTAGCCACTTGGTGCACATGCGGTTTTATATACCGCTAGAAAGCTGACAGTGCACTGAATTCAGCACACCATCGGCTTTCATGTTCTGTGCCGGTACCGTAGCTCTTCACCGTAAGAAGGGTGTTTCTGACAGTCAGTCAGAAACACCCTTCTGACGGTGAAGAGCTATGGTACCGGCACCGATAGCTCTTCACCCGGGGCACAGAACATGAGAGCTGATAGTGTGCTCAATTCAGTGCACTGTCGGCTTTCTAGCGGTGTATAAAAATGCATGTGGTACAAGTAGTGAAAGGTCCTCTTTAAACAATAACTTATGCAGGTCATGTATGCCATATTTTAATGTAGATTGTGTCAGCATTCTGGTACATATTATTAAATCTCCCTCACAATTTCCAAACTTCTAATCTTGCAAAGGTTCTAGGCTGCTAAAAGGCTGTGAATTGTAGCAAGGTAACTAGTCTACAAACTCAATCATTGAATTTCCGTTGTAAATAAATTGCCATTGTGAAAGCAGGCTCAAGCTGTTCCACATTAATTACAGATGCAAATATATGCAGCACTGGAATGCAAGAACAAAAAAATTTGTGAAATATAAAATCAATAACATCTGGAACAGCAACGCATGTGCTTAGATGGTAAATAGGTTGAGGAGGATAAAGTTTGCTTGTCCTCAAACAAATCTGAACGTCTGTTAACACAACAACCTATTTTAGGAGTACAATGTCATAATGTCTGAACATGGATTAAATATGAGACTTACCACTCCCAGACTCTCAAGCTCTTATCATCAGAGGTGCTTACAAAACGCCTGTTCTCATCAACAAAAGTAATTGTATTGACAGCTCCCAGATGCCGGTCGTACTCCTGGACAATCTCCCCACTTCGAATATCCCACTGAAAATGGGAATTAAAAAAATAAATAAATAAATAAATAAATAAAAAAAAATAAAAAAATCAGGTTTCAGCTTAATATACATACCCAAGCATAACGTGGTACACTGCCAGATTCTTAAGTCAGCATATCGAAGAGAAAAAGCCTTTCGTATTGTATTAACCCCTTAGCGCTATTTCACGTATATGCACGTCACGGAATGTGGTTCATTCCCGCATTCCCACGTGCCTGTACGTGATGGAGATCGCACAGGCTCAGAAGCAGAGCCCGTGCAATCACCATGGGAGCCCGCTGTTTAACCCTTAAGGTGCAGGCGGTCAATAGTGACCACCCCATTTTTAAGAGGACCTTTCATCAGATTGGGCACAGGCAGTTCTATATACTGCTGGAAAGCTGACAGTGCGCTGAATTCAGGGCACTGTCTGCTTTCCCGATCTGTACCCCGGGTAAAGCGCTATTGGTCCCGGTACCGTAGCGCTTTACAGTCAGAAGGGCGTTTCTGACAGTTAGCCAGGGACACCCTTCTGCCCAGCAGCGCCTATCGCGCTGTACAGTGTGAGCGGGGAGGAACGCCTCCTCCCGCTCCTGATAATACTCATCTATGGACGAGCTGTGTGAGCAGAGGGAGGGGGCGTTCCTCCCTGCTCACACTCTACAGCACGATAGGCGCCGCGAGGCAGAAGGGCTTCCCTGGCTAAGTGTCAGAAACGCCCTTCTGACTGTAAAGCACTACGGTACCGGGACAGATAGCGCTTTACCCCCAGCACAGATCGGGAAAGCCGACAGTGCGCTGAATTCAGCACACTGTCAGCTTTCCAGCAGTATATAGAACTGCCTGTGCCCAATCTGATGAAAGGTCCTCTTTAAGTGTTTCAAAGTGAAAATAAAGATGCAGGCGGCATCAGGAGTCAGAGTTAGCTGTAACACACAGATAACATCCTGCTCCTTAACTCCCGATCGAAGCTGCGCTTCAATCGAGGGTTTTAACCCTTTGGATACGGCGGGCAAACATGTCCGCTGTATTCAATGGGCTCCCCCGGGTTAAGGGGCCCCTGGGCACCCCCTGCAGAGAGATCGGGGGGTGCCCATATCAAGTATCTGCAGCCCGGGGTCTGACAAGTGAATGCATTTCATCCGCAAAAAAACAAACCCTTATATGGCCACATCACCAGAAAAATAAAAAAAAATATATAGCTTGTACAATGTGAATACAAAAATCTCCCAAAAATCCCCAAATCATTAGAACACAACTGACTGCGGCAGGAAGGGAATGCATAAGCTGTGTATAAGCGTATATCAGGGGACACCCCAAATTTAGAGCTTATGAGGGAAAATATACCAGAACTGACCCCCAATTCTTAGGAGCTACTGGGGAATTTGGTGTTCCCAATGCACTCTCACAGCTTATATATTCACGCTCCAACATCCGCTGTGCAATCATGTCTGGGATACTAATGCTCATTAGACCCCTGAGGGGTGCAGTTTACGCGCCCATTGAAGTGAATGAGAAGTGTTTGGGAGCCGTCCGCTGCGCTCGCGTGTACGGCTGTGAATGAGTATTTTTACAAGCCCGGCGTAACTCCGTGTGCATGGAGCCTCACCTTGTTTCTGCTTTCTGAACATTGACTATTGCTGAGATATTAGCTTTTTTTTCTCCCCAATAATGAACTGTATGTTGCTATGAGGGCATCGCCATTGCTCGTTACACAAAAGAGCTATGCTTTCCAGCATCCATCCTTCTCATGACTGATATGTACACGGCCTGGCCCTGACATGTATTGCAGGGATATAGCCCTTTTGTACAACGGCAGCAACAGCGATGTTCTTCTCTCACCAAACAGCTCATTAGCAGATCAGTAAAAAGCTATATCTCAGTCATAGATCAAGTACCTGAAGAGAGAATTTTATTCATCTGACTACGCTTACACATAAATAGGGACTGATATGGTGACAGACTCACTTTAAGATTGTTCTTAAAAAGTGCATGGATGAATCATTGCTATAACAGAGTTTAGCCAAGCTTACATAGTATAGCAGTAATTCAAGAAAACAAGTATGAACTTTACCTCACATGCAAAATTGATTTGGATCCCTAACATATAAGTAGGTAAGCTTTTATTGCAACCTTAAATAGCATTGGGATGGGCCATGTAAACAAGCAGACAACCTCACCTACAATACTGTTAAAATATATTAAGAGAAATCCAGTGCAAACCCCCCCCCCCCCAAAAAAAAAAACATTAGAAGAGTAAAAGCTGATATACATTGTGACTCACCTGTACGATTTTTTTGTCAGACATTCCTGCTACAAAGAGATTCTGTTTATCTTCATCAGGATTGAACTTTACACAATATGGCACCTTTCTGTTTGTAAACCTGGATATGCATTGTCCTAATGAAAAAGAATCTCAAATTAACATGGTACTTGTAGGTCTTATAGGTCAAAGGTAAGGCAGGTTTGATGGCAAAATAGTTTGTGCACAAACTTAAATACATTTTATTTTTATTCATATACAAAATTACAGACCACAGCTTTCATGTAATATTCATTGCACAGCAATTTAAAAATATGGTAATATGTATAGTCTCAAATACAGCAGAGTGAAAAGGCCCTTAAAAGCCACCCTAAGGCCTTTACTCCGCTATTTGATGTGCATTCAAGTTATTTGGGAATGCTCATTAGAAAACAGGCATAGACAAAGACTGCCACATGAAAAATTGGCAACTTTGAATTCTACCAAATGTGTTTCACTCAACCAGCTGTCAGGTAACCAATATTAAATGGGATGTCCACTGTATAGGTTATTTATTTAATTATATAATATGAAATTGTGCAATGTAATACATCCATGTAGTAACTGAACAGAACTAAACATGCCATCTACCTTGTGACACATACTCCTCATCCTCATGTTACTCTTAGCATTGTCAGTGGCAGGGCTACCCGACATCCAACAACCACTGGTTGAATTTACTTGCAGAACATTACTGCTGGTCTCTAGGCAATAGTGTTATTTATTAATTAAAAGGGGCTCTATCAGCAAAATCATGCTGCTAGAACCCCACATATGCGTGCATAGCCTTTAAAAAGGCTATTCAGGCATCGGTAATGTTATATTAAACTACCCCCCGTTTTAAAAAAATAACCTAAAAAAGAATGTGCTCTACTTACGGATCGTGCACGCTGGGCGGGCATTCAGGGTGTGTCTTCATCTTTTTCCCCGCCTCTTCTTACACCGATGTCCTCCGGTCCCGTCTTCTTCCAGCGCTTGCTCGCGGACACTGATATGAAAAAACGGCCTGGGCGCATGCGCAGTAGCATGCGGCTTCTACTACGGCTACTGCGCATGTGCCCCGGCTATCACTGTGCGTTCGCGAGCGCTGGAGGAAGACGGGACCGGAGGACATCGGAGGAAGAAGAGGCGGGGATGAAGATGAAGACACACCCAGAATGCCCACCCAGGGTGCACGTTCGGTAAGTAGAGCACATTCTTTTTTAGGTTATTATTTTAAAACGGGGGGGGGGTTAGTTTAATATAACACTTACGATGCCTGAATAGCCTTTTTAAAGGCTATGCACGCATATGTGGGGCTCTAGCAGCATGATTTTGCTGATAGAGCCGGTTTAAATAAAAGTTAGCCGTAATAAATAAATCGAATGAATGAATGAATGCAACTGAAATAGTGATTAGTGTCATAGTAATTGTCCTGGAGAAAATAAATAAATAAAAAATAGAAGAATGTTGGGACTGCTCTTTCATACACACTGAGAGGTGCTATAGTACAGCCTCATACACATGACTGCAATTTTATCCACAATTGCTGAAAGTACAGACCCATACATTTCAATGGGCCCAGACACACAGCCATAGTTATTGCAGACATGTGTGTCCAGGCTGCATTTAAGAGCCACAAATTATGGAGCAGATCCTATATCTGTCCACAATTGCAGCCCGGCCCATTCAATACAAAGGGTCAGTGAAAACCTTGGATGACATTCGGATACTAATCCAGGTGTCATCCATGCCGTTTTCAATGGTCATGTGCATGAGGCCTAATACTGTACATGTTCCTGCTCTCAATCTACAATTTGCCTGTGATACCTGAATAGGGTCATATGACATGCCTAGTGAGTCACTAGACTGATGGAATCTTTTTAGTTCATTGCATGGCATGCTTTTCTATGGATTTATCTGTGGGCTGCAACATTTTTTTTTTTTGTAAATGGAACTACTGCATGGGTATAAGAAAAGTATGTCAACAAAATTTTAAATGCTTGTATATTAGAAAATTGCCGCACTGGCATTCTTTATGTCTACCAATTAATATGGTATAATAAATCATAAAGAGATTTTTTTTTTCAACATTGATATTTATTAAAAATGATATTTAAAGCAATTGTGGTGCTCTGGTCATATTCACTCGAACAACCACTAAGCTAAGCCAATAGCTACTAAGTTTTTAAGTAGCTATTTGGAGCTTTCTCCAAAGCAAACCCCTCCTAACTCTTGATCACAAAGTTCTGAAACTGAGCAACAAGACTTTCCACACAGCAGCATATATAAAGGTTCAGAAGCTGACATAGGTGTAAGGTCCTTTTGCAGCAATACTGTAAGCTCTAGTCTATGGTAACCCTGGATCTTCTGACAAAATGTACCTCCTGTGGAGGTGCCGGGAGTGGAGTGAAGAAGCAGGGAGGTATCTATAGGTCTGGTCTGTTAAAAGAAGTAGCTGTGCTGGGCCTGAATAAATGTATAGTCTGGTTTGTAGTCTGTAGAAAGAGGTAGCCGTGTGAAGTTTGTTAAAGGGGTAAGTGATCAAGGGGCCTATATAATAGGGGTAGATGGTCTTGGGGCAGTACCTGGGATTCAGTCATATGCATTTGGGTTAGCAACTGGCTCACTGATAGGAAACAGAGGGTACTTGTTAATGGTAAATATTCAGACTGGGTCACAGTCACCAGTGGGGTGCCGCAGGGGTCAGTATTAGGTCCTCTCTTGTTTAATATCTTTATTAATGACCTGGTAGAGGGTTTACAAAGCAGGGTGTCCATATTTGCAGATGATACTAAACTTTGTAGGGTAATTAATATGAGGTGGATAGTAGAATATTACAAGGGGATCTAAGGAAACTGGAAGCATGGGCGGAGACTTGGCAAATGAAGTTTAATGTTGACAAATGTAAGGTAATGCACTTTGATCGACGTAATAAAATGTATGACTATGTACTAAATAGTAAATTACTAGGTAAGACTGTCAATGAAAAAGACTTAGGGATTTTGGTGGACAGCAAGCTTACCTTTAGTGACCAGTGTCAGGCAGCTGCTGCCAAGGCAAATAAAATTATGGGATGCATCAAAAGAGGTCTAGATTCTCATGACAAGGACATAGTTATGCCTCTATACAAATCACTGGTACGGCCACACTTAGAATATTGTGCGCAATTTTGGGCCCCGATATACAAGAAAGACATAAGTGAACTTGAAAAAGTGCAAAGACGGGCAACCAAAATGATTAGGGGAATGGGTGGACTGGAGTACAACGATAGATTAACAAACTTGGGGTTATTCAGTTTAGAGAAAAGACGTCTACGGGGAGATCTAATAACAATGTACAAATACATGAAGGGACAATACAAAGAACTTTCTAAGGATCTTTTTACTCCTAGACCAGTGACAGTGACAAGAGGACATCCTCTACGTCTGGAGGAGAGAAGGTTTCACCAGAAACATAGAAGGGGATTCTTTACAGTAAGAACAGTGAGGCTATGGGACTCTCTGACCCAGGAAGTGGTGATGGCGGATTCACTGAACAAGTTCAAAGTGGGCCTGGATGTCTTTCTTGAAGAGAAAAATATAATGGGTTATGGTCTCTAGATTTTAAGGACACGTTGATCCAGGGTTTTATACTGACTGCCAGATTTGGAGTCAGGAAGGAATTTTTTCCCCTGAAATAGGGCAATTGGCATGAGCCTCACGGGGTTTTTTGCCTTCCCCTAGATCAACACTGTAGGGATTATAGGCTTATAGGTTGGACTTGATGGACTCATGTCTTTATCCAACCTCATCTACTATGTAACTATGTATGTAAGGTCTGACGTATGAATTCATTTTGAGATCTAAACTGGGGAACTCCTAACCGTAAGTTCTGGTTTGGGGTCTGAAATAATTTAAAGTCTAATGAGAGGGCTCTCTTAGAGGGCTAATCTGAATTAATCTCCATTTTTGACCTGGCATTGGATTTAATTTGGGGGCTAATTGATGGGTGTAAATTAATTTAAGTCTGGCCTGAATTAATCCATGGCCTTATTGGAGTTCGGAACAGTCCCTGGACAGCTATTTCCCTTCCCAGTCTCTGTACAGATCCCTAAGATCCTTTATCAGATTGCATCTTCCACAGAGGGAAGGCCCCATTCAAAATTTTGCTGAGACCCATGAGAAACAGTTACACGCTTGACTACAGCTTCTTCAAAAATAGAAATGGTGGTACTTAACTTCAACATACTGTAATCGGATATACTATTTTGTATTAAACTGTAGTCTTGGAAATCCTTTGTAAGCCATTACCTGTTTCAGAGTCCCACAGCTTGAGATAGCGGTCATATGCTGCACTTAGGAACTGGGTTCCAGCATTGTTGAAGCAAATGTCACGAACAGCTTTACTGTGCCCTGAACAGCAATAAAAAAAAAAAAAAACACGATTTATAAAGTCACAAACTAGTAAATGATCCAGTGTCTATCTCAGATATGGATTCACTCAGCAATCCGCTGCTAGCTACATTAATCTGTACATAGTGAAAACGTACATTATGAAAAAAGTTCCTACTTATGCACCAATCATTTGTTAATATAAATAACTTTAAACAATTTGTTGTTTGCATTAACGAGTCATCCAAAAAACAAATATAATGGCCTAATTATGAAGGAGTCAGAGTTAGGCTGTGGAAAAATACAGGGGTTGGGGGTATGTCAGACCAACTCCACAGCCTTACTTGGAGGGTCCAGTTAGGGAGTCCCCAGAAGTAAACCGTAACAAGAGATGTCACTTTTACATGAGGAATTGCAAACTGGTCTCGGCCTGATCAAAGATGCTTAGTCAGCCCAGAGAACAAAATTGGCTCACACTTCGTACCATAGTAAACTACTTTGTAGTAGTGGAGTAGGAACTCAAGTACGGGTTTCACATGGTATACGCTTAGTACACACAAGAAAGACAATATAGTTCATATAAGAAACCAGACTAAATATAGGTACCTTAAAAGGGATCCTGTCAGGTCTAAAATGCCTCAGAAACTAATAATCGTTCCATGCAGGGGCCATTAATACAAGCAGAAACATGCATTGGGGCCACAAATCAATTTTTATTATTTTTTTTACATTTTTTTTCTGTCATATACAGCTAAAGGGGTGGAGTTTGGCTGTAATTCCAGAGGAGTACTATGGTTCTTGCAGCTGTCTATAGGCAAATCAGGCATGCCGCTGTACACTTCCAGGCCAATTTGCTTAACCATTAATAATGATTATTTATTTATATAGCCCCATTAATTCCATGGTGCTGTACATTTGAGGATTTACATATGGTGCACAAAATATGCAAAACAATTTGATACTAACAATGACCGACTGACACAGTGGGGTAGAGGGCCCTGCCTGCAAGGTCTTACAGTCTATGAGGGAAGAGAGATAGAAACAGAAGGTGAGGGAGACTGTTCAGATGGTGGTTTGGTGGCACTAGTGATATTGGAGGTTGTAGGCCTTCCTGAATTGGGGAGTCTTCAGGCCCTTCTTGAAGCCTGTGATTATGATGTCAGTCTTATGTGTCTTGGTAATGAGTTACAGAGTATGGGGGATGGGCGGAAGAAATCTTGGAGACGGTTGTGTGAAGAGTGGATAAGAGCAGAGCAAAGTAGGTGGTATTTGGAGGATTGGAATTGCGTGTGGGTAGGTAGTGGGAGATTAGGTCAGAGATATATGGAGGGGATAGGTTGTGGATGGCTTTATTTAGGAAAAAACAAAAACATCTTAGTATTGCTTCTATGGTTTGAAGCCACAAAGATATGTTTCTTTTTCAATTAAAAGTCCCCACACTGCACAATCAATGATATGGAAGGCACTTTGAACTAGACAGATTCCATTTAATATTGGATAGTGACAGTAAGACATTTCTTTACAGTGCTGATGTTTATTAAATGTTATACCATACCTATAAATGTGCGCAAACATCTCCGGTCATTGTACACTTCCCACAGCTGTAACAAGAACAGATTTCACAAAACAGTTTTATAATGACAATGCTTCAGTCAGATAATGTCCTCTCAAAAAGTTGAAATGCTGAAGTTATTAATTCATATATATTGGATACAAGGCTTAAAGCAACCATTTAGGCTCTCTTTTCTAAGGTTCATACCCCCTTAGCATATGGGATAAGTGTCCCTGTAATTAGATTATTTTCACTATGGTTAAGCAGACTGCACTTTATAATCATTTAGCACTTGCTATAACACCAGCTCTCCATAAACTGTCTTCTTGGAGAGTCTGATCTGTTTATACACAGCAGTCAACTAAACCAGACAGGGCTGTAGGGAGAAAATAATCAAACAATGAGAAAGGAAGCTAAAGAGCAAGAACTTAAAAGGTAAGCACTGACTGGTATATTATTGCTGCGCTCATGATTGGATAGTCTATTTAACGGTACACATAGGTTCAACCTCCAAGGAGGAGATATCTGCAGAGGCAGTAAACTGATGATCTCTCACCTCAGTTAATGTCTTAAATGTAAGAAACATAACTGAAATGGACTACTACCAACCTTAATCTTGCAATCCATGGAACAAGATAATAGCAAATGGCCAGAGAGGGGGAATAATCTTACAGCACTGACTCCCTGAAAGAAAGAAGGAGAGACAGATATTACATCAAACATGTCTGAATCAACTACAACTTGAGTCTACTTTTCATACACTAAGAAAAGCATTTAAAAATGTAACCCCCTCCAACCTATTAGTTTTCATTCAAATATGGATGAAACAATTTATCATTAAATAGCAAGTATTGCTAGATTAAAATAAAGATGTAGTCTATAGAATCAGGCCTCTTTACTGCAGCTTCTTTCTTAACCCCATGACAGACATATCCAAAACTGAAAGACACAGTCATAGGTTCTTGGCACCATAATAGAAAGAGCCACATCTGTGATCCTGGCTGGTTTGTTCACTCTTGTGCTAGGCTGAAACTATTTACAACCATTGATATAGCAGTATGACCACACAACGATGCAAGACTCTAAAGGCTGCACTTTTTAATGGAAAAAAAACCCCCAAAAAACAATGTCTCAGTAGACTACTGTGATAACTCTTCAGCGCAACAGGATTTATTCTATTTTAGGGCAGTGACTCCCTACTGGTTTGTCAAATGGCAAACCTTTCACACACTACAAGAGAAGTGCGAGTAAAAAGAAAAGATATTTTAATGGACTATTTCATTCTACTTGTGTGCCAAGAAGGACAAGACTCAAAACAATTGGATGCCATTATTTGACGAGATTGAAAGAAGCTAAAATTATATATATATATATATATATATATATATATATATATATATATATATATATATATACACACACACAAATATATATGCGCACACACACACACACAACTTCATTTTCTAGTTCAAAATGTGAGAAGTGATTCGCATCTCAAATATAAGCATCCTATTCAGCTATGCACAGAAAACTAACTAAATGTATATTTATGGGGGGCTGCAAAATAGGCACTACGCTACATGCGTCTCACAACTCATTTTCACTTTATTATGTTGTCTGACAAAGCAAATTTGACATGTCATAAAAATGCAACCAAGTGTCACTGGTTAATATACCAGGGACTACAGGTACACCATCAGTATCCTGCACTCCAATTGTGAAACACTCCAGAAGAGTCAATGCTCACTGAGCTTTTGACGTTGCAAATTGAATCTGTAATCTTCTATTAGCCTTGCAGAGAACGTGGAAAGCCACTGGCTGGAGCTTTTCCACAACAAGAGAAAAGGTCTTCACTTCATTGTTATTGAAGCTGAATCTAGACTGTCACTCATATTTGGAACTGGATACCTGCACTTACAGAAGACACATAGCCAGGGAGATATATATATATATATATATATATATATATATATATATATAGAGAGAGAGAGAGAGAACACGTACTTATATACTGCATAAATATATTTGTAGAGTCTGGGATTAGTCAGGAGTAAGACAATCTTCCTGCAACCACAAGATCAGGTCTCGTGCAGCTTAATACCAGGCCTAGTCACAACACACTCTTTGAAGTAATGCAGGACAGACCATTTCTATTGTTTTAACAAATGTACTAGGCATAAGAGGGTGTTGTAACCGGAATGGATCTCAGAGCTCTCTAAGTACTCAGCTTTGGTGGAGATGGGACAGTTCATTTCCCAGACAAAGAAAGCATTTCAACCCATACTTCATACAAAGGGGGCATGGTTGAATGGGAGCTAGAGGCTAACTATTACAGAGACTGGTTTCTGGAAGAACTGTGTCACAGTTTAGGAGTCAACCACCAGCTGAGTATGGTCATCTCATCTGAGATACGTCAACCTCCATAGAAACAGAAAGTGCTATGGAGGTTGACGTACTACATATATAGTGTCTCAAAGTGTTGTATTCACATAATGTTTCATAGGGAAAGCTACATTTCCATAACACATGTTCCATAGTATGTTGCATTCATTATAGTAAGATAGAAATAACCATTGGATACAGATGAAATTTACACAATATTTTGGTCTGGTGTCACTTTTTTCAAGTCGATATGTAAGGAGAGTTGTACACTGATCGATTTATAGAATTTTTATGTATGAAGAATTTTTGAGCACAGTGGTGTTTATAAGATGCATTGCAATTTCATTTGAGAGTTTACACCTCCATGATTATATCTAAGTCTTTCAGCCCTCTTACATGTATTTCCACTGTTAAATGTGCACACAATGCATTTGTATTACTAACATTACCTTTGTATGTCCAGACCAAACATGAATTTGTTTCTTGGGAAGATAGCATTTCTCAGGCAATTCGGTAGACCGGAGGTTAACATCAACATCTTGAGGAATGTGTAAATATGATCTTCCTTGGTAATCATACATTTCCTTGACTAAAAGAGAAAATAATATAGTGTATATATGAGTATGAATCAAAACAAGTTGTTTATTATACCTTTGTAGCAATTCCATGAATAATCTTAGTTTGTATGCCTTATTTAAAGGGGTATTCCCATCTCAAGAATCCCATCTATACTGGTAGCTTATGTAAATTGAAGACTTTTCCTAAATATATTGCCTTAGAAATGCTTTGTTTTCCTGCTATGTGAAATTATTCCAAATATTGCTTACACAGCGTTACCATAACCATGGACCTGTGAGATAGGACAAGTGAGGTCGCTAAGCTAATTGCAGTTTGCTGATAAAGCAGAGTCTTATTTCTTTATGCAAACACAAAGATAACACATTCTTTACAAGCATGTGCATATTATCTTATCTGCATTTACCGTATTTTTCGGACTATAAGACGCACTATAAGACGGTTTTAGAGGAGGAAAATAGGGGAAAAAAATTTTGAAGCAAAAACTGGTAAAATATTTAATATATGGGAGTTGTAGTTTTGCAACAGCTGCAAGGCCACATTGACAGGTGACCCTGCAGCTGTACGGGGACGCATAGAGTGTTTTTTTTTGCGGGGCCAGAAGTACTTTTTAGTTATACCATTTTGGGGAATGTCTATTGCTTAGATCACCTTGTATTGAAAAAACCCCCGGTGGTTTATGATATATGATTTTCTACTTTTATATATATATTCTAGGGACAGGAGGTGATTTAGAACTTTTTATTTATTTCATATTTTTATTATATATTTTTAAAGCTTTTTTTATTTTAATTTTACTATTTTATTCCCCCCCGGGGGCTTGAACCTGCGGTCACTTGATTGCAAGTCCCATAGACGGCAATACAACTGTATTGCCGTCTATGGGACATTCTGTATATTAGTATTACGGCTGGTCATAGACCCAGCCGCAATACTAATATAGCAGTGACAGGCCCGGGAGCCTCAGTAGGCTCCCGGCTGTCACCCGAACAGGTCGGCTCCTGCGATATCGCCGCGCAGGAGCCGGCCTGCAACTTCACAGGTGCGGGGCCGGTGGGGACCAGCCCCGGGGGAGAAGGGGCCACCGATACTGACCCGGCATTCGCTGTACTAGAGAGTCGGATGCCGGCGAGGGATAGACGCTGGCACAGGTGCCGGGGCCTGAGACATCGCTACGCTCCTCTGCCCTGCATGAAGCCAGCGGCGGGGGGACGGAGGAGCGGAATATCATCACTCCTCCCGCCGCTGGCTTCATGCAGGGCAGAGGAGCGCAGCGATGTCTCTGGCCCCGGCGTCTATCACTTGCTGGCTTCCGCCTCTCTATTACAGCGGATGCCAGGCGCCACATTCGGACTATAAGACGCACGCTTCTTTTCCCCCAAAATTTTGGGGGAAAAAAGTGCGTCTTATAGTCCGAAAAATACGGTATATTACAGTGTCCTGTTCCGCAGGCTGAGAGGTGGGGGGGATACAGGAAATTAGAAGGAGACACAGCAGGCAAAGCTGCTGAAACAGGGAGATGGGAAAACCCCTTTAAAGTGCATCTGTAGTGAGATATGCAATGTAGGCCTGCAGCCTCTCAATACTTTTGGCTGACAGAAGTTAAAGGGGTTTTCCCTTAAAAGGAAGTCATCCCCTATCCATACGATATGAGATAACTTACAGATCAGTGAGGGCCCAACAGGTCTGAGCCCCACTGATCCGGAGAACAGTGGGAATTTTGTCCCTTATTTTAAAAAGAGTGGTGGTCGGTCAGTGTGTGCATCACTCTATTCATTGCACACACTAAACACTCCATTCATTAAAAGGTTCTATTTAAATATGGTTTTGACAAAATAGCTAAATATATAGTGAATGTCTATAAATACAATACCATGTAGAATTGTTTTCTCATCTGCAGGTTTATCCTCCTCCTGTTTGCCTCTCTTCTGCCTTTTAGCAGTTATTTCATCAAGCTCCTTTTGTTCTTCCTAAAATCACAGTAACATATGTATGAAATCACTTTACCAGTTGTGAAATGTACTTTTTACCCATTCTACTGTATGTATAAGGCATAATATTCACCTCAGATGGTTTGGCAACATCCTTCTCATCAATATATTTTGCCCAAGGACCCAAGAAACCGTCTATATCAGAAGCATCACTTCCTTTCACCTTTTTCCGTTTTTCAGATTTTTTCCCACTTTCGAATACTGTTAAGCCTACAGAAAGAGCATAAACAATCCTGTGATCAAAAAAATAAAGCAGACTCAGAACTAGCACTGAAGAATAGTTTGTGACAAACTAAAGTAACATTGAGAACCTTATACTAACCAAATTTATAGACAATATTAAAGATTTCAATATGGGTGTTTTCTAAACACTTTTAAAAAGGTAAACCCAATTAAAAAAAAAAAAAAAAAAAATCACAGGAGGTTGATAAATGTATCAATAAAAACGTATAGTGGTCTAAACAAGAAGTCAAATATATGGCTACAAACCAAGTTCTCACCTTGATTCTTTTCCGCATCATCAACTGAACCAATATATTTTGTTGATGTTTGCTGGAGATCTAGAGAAGGATCTAAGGCATAACCTATGAAATGACATGAAAAGGGCATTTAGTACAATAATTTCTCAAGTTATGCAAATCTTAATTTCCCAAATAAATTATCAATATGTAAAGATCCTACCAAATAATAGCACAGTTGTCATAAAGCTGGAGTAACATGCACTGATTGAGTTATATACAAGTCTATGATTTTCTACTATTTCAGTCTTTTTAAACTGCAGGGTGTGCCCACAGTTTTTTTTTTTTTTTTTTGGGGGGGGGTCAGTTTATACCCCACTTCATTAAAATTACCTGCACCAGCCAAATGCAAGCAATGTTGCAGGAATACTAAGAGTGTAATTATATGTTGGCACTCCATTCCGAAGCGATCTGTGGCAAATGCCATCTTCTCCTCCTTTTCATGCGCTCTGGGGATGAAGGAGGACAGCATAGGTGACGTGCCCTGAATGTGTGCTTTGACAATGTGCTAGCTTTTTTTTTTTTTTTTTTAAACAACTAGCACACTGAGCTATTATTTTGGCGTCATATACATGCCTGTGTATTATCATGGCTAGATGTAGAGGTTGTAAGTCTGGGCAAAACTCAGGACAGGTCCTATTCCAGAGTTTTACCCTAGGCTTATACGATGAAATTAATGGGTTTGTGGATAACACACAGATACCATCCATATGCAGTCAGCGCCATCTACCATATATTCATAGATGTAGACATTCATGTTCCTGTCTGTGACTGAGGCAAGGTTAGGTGGAATAAATTACAGGGAAATAATGATTTTATTAAACTGCTGCTGTTATATTTCTGTACAGCCTTAGTCTGAAGAAAGAAGAATAAGAGAGAAAGGAAGTAGTAGTAATAAGAAGCATTACATTTTAGTGCTGAACATTGGTACTAATCATAATACTACTAACCATCTCTGGCTCCTTTCAAAGCTGTGCATGAATATAACTGCAGTAGTTTATATACGGCTCTCACAAAAGTCTCCAATGATCTCCTAATGGCTAAATCTAATGGTGACTTCTCTCTTCTTATTCTTTTGGACCTCTCTTCAGCTTTTGACACTGTTGACCATCAACTTCTCCTCACTATGCTCTGCTCAGTTGGCCTCAACGACACTGCGCTCTCCTGGTTCTCCTCTTATCTCTCAGACCGCACTTTCAGTGTATCATTTGCGGGCTCTGTTTCCTCCCCTCTTTCCCTTGCTGTATTTGAACCCTACAAATTGTACAGTGCTGTGGAATATGTTGGCGCTATATAAATAAAAATTTATTTATATACAATTCTTTCAGATTGATTCATTTATTTATTTCATTGCATGGCCTGATAAAATAAATTATGTAAGTGTAATGTGAAACCATGGTTTCATGAGGATAATTGGTTGGATTAAAAGTAACGTGAGCATCCATGAGGATATTTGCAACGCTTTTATTACAACTCCATAGCTACATGAAAGCATGCTGTTGTACTTATTTTAATAATTGCATGGTGCTTAGAAGGAAAATGCAAATGAATAGTAATTTTTACAGAGAATGGTAAAGTCTAATCACCACCATTGATAGCTGCAATTGACAAGTTTGAGAAGCCCTGTATTATTTAATATAAATTTTTGAGGTCACCAAATAAGCATCACAAGACCACAGGAGAACCCTGGCAGATTACAGAGACAATAACAATCAGAATTCATATTAACATATGCAATGTCAAATATCACATCAAAATGTATACATAAGTGGAAGCACGAACACTTGTCATATATAGGACCACTTCTGGAATCTGCTACACACGTTACTGCGGGAGCTACACATTTTAGAAGCTTTGCTTCTCAATTAACTCCTCAAAGCGATTCTAATATTCTGCTATCTCTTACCATATGTTGCAAATGTTCTTCTCTGCTGTTCAAACATAAAGTCATTTATGTGTGCTGGTTCTGCATATCCTGAAAGCATGTTCCTTGGAGCAGCCATCTGCTGGGTTTTAAATGGATTGTTGGGTCCAAGCTGCAATTACATAATATAAATTCATCTCCTGCACAAATTTCTGTAAAACCTTTTACTTTACACATATAGGAAATAATACTCATAGCCCAAAACATAAGACGGGTTTGCAATTAAATTATCAATCTTTGACTGCAGTAAGCAAATGAATAGTAATTTTTACAGAGAATGGGGCAGATTTACTAAAACTAAGATTAACAGTGCACAGAGTACACACACACAGCTTTAAAATGCACCAGATTTATCATCGTGGATGATGCTGGATAATAACCCTGGTGTATCTTTACACGGTTTAGTCTGTTGACTTAGTTAAGCACGAAAACAATCTGGTCCACCCATCAGGCAAGGCAGTGATGAGGGTCTGAAGCAGTTAACAGATGTGTGGAAAGCAGAATTCAGTCAAATGTCTCATTTATACAATGGAGGGGAGGGGAGTTATAAGTGCTATGTAATAGCACGGCTTATTACCACAGCTTCTGAACTGAAGATTACAGAGTAAGTATAAAAGGGCACCCTCGGCTAGGTCTACATGGCAACAACAACTGCCAGGCAACCAAAGATTGCTAAGTCACATTATGGCCACTAACGTGCTGTGACAACGACATCTAGTCACAAAAATGGCAAACAATGTTCAACTTGAAGTTGCACTTCCAACTAGTGGTCGCAATGCAACTTCACACACTAACAATAGCCTTATTGTTGAATGTGCATTTCCAATTAAAGTGACAGCTGAATTGGAAATCCACAGGTCTTATTCCCATTCAAATACAATGCCTTCTTTCCCAAAGACCATCATATTGCTTCGTGTAAGCAGAGATGTGTCGCAGATAATCAATGCAGCTGAATGAGGAAGGAGAGACTGCAGCGCAGGTTATATCCTCAATGGGTACTTGCCATCAAACAATGCTATAGTGCACAGTTTCTTTCACAAATGTCTTTTCATTCAAATCCTTTGAACATATTTTTAAATCAAGAAGACAGATTTACAAGGAAACATCTCTATTTCCAATATTTAAACAAAATTATCAACTCTAAACACCGGCTACCTGCTTATTACTTGCTTGTCATGCTCAAACAGATAAAAGCTGTCAGGCCCGGGTTCACATCTGTGTATGGTTTTCCCCAAACGGACTCAAAGAACGGAAAGCTAATCCGCATAAAAAAAGTGGTTACCTTAGTAAATCCACAGACCCCTTTTTAGTCTATAACTATAGACTATAATGGGGTCTGAATGGTTTCCGCACGAAAAATGTGGAGAGAAAGTGCTGCTTGCAGGACTTTTCTCTCTGCATTTTTCATGCAAAGAGGGGACAGAATGGCCCAAACGCAGACGTGACCCGCAGACGTGACCCGTGTCTTAGTTGTTTTTTGTTTTTGTTTTTTAACTAAAGGCAAAGAAACTTACCTCTGGCGCAAACAATGTGTCATAAGTTGGATTGAATTGTACTTCTTTAACGGCAGGGTCAAGATGAACTCCAACATCAACATTTTCCTAATAAATAAAATAAAACAGTTGTATTGAAAACGTAACATCTAGAAATCAAATATGCTAAATAAATGAGCAGCAAGAAGCATGACAGAATAAAACCTGAGATTTCACTGAAAATGAACATGTTCATATTTTGTTGTGAAAAACACCCTGCAATTCCATATTATAATACACGTACACTCTAGTAAAACTTCATACAAGTTAAAACCCCACTCACTGTGTAAAAATCTGTAGGGGATTAAAGACATTCTTGCAGGTTTTTCAATCCATCTGTGCTAAACATGCAGATTTTCACTACATTTCATTGCTATGCAAAGAGTAAAGTTGACATTTAACACCAGTGAATTTCATTACGGATTTTTGTGCAACACAGTTATCTTTACTGTGTTTAAATCTGCCGCTAAATGCTTAACTTTTCTGAGAACTTCAGCTCATGTAATAGTTAATACGTGTTGCCCATCTTATTCACAGACAGCACGTGGGCATGCTCAGTCCATGATTGATCAGTTTTGTTTTATTTCATTCATATCAGTGAAACCAAAATTCCTATATTCTTTTAATGTCTTAGATATGTCATGGCATCTGTGTGATGATTTTCATGGACTCAGACACGAATAACCAGGCACCGACGTCTCCACAATTTTTTTTCAAGTGACTCCAGGTCCAAGAAAAAAATAAAATGGATGTGTAAATGACTGCAATAAATTCAATGGATCCATGTGCCTTCCGTTCTGAACACAGTACAAGTCTGGACCCCCTATCCCTCCAAAAAAAAAGGGCATACGAATAAGGACTTACTTCTCAAGTGCTTGCCTGTAAGGGTCTCACTATCTCCAAATCTGCTGTCCATTGTCAAGTCCAGTCCACCCCTAGCAGCAGCTGAGAGCACCACCCCCAGCATCTCTGCAGCTCAGTAAGTAAATACATTTCTGATCCCTGGTTTGCTACCTGCTTAGTTTACTCTTCCATGGGGCAAAATCAATTGTGGAACAGCAGCATCATATGTTGTACTAGACTGACACATGCAGCAATGCAAACTTACACGTGAGCCACATACTGTCACTGCTATCCTAGATATAGCTTCTTCACATTTGCTGTAAGATACGCAGTGACAGTATAATCGCCCACACAGAAGGTTATAATGCTGCAGAGATCAATCAAGCACACATATAGACACGTATGGTAGAAGTGGAGATGCTTTAGAACCAAATGAAGTTATTTCTGCAGCATTACAAGCAAACCTGGGCTGCTTTGATGGATCATACATGGGAATAAGGAAAAGGACAGGTTGAAAATCCTGTTCTGAATTTTGACACTGCACAGCTACACCCACCTTCCGCTTTTTCTGTAGACTGCAAATACCATCGCTATTGAAACGGGGCTCAAGGAAGACTATAGAAATATGCCACAGGTCTGAAAACAAGAGTAGCACCAAGCCCTCTGCCACATCAGTCATTGAGTTTTCAGTGAAATCCATTGAAAGCACTTTTGCATACAATTTTACTGTTTACATATAATAGCAATCCATACATTTCATAAGGGTAATTAGAAATCTCCAGGCTATGGGGCAAGTACTGCAGTACCTAGAGCTGCCACTACATTTTGTACCACAAGTAAACAGCGCAACTACATGCATTTAAACATTACCAGCAGCCACAATGACCTGGAGCAGCTGATCTCTAGGGGGTACCGGGTCTCCAACACTCACAGACCTAATATTGATGACCTATCCTAAGGGCAGGCCATCAATACTAGAAAGTGGTTAACCCCTTTATCTGTTATTTATGGCATGAGATGCATCAAAATTATTCAGAGGCATACTACTTTCCCTGGCCGCCTCTTACTTGCTGCGGCTGGAGAACCGTGTGGCATCACCCTAAAGCAGCTGAAATTGAGAAGTCTTCATTCTGGAGGATAATGACTAATTAATTGGAAGCAGATAATTACCAGGGAGCAAACAAGCACTTCAGTACAGTGTATTATTATAACAATGATTCAAAGAGAAAATGAAAAAACAAGTCTAAAATCACAACACTTAATTGTATTAGAGGAGAACAGGTATTTATTGTATTAGCCAGCTGAAAAACACTTCCTGGTAATGCTCAGCAGCTTCTACACAACATATCCTCCAAGGAGATCTTATCCACAGAAGATCATCACAGTTGTCTGGGGCTAAAGAAGAATTATTGTATTACCTGCTGCTTAGAAACCATCAATGTAAAGGTTCCAATAACTCACATCAAAGTAAAAGATACATAAAAAACGACGACAGGCTAAAACCTTGGGTTATCTTGTCCATGTACGAGTAGCCATACATGGACAAAATCCTTAGCGGCATAGATTTAGAATCTCCAAGTAAGTTTCTTTTTGGACTTCACTGCTTAAGTGTTCAGACTGTCTTTTCTACACCCAGATGGTCTGTGTAAATGAGCTCTTATACATTTGGCGAGACTCAAGCAACAGCTCTTTTTCGACTTTGCAGTATTTTTGATGAATCTCAGTGGTTTACTTTGGGAAGTCAGAAAGACTTTATATACATCGGCTTCTTATAAGCAGAGCACCCAAAGAGACACCCCTTGAAAATAAGAAGACCCACAGTACATGTGATGTAGAACAGAACTCAATGCCTCCACGTGGCCACCGTGTTCTTCTAAATGATTATATATTATATTTAGAGATTATTCTTCTGGATTATTGATAACATGATAGTGACCTGGTGTTCTGATGTTCACGATGGCCAGAAATATTGCAGCCCAGGTTTTCCAATAGGATGTGTTCTTCTAAAGGCTGCATCTGCAAAACCAACCAAATGTAAACATTGGTGCAGAAAGTGGAAGGCAATGTGCCTGGAGATAAGAGAATGTTATAATACATGCAAAGGTTAATTCGGTTACCACCAATGTCACAGAAGAAGCACCCAACTAGTTCTCTAAGCATTGCTTCTTCTTAGAGGTCTGCTATGGTACTCGATTTCACCCCCAGAGTAGAAATCCATCAAATGTCAGGTATACAATAGATGTACTGCAAGGCAAGAATTAGCAACCTCGAGAAAGTGAAAAGCTGTTAACTGCTGTGCGTGGGAGGCCGGCTTTTAACTTAGCTGCATGTTTCCAAGGTGACACATTAAAATTCCACTGCTCCATCAAAATGAACAATTTTTTGTAACAAGTTAGACAAACACTATAAAGAAGAGATTAATCCAAACTATCCAAGTCTTTGCCAACAGAAAACATGACACCTCTCAGAACCATTTTTTGGATCCATCCATTTTTGAAACCATGAGTGGATCCAACGGATTCAGAGTTGCAAAATCTGTGAAAAATAGCCAAGTCAGAAAATCTCCTCCAAAAGGAATAGGGAGGGACTAGAGATGACCGAGTACAATTCGAAACGGCCATTTCGAATAGCACGCACCCATAGGAATGAGTGGAAGCGGCCGGCACGCAGACTTTGCCAGCAGCCGGCCGCTTAACATCCTGTGTGCCGACTGCATCCATTCATTCCTATGGGTGCGTGCTATTCGAAATGGGAGTTTCGAATAGTACTCGCTCATCTCTAGGAGGGACCCATCCATATGTTCCTTTTGAAGGAATTATTCTGGTTTAGCTATTATTCCAGGATTTTGCAAAAAAAATTTATGAAAAAAAAACTAGCAATAATTTATAGGGAGATACATTTCAAAAGGTGGCGCTAGAGCACATTCCCCTTTTCTACCAAGAAGGCCTTATCTGCATATCCCTTACCCAGAATACTTAACAAAGGCATGCATGGTCCTTGCACTGCCTCACTGTGAATCCCAACCAGGGTGTCAATATAACATATGGGGAAAATGGCCGCACGTCCCCTTTTAACTTCAACGGCATCCTAAGGATTTAGGATCCTTAGTGTTGGGCCACTAAAGAAGCTTGGTAATGGTAATGTGAATTTTTGTATGTACTGGGTGGAAAATGAAGATGTGAGGGTGCATTCAGGTGATGCCGTTACAATTGCATCAAAACAGTAATGGGAAAATGCATGCAATTTTGATATTTCTTTTGGTGAGTTTTTCTAAATTTACAAGTGGAACAAATTTATGCTCCAGCTGGCCAGGCATAGATGGCCAGGTATTTGAACCACCTATCTGGGGAAGAGGGCTGATGCAGTGTTATGGTCTGGGTAATGTTCTGCTGGGAAACCAAGGGTTTTGGCATTTAAGTTAATGTCCATCCATGAAGGTCCCACCTCACAACACACAATATCTAAAGTGGTTGCCATTTTCACAAATCTAAGTAATATTTTGTGTCACATTCTAGTGTATTATCAGACCTGTGCTACAAAGCACCACCTACTTGTTAGCAAAGTCTTGTGCATTGACTAAATGGCACTCTGGTTCAAAATCTGGAAGCTGATTGAAGAACAGCCAGAAGCGCCAAAAACAACCGGGAAGAGGAGAGTAATACTGTATTTTTATGTTTCCTCTCCGGGCCATCCACTTATTACACTGTGAGGTCTGAAGAGAAGAAGAGAAGTTTTGGCTTCGGTCTTAATCATCCAGCCCTACAGTCTAGTCTAAAACTTTGCTCTGTCCACCTTTTAGACAATATTGGGAAATTTGCTCCACTAAGTTCCACAGTGCAACACATATTGTTGTCTAAGTAGATTGCAAAAATGTATGCTGGATTTTTATGCACCTCTTTGCAATGTTTTTGGCTGAAACACCGGAACATAGTAATGAGGTGTATCAAGGTACCTTTGGCCAAATAGTGTATTGTGCACTTCCTTTCTTGTTAGTGCTGCTATTAATATCAATAGATGCTGAAAGCCAATATTTTTCCGGGGCATATCTGATTTGAGTGGAAGGCTTCTTCTGGGTACCCATATGCCTGTATGCCACATACCAGTGGCACATTGATGGTAAGTGTCTTATGACTGCATATGCATAGCGGTTTTTAGGAGCTGCTGAAGGATGCGTGAGAAAACTAATTAGCATATGGATGAAAACCAGGATATCTAAGGAACGGCGGTGTGGAGAAGACCTAAAGGTAGGGGAAGAATATCCATTCTTAAGGCTATTCCAACATGGGTTTACCTTAAAATAGGATTCTAATGATATAATCCCTTTAAGTGTGGTGTTCAAACGAGATTTGTGGCCAGAGAACAGAATTTTTTTTTGTAGATAAAGGCTAGTTTCACAACTGCACCTGGTTTCAGTTTGGGGATTCTGTTCCCAATTCCGCTTGAAATATGTCAAAAGAAAGGTCCTGCAAGAAGTACTTTTCTCTCCTCATTTTTCAGGCAGACACCTGGAGGACCCCATTATAGTCTATGGGGTCCAAGTGTAATTGCTTTTTAAGCAGATTGGATTTCCATTTTTCAGGTAACCAAGTGTGTGAACTTAGCATAAGGCATCATGAGGAGTGTTTCTGTCAGTAAAATTCTTCAGATTAAAAACAGAAACTGCTAAAATACCATTACAAAGCAGCAAATTGAAGGTATTTGAAGATGCCAAGTTCCACAAACTTCAAAGTGTAGGATCCTCCAAAGGCTTGAAGTTGTCCATAAACCTACTATTTGGCCACCCCTAAAAGTGCTCTCAAGCCAAAACTGTTGCAGTGGGCCCAGACATACATGAAGACTAATTTTAAAACAGTCTTGCTGATGAGTTCCGTGCAACCCAGATAAATAGAGTAGTGGGCAGTTGGGGGATGGCCACCAATTCCCAACAAGGCGTAGACATTGGAGCAAAAGAGGTGGTGGAGCAAAAGAGGTGGTGGAGTCATGTTTTGGGGCGGAATAATGGGGAGAGATAGGTGGTAGGCTTTTAATGTGAAAATGACCAATACAAAAAAATAGTTTCTGATTGACCACTTCCAAAAAAAAAAAAAAAAAATTATTGTATCTGATACAATAAAAGAATACCTCTGACGCTAGGTTCACACCTGCGTTCACGGTCTCCGTTCTATGGTTTCCGTCTTCTGCATGCCAGAAGACGGAAACCACAGACCAGGTCCGGCCGTGCGCGGCGGTGATCGTTTTAGGCTCTCCGCCGCGAAACCGGATTTTTTTATCCGGACACAGAGTACTGCATGTCCGACTCTGTGTCCGGATTATAAAACCCGGTTTCGAGGCGGAGAGCGCAAAACGCTCACCGCCACTCACGGACGGACAGCTTTCTCACCCATTCAAATGAATGGGTGAGAGAGACTCCTGCAGGTTTCCGTCTCCTGCCTCTGTTTTAGGCAGGAAACGGAAACCTCAAGTACGGACACCTGGGCGCAGATGTGAACGAGCCCTGAGTCATTGGCTGCTGTGAGAAGAAAAGATTTTTTGCCAGGAAAACTCCTTTAACATGTAACTTGGTCTGTTAAGATGTTTTTGACTTTAGTAAATGCGTCCTCTCAATGCTGCAAGTTCAACAAGTGACAACTTTCAGTTTGCTACAACCTATAAAACGTTTAAATATTTTCACTGGGAGGTTTGTCCAATAAAATTTGATTTATAATGGTTGAAGCATTGATCACTATATGGACTGTCATTTGCCATTTAGGAAAATCAGAGAAAAAATATCATCTGCATAATATTTTGGAATTGTGTGTACTGAACTGTATTACAAAGTATGGATTCTAGGATCTGACACAATAAAAAGCAAGCTCTGTCAAAATCATCTGGAGTGCTGTCCAATTGCACCATGCTATCAAGAAAAGTGCTGCTTGACCCACTAACATGCTGAATCAAAGCACCGTGATGTCAGAACATCCCCACATGTGATTGGGCCTCAGTGGTGACCCTAGGGAGAATGACGCCAACCAGGTGACGGTTGGACACCCAGGAAATGTAAGATATAGAATTTCATTATTTTCACTCACCTTCCATGGGCCTCCACTTATTACACTATAGCGTCAAAGGAGACCCCACAATATACATTTCAATCCCTTGATCATCTGAACGGTTGAAAAAGCGTGGTATGCCACGCTTTTCTGTCCATAACATGCAAAGGACTATGATGTCATGGAGGTAACGGAGTAAAAAGTATGCACTTTTGACATTCATTTTACCAACAGAAGTCTATGGGAATTTTTTGTCCGTGTCTAAATACGTCTGCTCAACAGAAATAAAAAATGTGATGTGATCGGCCCTTTGCATGCAGGAGTTTTTCTTGGGTTTCAAAAGTAAACAAACATGACAGAAGAAAGTGTCTGTCGTGTTGTTTACACTGGAGTCAATGGGAATAGACACAGTTAGACTACTCCTCCATGAGGTGTCAAATTGCATTCACATATATATGTATATATATATATATATATATATATACACACATAACACACACACACACCAGAAGCTTTCTTCCATCATGTTCTTTACTTTTCTGACAAAATGGTGCATGCAGGACTTTTTCTTCCTTTACAAAAATAAAACAAACATGATGGAAGACAGCGTCCATCATGTTAAAATTATAATCAAATGGCAATGGACAGAGGAGGCTCAGTCTGCACTACCCTACTACTATTAATGTCCATTGCTGTCACCCTATGACAGACAGCAACAAACATAACAGTAGTGTAAACGTAGTCCTACTCACACTGAGACATCTATGCTTCATATGCAACAAATACAGAAACATTGGTCAGCACTGCCAAACAATGTCAACAAGAAATGCAGGTGAGCATTTGTGTTTGCAGTAATGCTCCTGGTGCTAGGATAGCGCTCTTGTAACTTTGTGTTTGCAGTAATGCTCCTGGTGCTAGCATAGCGCTCTTGTAACTTTGTGTTTGCAGTAATGCTCCTGGTGCTAGCATAGCGCTCTTGTAACTTTGTGTTTGCAGTAATGCTCCTGGTGCTAGCATACAGCTCTTGTAACTTTGTGTTTGCAGTAATGCTCCTGGTGCTAGCATACAGCTCTTGTAACTTTGTCTTTGCTACCTTGGCTTCAGATGTCTCTTGGCAGCACTGACATGAGGGCTCTACACAGGACTCCTATACTCCAGCAGGGCACTTTGCAACTGAGAACAGCTGAAATGAAATGGTTAATATGAATACTGCAGATGGCTCCTCAGCTATGCAGTCATAGCACGTAGCATGAGGGAAAACTGGCGCTAACTTGTCACCCAAGTTCTCATGGCCACACTTACCTTGACCGCTACCTCCGGCGCCGAGTTAACCACACGTAGCGTCCCAGAACTTTCCGGTAAAGGTGATAAATGGGAGCTCTGCTGCTCTTCTTCTTCACTTTCAGATTCCGACCCACTGCTGTACGACACTAGGGAAGAAGCCACCGCCATGATTTCAAGGGAAGTTCGTCATGCAGTATCCGCCGACGCAAGGCATCATGGGGAGGACGTATCGATACAGCAATTGTGTAAATAAAGTTTGATATGGAGAAAAAAAAAAAAAAAAGAAATACAGGTTGAGCTCCATCGATCCTCTTGTGTATTTTGTAGCTCATCAGATAATCAATAATTAGACAGACTGAATAATAATGCTGGGATGGGCGCCATGTGATATAGATCTTAGGGAAGACTCTCATGTAGCTACACCAAGTCTTATTACCAGATGATATGTATTTGTGTGTAAATAAATATAATATAACTCATACAACTTAATATAGAGATAAATTAAAATAACTCATACAACATATATAGAGCATAAAAATAACTTGCACCGTATGATATAGATAGAGACATAATTCATACAGCATACTATAGATAAACAAATACAACTCATACTATATATAAATATATATATATATATATATACACACACACACACACACATAATTGATACAACATACTATAGATAAAACATAAATATAAGTAATACAACATAAGTATAAACATAACTCATACAGAATATATATATATATACACTCACCGGCTACTTTATTAGGTACACCATGCTAGTAACGGGTTGGACCCCCTTTTGCCTTCAGAACTGCCTCAATTCTTCGTGGCATAGATTCAACAAGGTGCTGGAAGCATTCCTCAGAGATTTTGGTCCATATTGACATGATGGCATCGCACAGTTGCCGCAGATTTGTCGGCTGCACATCCATGATGCGAATCTCCCGTTCCACCACATCCCAAAGATGCTCTATTGGATTGAGATCTGGTGACTGTGGAGGCCATTGGAGTACAGTGAACTCATTGTCATGTTCAAGAAACCAGTCTGAGATGATTCCAGCTTTATGACATGGCACATTATCCTGCTGAAAGTAGCCATCAGATGTTGGGTACATTGTGGTCATAAAGGGATGGACATGGTCAGCAACAATACTCAGGTAGGCTTTGGCGTTGCAACGATGCTCAATTGGTACCAAGGGGCCCAAAGAGTGCCAAGAAAATATTCCCCACACCATGACACCACCACCACCAGCCTGAACCGTTGATACAAGGCAGGATGGATCCATGCTTTCATGTTGTTGACGCCAAATTCTGACCCTACCATCCGAATGTCGCAGCAGAAATCGAGACTCATCAGACCAGGCAACGTTTTTCCAATCTTCAATTGTCCAATTTCGATGAGCTTGTGCAAATTGTAGCCTCAGTTTCTTGTTCTTAGCTGAAAGGAGTGGCACCCGGTGTGGTCTTCTGCTGCTGTAGCCCATCTGCCTCAAAGTTCGACGTACTGTGCGTTCAGAGATTCTCTTCTGGCTACCTTGGTTGTAACGGGTGGCTATTTGAGTCACTGTTGCCTTTCTATCAGCTCGAACCAGTCTGGCCATTCTCCTCTGACCTCTGGCATCAACAACGCATTTCCGCCCACAGAACTGCCGCTCACTGGATGTTTTTTCTTTTTCTTACCATTCTCTGTAAACCCTAGAGATGGTTATGCGTGAAAATCCCAGTAGATCAGCAGTTTCTGAAATACTCAGACCAGCCCTTCTGGCACCAACAACCATGCCACGTTCAAAGGCACTCAAATCACCTTTCTTCCCCATACTGATGCTCGGTTTGAACTGCAGGAGATTGTCTTGACCATGTCTACATGCCTAAATGCACTGAGTTGCCGCCATGTGATTGGCTGATTAGAAATTAAGTGTTAACGAGCAGTTGGACAGGTGTACCTAATAAAGTGGCCAGTGAGTGTATATATATATATATATATATATATATATATATATATATATATACTAGAGGGAGGACCCGGCTTCGCACGGGTATATTACATTTTATGTTTGTGTAGTGGCCCCATAAGAATTGTCCAATTTTGCACTGGTGTATTTTGTATGTGGTTTCTGTGCATGTCCATAAGCATCATGTGATTATGTGTATCTCATTTTGGATGTCAGTGAAAAACCTGTGATCAGTTGTTATGGATACCTGGAGTAAAGCTGTATCTATTCCTTCCCCGTGTAGTACTGTGTTTAGATGCAAGTGTCTAATTCTTGTTGGTGTGGTACTTTGTGCAGATGCACATATCTAATCCTCCCCATGTGATATTGTGTGAAGAGGCGCGTATCTAATCCTCCAGTAAGTGAAACTGTGTGCAGACGCGCGTATCTAATGACTCTGGCATGTGGTACTGTGTGCAGATGCGCATATCTAATCCTCCCCCATGTGGAACTGTGTGCTGAGACGCGTATCTAATTCTCTGGCATGTGGTACTGTATGCAGAGGCCTGTATCTAATCCTCCCCTGTGTGGTATTGTGTGAAGAGGCGTGTATCTAATCCTCCCCCGTGTGATACTGTGTGCTGAGACGCGTATCTAATTCTCTGGCTTGTGGTACTGTGTGAAGAGGCATGTATCTAATCCTCCAAAGTGTGATACTGTGTGCACACACGTATCTAATCCTTCCCTGTGTGGTACTGTGTGAAGAGTCGCGTATCTAATCCTACTGCATGTGGTACTGTGTGCAGACGCATGTATCTAATTCTATGGTGTGTACAACTGTGTGCAGACGCGCGTATCTAATCCTCTGGAGTGTGGAACTGTGTGTAGACGTGTGTATCTAATCCTACGGCATGTGGTACTCTGTGCAGATGTGTGTATCTAATCCTATGGCGTGTACAACTGTGTGCAGACGCGCATATCTAATCCTCTGGAGTGTGGAACTGTGTGTAGACGCGCGTATCTAATTCTACGGCATGTGGTACTGTGTGTAGACGTGTGTATCTAATCCTACGGCATGCGGTACTCTGTGCAGATGTGTGTATCTAATCCTATGGCGTGTACAACTGTGTGCAGACGCGCGTATCTAATCCTCCCCCATGTGGTAATGTGTGTAGACGCGCGTATCTAATCCTACGGCATGTGGTACTGTGTGCAGACGCGTGTATCTAATCCTATGGCGTGTACAACTGTGTGAAGACACATGTATCTAATCCTCCCCTGTGTGGTATTATGTGAAGAGGTGCGTATCTAATCCTACAGTGTGTGGAACTGTGTGTAGAAGCATGTATCCAATCCCCCGGCATGTGGTACTGTGTGCAGACGTGCGTATATAATCCTATGGCATGTGGTACTGTGTGTAGATGAGCGTATCTAATCCTCCCCCGTGTGATACTGTGTGCTGAGACGCGTATCTAATTCTCTGGCTTGTGGTACTGTGTGCAGAGGCATGTATCTAATCCTCCAAAGTGTGGTACTGTGTGCACACACACATATCTAATCCTCCCCTGTGTGGTATTGTGTGAAGAGGTGCGTATCTAATCCTTTGGCGTGTGGAACTGTGTGTAGACGCGCGTATCTAATCCTACTGCATGTGGTACTGTGTGAAGACGCGTGTATCTAATCCTATGGCGTGTACAACTGTGTGAAGACACGTGTATATAATCCTCCCCTGTGTGGTATTGTGTGAAGAGGTGCGTATCTAATCCTACAGTGTGTGGAACTGTGTGTAGACGCATGTATCCAATCCCCCAGCATGTGGTACTGTGTGCAGACGCGCGTATATAATCCTATGGCATGTGGTACTGTGTGTAGACGCGCGTATCTAATCCTCCCCCATGTGGTACTGTGTGGTGAGACGCGTATCTAATTCTCTGGCTTGTGGTACTGTGTGCAGAGGCATGTATCTCATCTTCCAAAGTGTGGTACTGTGTGCACACACACGTATCTAATCTTTCCCTGTGTGGTATTGTGTGAAGAGGCGCGTATCTAATCCTTCGGCGTGTGGAACTGTGTGTAGACGCACGTATCTAATCCTACTGCATGTGGTACTGTGTGAAGACGCGTGTATCTAATCCTATGACGTGTACAACTGTGTGCAGACGCGCGTATCTAATCCTCTGGAGTGTGGAACTGTGTGAAGACGCGTGTATCTAATCCTATGGCGTGTACAAATGTGTGCAGAAGCGCGTATCTAATCCTCTGGAGTGTGGAACTGTGTGTAGACGCCTGTATCTAATCCTTCGGTATGTGGAACCGTGTGCAGACGCGTGTATCAAATCCTTCAGTGTGTGGAACTGTGTGCAGAAGTGCATATTTAATTCTCTGGTTTGTGGGACCGTGTGCAGATCCGTGTATCTAATCCTCTGGTGTGTGATACTGTGTGCTGATCTGTGTATCTAATCCTCTGATGCGTGTATCTCAGTTTGGATATCAGTGTTGTATTGTGCATGTGGAGTGACCGTGTGTATTGCAGTTGGAATATGAGTGAAAGTCTTGCAGGTTTGTATTGGCTAAGGGGGGGCACTGTGTTTGAAATGCTGTATCTCAGCAACGGTACGTCCGAGCGAGTTGGAGTCTCGCCTTAAACCTTCCCGCATATCTGAAGTATCTCTGTACCAAATTTGGTGAAGATCGGTCCAGTCGTTTGGTTCGCATTAGAGCACAGACAGACAGACAGACAGACAGACAGACAGACAGAAATTCATTTTTATAATATAGGGACATATATATATATATATATATATATATATATATATATATATATACAGTATATATATATATATGGTCCCCACATTCAGTGATGCTTAAAGGGATTCTACCATTAAAAGCTTTTTTTTTGTGGATAAGACATCAGAATAGCCTTTAGAAAGGCTATTCGTCTCTTATCTTTAGACGTGGTCTCCGCTGTGCCGTTCCTTAGAAATACCGGTCTGCAGTCTGCTCTGCTCAAGGCTCAACGCCTAGAAGTTACGAGCCTGCGCCGGAAGAAGACATTGAAGATGACACTGCGGACGAAGAAGGAGGCGGTGCTGGAGATAATTCTCTGGCGGAGACGCTCTCATCGCTGTTTGAGCGCTGGGGCCCACCCCATCGCTGCGAGAGAACTCATTTGCATACCGCTAAAAACCGGTATTTCTAAGGAACGGCGCAGCGGAGACCACGCCTAAGGTAAGAGACGAATAGCCTTTCTAAAGGCTATTCCGACATCTTATCCACAAAGAAAAAGGTTTTAATGGTAGAAATCCTTTAAAGAGTTAGGGCTAGTTCACACGTGAACTGCCCGCGCGGGTTTTGACACAGAGAGAGACGCGGCGAGCCGCGTCTCTCTCTTGTCAAAACCCGCCCGCCGCAACCATCGCTGTCGCGGCTTAACCCTCTGCTGTCGGCTCAAATGAATGAGCCGACATAGGAGGGAGCTGCGGGGGGCGGAAGCCGCGCGACTGAGACAGCGCGGCTTCCGCCTGAAGAAAGGACATGTCCTTTCTTTTCTCCGCTAGCAGCAGCTCGCCGCTAGCGGAGAACAGAAGCCCGGCGGTCTCCATAGACCACCATTATAAGGGGAGGTTTTGGACGCGAAATCCGCTGTCAAAAACCTCCCCTTATACTCACGTGTGAACTAGCCCTTAGGGGTCAGCTGTATTCATTACTTAGTACTCTGCTCTATGCTTCCTCTGAAGTCCTATGGGTGACATCCATATTTTACAAGAACAATCAATGTGTCCATCAGCATACCTCCCAACTTTTGAAGAACTGAAAGAGGGACAAAGTGTGCGGCGCGCGTCGTGTTGACTCCGCCCATTCTCATTCATTTTTCATGTGCCCCCACAGAGTATAATATAATGACTGTAGGAGGCTACAGTCACCTGTAAATTATATGTCCCCCAATCTATGACCCCAGAATCATGTCCCCCATCTCTGCCCCAGATTCATGTCCCCCCATCTCTGCCCCCAGATTCATGTCCCCCCCCATCTCTGCCCCCAGATTCATGTCCCCCCATCTCTGCACAGTTTCATGCCGTTCCCCTCCCCCCCCCTTCATCTGACTGCCGGGTTTCCGCCCCCTGTTCAGTTTCTTGGGGCAGATGACGGAAACCCTCAGGATTGCCAAAAGCGGGCACGGGCACAGGTGTGAATCCGCTGTAAGCAGTACGATTTTTGTTTTGTGGTTTGTTTTTTGCACCAAAACCAGGATTAAGCAGAAGGCAGAATTATAAGAACTTCCTATATACTTCCTGTCACGGAGCAAAGGTATACGTCTTCCTCCGGATGGTCTTTTGAATCAACAGGGACGCAAGAGGTCGGGAGACAACAGCAATTTATTGTAATCCACAAAGTTAGTAGCCGGCGGCGGTCACATCAACCGTAATAACAATAAGTCCACAGAAGTCACAATCCAATGATAGCTTTGGTTCCTTGGTCCTGTAACTAAATTCTGGCTCTCTGCAGAGCTGTGCACAGGCCGGCTAACACATACTAACTGCTAGCTATATACTATATACTAAACTGTTACACCTATACCTGGGGGTGGGAAGGGCTGAGCCACAGATCCTTCCCCCCTCACCTATGCCAAGGAGAGCAGACTCCCTGTCTACTATGGACAATGCACCATCCAACATCTTCTTGGAGACACTGATCAGATTATCTCCACCCATTGTCCTCACTAGTTAGAGGTATTTGCATACAATGTGCTAACACACTAGACCCGAATCAGCCAACTACACACTGATGTTTACAACAGGTTAGAGAATACATTCCACATGAAATATATATTACACATTGCCTATAGTATAGACTCTAACCATCCCGTGACAACCCCTCCCCCTCTCAAAACATGTGCATGACACAATTGGCCTACACAGGTAAATTGGGGAATGCACATCAGTCTCTATAGCTCATATGTCCTCCTGCCGGGATAACCCATCCGCGTTCTGGTGTTGGTTCCCTCGGCGGTACTGAATGGTAAAGTTGTAGGGTTGAAGGGCTGGCATCTGTCAGAAAATCCGGTGGATCCATGTTGGCTTCTCCCTGAGCTTGGCTTCGGGTCACTGCTCCCACAAAGTGGCACTGTAGATTTCCAACATCGTTGCCTAACAGAACATCGGCCGGCAGCCCGCTCATCACACCAATTGTGCATCGTTTTGGTCCATAACCATAGTCGAGTTCCACGGTAGCTTTAGGAATACGTCTTTGAGTACCCCCTGCCAACTTGATAGAAATGCCAGGACCCTCCTCTAGGGCCTCGGGTCGCACAACTCGGGGGTCCGCTACCGTTAGGAAAGCTCCCGAGTCCCGGAATCCAACAACTGTTCGGCCATCCAGTAGGACCTCCTGCAAGTGCTTCCTCTGAAGGTTTGCGGGATGTGTGGCGGAAGGCTGAATCCCATAGACCCCTGGAGGTGGAACAGATGTGTCATTCATGGAGTCATCTGGAAATGGGGCCAAACTTTCTGTCCTAGGAGTGGTTCCCAGGTAGTGAATAGGCCGGGATGCCACGGTGGCCCGTGCCCCCATGTTAACAGGGCAACTAGCTTGCAAATGTCCAGGCCGCCCGCACCCAAAACATCTGCGCTCTAGCATTCTTCCAGTAGGTCGTTGTCTAGGGACAGGGTTGTTCATAGCTGGAGGCCGATGGGCTGGGGCAGGGGTAGAGGGGGAATTGTAATCCTGAGGCCGGGCACGAAAGGTGGTTGGCTGGCTGAAGGGTGTCTGGCGGACTGTGGTAGTTTTCCGCTCCTCTGCAAACAACCTCTTCCACTGCGGCTTGATGGTCAGGCCCTCATCTGCAAGAGAAGCAGCTTGCTCAACTGTGGCTGGGTTCCGTTCCAGCACCCACTCACGGATCTCAGCGGGGCACTGGGAAAAGAACTGTTCCTTAAGTATGACTTGGAGGATCTTATCGACTGTGACAGCCTCCTCTCCTTCTAGCCAGCGCTTGCATGCTTGCTTCAACTTGTGGGCGAACATGTGGAAGGAGCTTCCCCCATTGTAAGACAAAGAGCGGAACTGAACTCGGTAGGTCTCTGGAGTGACTGCATAATACTTCTGCACCGCTCTTTTAATGGCCTCATAGTCCCGCTGATCACTAGGGTCCATGGCTCTGAGAGCTTCCGCAGCCCCATCCCGTAGGTGCCCCACCAGATACCGGACCCAATCCTTCTCTGGGACTTCCATCAGGCGGCACTGGTGTTCGAAGTCCTGAAAATATCCATCAACATCCCCAGCCGCTTCCTCAAAGGTCTTGAAGTGTTTATGGGAGACATATGGTGGTTCTCTCACTGTTGGGCTGGGGGTCGACGTTTGATTATAATTCCTCATAGTTATCTCAGCCATTCGCATTTCATGCGCCATTCTTTCCTTTTCATGCGCCATTCTCTGTTCCTCCTTCTCCGTTTCCTGAGCCCTCTGTAATGCTCTACTCCTTTGCTCTGCAGTTGCTCCTAGCCCCAGCACTGCCAACTCCTCCTCATACAAAACAACCCATCTGCTCTTTTGGGTCTGTACCTGCCACTCCTGTATCTCTCCAGTCTCCTGGGGGCAGCCCTCCTCATGGTCGCTTTGCAGGGTCATCTCCTCCAGTGCCTCGATCAGTTGATCTTTCGTTCTTCCCTGGTAACTCAGGTTTAGTTCCCGGGCCCTTACTTGTAGACTTGCCATAGTCCAGTTCCTGTATTCTGAGGTTGTGGCTCCATTAATCGCTGGGCTGCTGTAGTCCATCTCGCTGTCCGCTGTTGATCCCACCGCTGCCAACCAGTTGTCACGGAGCAAAGGTATACGTCTTCCTCCGGATGGTCTTTTGAATCAACAGGGACGCAAGAGGTCGGGAGACAACAGCAATTTATTGTAATCCACAAAGTTAGTAGCCGGCGGCGGTCACATCAACCGTAATAACAATAAGTCCACAGAAGTCACAATCCAATGATAGCTTTGGTTCCTTGGTCCTGTAACTAAATTCTGGCTCTCTGCAGAGCTGTGCACAGGCCGGCTAACACATACTAACTGCTAGCTATATACTATATACTAAACTGTTACACCTATACCTGGGGGTGGGAAGGGCTGAGCCACAGATCCTTCCCCCCTCACCTATGCCAAGGAGAGCAGACTCCCTGTCTACTATGGACAATGCACCATCCAACATCTTCTTGGAGACACTGATCAGATTATCTCCACCCATTGTCCTCACTAGTTAGAGGTATTTGCATACAATGTGCTAACACACTAGACCCGAATCAGCCAACTACACACTGATGTTTACAACAGGTTAGAGAATACATTCCACATGAAATATATATTACACATTGCCTATAGTATAGACTCTAACCATCCCGTGACACTTCCTATTGCCTTTGCAGCCATTCTTGGCTTTGGCTCAAAAAACTACAGCAAAATCTGGAACAACAAAAAAGTTATGTTTCCGCAATTTGGAGCCCTAGCCTTCCATTGTTTTATTTTTGTTTTTTTGGGGGGTTTTATGCATTACTAATTTTGCAAATTAAATATCAATTTGGGGGGAAAAAATCAGTTATTTTTGCATTGTCATTTTCTGAAAATTTTTATTTTATTAATAAGCTGATTGCAGGTATATTTTTGTGCTTTTTATTGGGCTATATATTACGTTTTGATCACTTTTTATTCCATATTTTGTGAGGCATGCTGTTTAACTAATGCTTTAATTTTATTGTACAGATGTGAACGAACCCTTAGGGACTAATACCTGTGATTGGAGTTGCTTTATCAATGTTACTCACTCAGCTTCTTAAGGGGGCGTTCACACTACTGTCAGTGTCCGACAGGTAGTGTCCGCTCCTAGTGTCCGTTCAAAATCTCGCACAGACATTAGGAGCGGACACTAGCTGTGTCCGTGACACTTGTCATTCACTTAAATTTCGATCGGGTGCTTTCTTTTGCACTCCGTGCCCTTCCTTCACTGTCCGCATGTAAAGATGTCCGACTTTTCAAGCGGACAGAAAAACCTGACATGTCGGGTTTTTCTGTCCGCTTGAAAAGTCGGACATCTTTACATGCGGACAGTGAAGGAAGGGCACGGAGTGAAAAGAAAGCACCTGATCGCCATTTAAGTGAATGACAAGTGTCACGGACACAGCTAGTGTCCGCTCCTAATGTCTGTGCGAGATTTTGAACGAACACTGGGAGCGGACACTACCTGTCGGACATGGACGGTAGTGTGAACGCCCCCTAAGGGGTGCAATTACCATGACCTATTAGTACATCATAGTGCAAGAAGTTAAATCAATAATGCTGCCTTAAATTAATACAGTCCAGTAACCCAGAGGTTAATAACTCCTTACATAAATACTGTCTCCCATTGCCTCCCTTATATTAACAATACCCCCTAATGAACTATTTGTATTAATAATATTATTATCACCTTATTTTGTTATTGCCTCTTAATATTAGTAAGACCCCACCTGCCTAGAAAAAAATAATAATAATTAGAGATGAGCGAACAGTTCATGTTCGATCGGATATTAGGCTGTTCGGCATGTTCGAATCGAATCGAACACCGCGTGGTAAAGTGCGCCATTACTCGATTCCCCTCCCACCTTCCCTGGCGCCTTTTTTGCTCCAATAACAGCGCAGGGTAGGTGGGACAGGAACTACGACACCGGTGACGTTGAGAAAAGTAGGCAAAACCCATTGGCTGCCGAAAACATGTGACCTCTAATTTAAAAGAACAGCGCCGCCCAGGTTCGCGTCATTCTGAGCTTGCAATTCACCGAGGACGGAGGTTTCCGTCCAGCTAGCTAGGGCTTAGATTCTGGGTAGGCAGGGACAGGCTAGGATAGGAAGGAGAAGACAACCAACAGCTCTTGTAAGAGCTAAATTCCAGGGAGAAGCTTGTCAGTGTAACGTGGCACTGACGGGCTCAATCGCCGCAACCCAGCTTTCCCAGGATCCTGAATGGAATACACTGTCAGTGTATTCCCGTATACCCGATATATACCCCCGATACCCGTTCCAACGGTGTGCCCCCCCACCTTCACCCCAGAAATACCCTGCAAGTCCCCTAGCAATAGAATTGGGGCTATATACACCCACTATTTTTGCTACTGCCATATAGTGCCATTGTCTGACTGGGAATTCAAAGAATATATTGGGGTTACGTGCACCCACAATTTTTACTACTGGTATACAGTGCCAGTTTCTGACTGGGAATTCAAAGAATATATTGGGGTTATAAATACCCTCATTTCTTGCTACTGCCATATAGTGCCAGTTTCTGACTGGTAATTCAAAGAATATATTGGGGTTATAAATACCCTCATTTCTTGCTACTGGTATATAGTGCCATTGTCTGACTGGGAATTCAAAGAATATATTGGGGTTACGTGCACCCACAATTTTTACTACTGGTATACAGTGCCAGTTTCTGACTGGGAATTCAAAGAATATATTGGGGTTACAAATACCCTCATTTCTTGCTACTGCCATATAGTGCCAGTTTCTGACTGGTAATTCAAAGAATATATTGGGGTTACGTGCACCCACAATTTTTACTACTGGTATACAGTGCCATTGTCTGACTGGGAATTCAAAGAATATATTGGGGTTATAAATACCCTCATTTCTTGCTACTGCCATATAGTGCCAGTTTCTGACTGGTAATTCAAAGAATATATTGGGGTTACGTGCACCCACAATTTTTACTACTGGTATACAGTGCCATTGTCTGACTGGGAATTCAAAGAATATATTGGGGTTATAAATACCCTCATTTCTTGCTACTGGTATATAGTGCCATTGTCTGACTGGGAATTCAAAGAATATATTGGGGTTACGTGCACCCACAATTTTTACTACTGGTATACAGTGCCATTGTCTGACTGGGAATTCAAAGAATATATTGGGGTTATAAATACCCTCATTTCTTGCTACTGGTATATAGTGCCATTGTCTGACTGGGAAATCAAAGAATATATTGGGGTTACGTGCACCCACAATTTTTACTACTGGTATACAGTGCCAGTTTCTGACTGGGAATTCAAAGAATATATTGGGGTTACAAATACCCTCATTTCTTGCTACTGCCATATAGTGCCAGTTTCTGACTGGTAATTCAAAGAATATATTGGGGTTACGTGCACCCACAATTTTTACTACTGGTATACAGTGCCATTGTCTGACTGGGAATTCAAAGAATATATTGGGGTTATAAATACCCTCATTTCTTGCTACTGCCATATAGTGCCAGTTTCTGACTGGGAATTCAAAGAATATATTGGGGTTACGTGCACCCACAATTTTTACTACTGGTATACAGTGCCATTGTCTGACTGGGAATTCAAATAATATATTGGGGTTATAAATACCCTCATTTCTTGCTACTGGTATATAGTGCCATTGTCTGACTGGGAATTCAAAGAATATATTGGGGTTACGTGCACCCACAATTTTTACTACTGGTATACAGTGCCAGTTTCTGACTGGGAATTCAAAGAATATATTGGGGTTACAAATACCCTCATTTCTTGCTACTGCCATATAGTGCCAGTTTCTGACTGGTAATTCAAAGAATATATTGGGGTTACGTGCACCCACAATTTTTACTACTGGTATACAGTGCCATTGTCTGACTGGGAATTCAAAGAATATATTGGGGTTATAAATACCCTCATTTCTTGCTACTGGTATATAGTGCCATTGTCTGACTGGGAATTCAAAGAATATATTGGGGTTACGTGCACCCACAATTTTTACTACTGGTATACAGTGCCAGTTTCTGACTGGGAATTCAAAGAATATATTGGGGTTACAAATACCCTCATTTCTTGCTACTGCCATATAGTGCCAGTTTCTGACTGGTAATTCAAAGAATATATTGGGGTTACGTGCACCCACAATTTTTACTACTGGTATACAGTGCCAGTTTCTGACTGGGAATTCAAAGAATATATTGGGGTTACAAATACCCTCATTTCTTGCTACTGCCATATAGTGCCAGTTTCTGACTGGTAATTCAAAGAATATATTGGGGATACGTGCACCCACAATTTTTACTACTGGTATACAGTGCCATTGTCTGACTGGGAATTCAAAGAATATATTGGGGTTATAAATACCCTCATTTCTTGCTACTGCCATATAGTGCCAGTTTCTGACTGGGAATTCAAAGAATATATTGGGGTTATAAATACCCTCATTTCTTGCTACTGGTATATAGTGCCATTGTCTGACTGGGAATTCAAAGAATATATTGGGGTTACGTGCGCCCACAATTTTTACTACTGGTATACAGTGCCAGTTTCTGACTGGGAATTCAAAGAATATATTGGGGTTACGTGCACCCACAATTTTTACTACTGGTATACAGTGCCATTGTCTGACTGGGAATTCAAAGAATATATTGGGGTTATAAATACCCTCATTTCTTGCTACTGCCATATAGTGCCAGTTTCTGACTGGTAATTCAAAGAATATATTGGGGTTACGTGCACCCACAATTTTTACTACTGGTATACAGTGCCATTGTCTGACTGGGAATTCAAAGAATATATTGGGGTTATAAATACCCTCATTTCTTGCTACTGCCATATAGTGCCAGTTTCTGACTGGGAATTCAAAGAATATATTGGGGTTACGTGCACCCACAATTTTTACTACTGGTATACAGTGCCATTGTCTGACTGGGAATTCAAAGAATATATTGGGGTTATAAATACCCTCATTTCTTGCTACTGGTATATAGTGCCATTGTCTGACTGGGAATTCAAAGAATATATTGGGGTTACGTGCACCCACAATTTTTACTACTGGTATACAGTGCCAGTTTCTGACTGGGAATTCAAAGAATATATTGGGGTTACAAATACCCTCATTTCTTGCTACTGCCATATAGTGCCAGTTTCTGACTGGTAATTCAAAGAATATATTGGGGATACGTGCACCCACAATTTTTACTACTGGTATACAGTGCCATTGTCTGACTGGGAATTCAAAGAATATATTGGGGTTATAAATACCCTCATTTCTTGCTACTGCCATATAGTGCCAGTTTCTGACTGGGAATTCAAAGAATATATTGGGGTTATAAATACCCTCATTTCTTGCTACTGGTATATAGTGCCATTGTCTGACTGGGAATTCAAAGAATATATTGGGGTTACGTGCACCCACAATTTTTGCTACTGGTATATAGTGCCAATTTCTAACTGGGAATTCAAAATGCGCAAGGCTCCCGGAAAGGGACGTGGACGAGGCCGTGGGCGAGGTCGGGGGAATGGTTCTGGGGAGCAAGGTAGCAGTGAAGCCACAGGGCGTCCCGTGCCTACTCCTGTGGGGCAGCAAGCATTGCGCCACTCCACAGTGCCAGGGTTGCTTGCCACATTAACTAAACTGCAGGGTACAAACCTTAGTAGGCCCGAGAACCAGGAACAGGTCTTGCAATGGCTGTCAGAGAACGCTTACAGCACATTGTCCAGCAGCCAGTCAGACTCTGCCTCCTCTCCTCCTATTACCCAACAGTCTTGTCCTCCTTCCTCCCAAAATTCCCAAGCTTCACAGAACAATAACCCCAACTGTCCCTGCTCCCCAGAGCTGTTCTCCGCTCCTTTCATTGTCCCTCAACCTGCCTCTCCACGTCACGATTCCACGAACCTAACAGAGGAGCATCTGTGTCCAGATGCTCAAACACTAGAGTCTCCTCCATCTCCGTTCGATTTGGTGGTGGATGACCAGCAACCCACCCTCATCGACGATGATGTGACGCAGTTGCCGTCAGGGCATCCAGTTGACCGGCGCATTGTGCGGGAGGAGGAGATGAGACAGGAGTTGGAAGAGGAAGTGGTGGATGATGAGGACACTGACCCGACCTGGACAGGGGGGATGTCAAGCGGGGAAAGTAGTGTGGATGTTGAGGCAAGTGCAGCACCAAAAAGGGTAGCTAGAGGCAGAGGCAGAGGTCAGCAGCTTAGGCGAAGCCAGGCCACACCCGGAATCTCCCAAGATGTTCCAGTTCGTACCCAGCCCCGAAAAACTCCCACCTCGAGGGCACGTTTCTCGAAGGTGTGGAGTTTTTTCAAGGAATGCGCCGAGGACAGATATAGTGTTGTCTGCACAATTTGCCTCTCGAAATTGATTAGGGGCTCTGAGAAGAGCAACCTGTCCACCACTTCAATGCGCCGTCATTTGGAATCCAAGCACTGGAATCAGTGGCAGGCAGCAACGGCAGGACAAAGGCCGCCTGCCGTTCACGCCACTGCCACTGCCTCTGCCACTGCCTCTGCCACTGCCACTGCTGACTGTGCTGGCGATGCACTCCAGAGGACGAGCCAGGACACCACTTCATCTGCCTCCGCCACTTTGTTGACTTCTCCCTCATCCTCCCCTGTTCCTGTCTTATCTCCTTCTCCTGCACCATCAAAGGCACCATCAGGCGCTTCTTTACAACAACCCACCATCTCTCAGACATTGGAGCGGCGGCAGAAATACACTGCTAACCACCCACACGCGCAAGCCTTGAACGCCAACATCGCTAAACTGCTGGCCCAGGAGATGTTGGCGTTCCGGCTTGTTGAAACTCCCGCCTTCCTGGACCCGATGGCAACTGCGGCACCTCGCTATGCCGTCCCTAGCCGTCACTACTTCTCCCGGTGTGCCGTCCCCGCCTTGCACCAGCACGTGTCACTCAACATCAGGCGGGCCCTTAGTTCCGCGCTTTGCACAAAGGTCCACTTGACCACCGACGCGTGGACAAGTGCATGCGGACAGGGACGCTACATTTCACTGACGGCACACTGGGTGAATGTAGTTGAGGCTGGGACTGCTTCCCAAACTGGCCCGGTGTACCTCGTCTCCCCGCCTAACATTCCTGGCAGGGACATGAGAAGAACACCCCCCTCCTCCTCCTCCTCTACCGCCTCCTCCTCCGCCACCGCCTCCTCCTCCGCTGTTAGATTGACCCCAGCTACGAGTTGGAAACGTTGCAGCACTGGCGTTGGTAGACGTCAGCAGGCTGTGCTGAAGCTGATCAGCTTGGGGGACAGACAGCACACTGCCTCCGAGGTGAGGGATGCCCTCCTCGATGAGACGGCAATATGGTTTGAGCCGCTGCACCTGGGCCCAGGCATGGTCGTTTGTGATAACGGACGGAACCTGGTAGCAGCTCTGGAGCTTGCCGGACTCCAACATGTTCCATGCCTGGCCCACGTCTTCAACCTAGTGGTGCAACGTTTCCTAAAGAGCTACCCCAATGTTCCAGAGCTACTGGTGAAAGTGCGGCGCATGTGCGCCCACTTTCGCAAGTCGACAGTAGCCGCTGCTAGCTTAAAATCTCTCCAGCAACGCCTGCATGTGCCACAACACCGGCTTTTGTGCGACGTCCCCACACGCTGGAACTCAACGTTTCAGATGTTGAATAGAGTGGTTGAGCAGCAGAGACCTTTGATGGAATACCAGCTACAAAACCCTAGGGTGCCACAAAGTCAGCTGCCTCAGTTTCACATCCATGAGTGGCCATGGATGAGAGACCTTTGTGACATCCTACGGGTCTTTGAGGAGTCCACAAGGAGGGTGAGCTCTGAGGATGCGATGGTGAGCCTTACAATCCCGCTCTTGTGTGTTCTGAGAGAATCCCTGATTGACATCAGGGATAACTCAGATCACACAGAGGAGTTAGGGATAGCATCCGATCCGTCACAGCTGGAGAGTAGGTCCACACATCTGTCCGCTTCACTGCGTTTAATGGAGGAGGAGGAGGAGGAGGAGGAGGAGGAGGAGGAGGAAGAAGAGTTGTCCGATGATGTGATGGTGATACAGGAGGCTTCCGGGCAACTTCGAATCGTCCCATTGTTGCAGCGCGGATGGGTAGACATGGAGGATGAGGAGGAAATGGAGATTGAACTTTCCGGTGGGGCCAGAGGAGTCATGCCAACTAACACTGTGGCAGACATGGCTGAGTTCATGTTGGGGTGCTTTACAACCGACAAGCGTATTGTCAAAATCATGGAGGACAACCAGTACTGGATCTTTGCTATCCTTGACCCCCGGTATAAAAACAACATCTCGTCTTTTATTCCGGTAGAGGGGAGGGCCAATCGCATCAATGCTTGCCACAGGCAATTGGTGCAGAATATGATGGAGATGTTTCCAGCATGTGACGTTGGCGGCAGGGAGGGCAATTCCTCCAGTAGGCAACCAAGTTCTCACCGGTCCACACAAACGAGGGGCACACTGTCTAAGGTCTGGGACACCTTGATGGCACCCCCTCGCCAAAGTGCCGCCACGGAGGGTCCTAGTGTCACCAGGCGTGAGAAGTATAGGCGCATGTTGCGGGAATACCTTTCCGACCACAGCCCTGTCCTCTCCGACCCCTCTGCGCCCTACACGTATTGGGTGTCGAAGTTGGACCTGTGGCTTGAACTTGCCCTATATGCCTTGGAGGTGCTGTCCTGTCCTGCCGCCAGCGTCCTATCTGAGAGGGTGTTCAGTGCAGCCGGTGGCATCATCACTGACAAGCGCACCCGTCTGTCAGCTGAGAGTGCCGACCGGCTCACTTTGATAAAAATGAACCACCACTGGATAGAGCCTTCATTTTTGGGCCCACCTGTGTAAAGCACCCCAACATGCAACTCCATGTCTGTACTCAACCTCTCCAATTCCTCCGCATCCTCATACTCATCCACCATAAGCGTTGCACAATTCTGCTAATACTAGGCTCCCTCCACCCTGATTTCCCCCAACTCTGCTGGTTAGAGGCTCCCTCCACCCTGCTTTCCCACAACTCTGCTGGTTAGAGGCTCCCTCCACCCTGCTTTCCCACAACTCTGCTGGTTAGAGGCTCCCTCCACCCTGCTTTCCCACAACTCTGCTGGTTAGAGGCTCCCTCCACCCTGCTTTCCCACAACTCTGCTGGTTAGAGGCTCCCTCCACCCTGCTTTCCCACAACTCTGCTGGTTAGAGGCTCCCTCCACCCTGATTTCCACCAACTCTGCTGGTTAGAGGCTCCCTCCACCCTGCTTTCCCACAACTCTGCTGGTTAGAGGCTCCCTCCACCCTGATTTCCACCAACTCTGCTGGTTAGAGGCTCCCTCCACCATGAATTGGTCCAAACTGGGCTGTTTAGCGGCTCCCTCCACCATGAATTGGTCCAAACTGGGGTTTTTAGAGGCTCCCTCCACCATGAATTGGTCCAAACTGGGCTGTTTAGAGGCTCCCTCCACCATGAATTGGTCCAAACTGGGGCTTTTAGAGGCTCCCTCCACCATGAATTGGTCCAAACTGGGCTGGTTAGAGGCTCCCTCCACCATGAATTTGCCCAAACTGGCCTGTTTAGAGGCTCCCTCCACCATGAATTTGCCCAAACTGGGCTGTTTAGAGGCTCCCTCCACCATGAATTGGTCCAAACTGGGGTTTTTAGAGGCTCTCTCCACCATGAATTGGTCCAAACTGGGCTGTTTAGAGGCTCCCTCCATCATGAATTGGTCCAAACTGGGGTTTTTAGAGGCTCCCTCCACCATGAATTGGTCCAAACTGGGGTTTTTAGAGGCTCCCTCCACCATGAATTGGTCCAAACTGGGCTGTTTAGAGGCTCCCTCCACCATGAATTGGTCCAAACTGGGGTTTTTAGAGGCTCCCTCCACCATGAATTGGTCCAAACTGGGCTGTTTAGAGGCTCCCTCCACCATGAATTGGTCCAAACTGGGGTTTTTAGAGGCTCCCTCCACCATGAATTGGTCCAAACTGGGCTGGTTAGAGGCTCCCTCCACCATGAATTTGCCCAAACTGGGCTGTTTAGAGGCTCCCTCCACCATGAATTTGCCCAAACTGGCCTGTTTAGAGGCTCCCTCCACCATGAATTGGTCCAAACTGGGCTGGTTAGAGGCTCCCTCCACCATGAATTTGCCCAAACTGGGCTGTTTAGAGGCTCCCTCCACCATGAATTTGCCCAAACTGGCCTGTTTAGAGGCTCTCTCCACCATGAATTGGTCCAAACTGGGCTGTTTAGAGGCTCCCTCCATCATGAATTGGTCCAAACTGGGGTTTTTAGAGGCTCCCTCCACCATGAATTGGTCCAAACTGGGGTTTTTAGAGGCTCCCTCCACCATGAATTGGTCCAAACTGGGGTTTTTAGAGGCTCCCTCCACCATGAATTTGCCCAAACTGGGCTGTTTAGAGGCGCCCTCCACCATGAATTTGCCCAAACTGGGCTGTTTAGAGGCTCCCTCCACCATGAATTGGTCCAAACTGGGGTTTTTAGAGGCTCCCTCCACCATGAATTGGTCCAAACTGGGCTGTTTAGAGGCTCCCTCCACCATGAATTGGTCCAAACTGGGGTTTTTAGAGGCTCCCTCCACCATGAATTGGTCCAAACTGGGCTGGTTAGAGGCTCCCTCCACCATGAATTTGCCCAAACTGGCCTGTTTAGAGGCTCCCTCCACCATGAATTTGCCCAAACTGGCCTGTTTAGAGGCTCCCTCCACCATGAATTGGTCCAAACTGGGGTTTTTAGAGGCTCTCTCCACCATGAATTGGTCCAAACTGGGCTGTTTAGAGGCTCCCTCCATCATGAATTGGTCCAAACTGGGGTTTTTAGAGGCTCCCTCCACCATGAATTGGTCCAAACTGGGGTTTTTAGAGGCTCCCTCCACCATGAATTGGTCCAAACTGGGCTGTTTAGAGGCTCCCTCCACCATGAATTGGTCCAAACTGGGGTTTTTAGAGGCTCCCTCCACCATGAATTGGTCCAAACTGGGCTGTTTAGAGGCTCCCTCCACCATGAATTGGTCCAAACTGGGGTTTTTAGAGGCTCCCTCCACCATGAATTGGTCCAAACTGGGCTGGTTAGAGGCTCCCTCCACCATGAATTTGCCCAAACTGGGCTGTTTAGAGGCTCCCTCCACCATGAATTTGCCCAAACTGGCCTGTTTAGAGGCTCCCTCCACCATGAATTGGTCCAAACTGGGGTTTTTAGAGGCTCTCTCCACCATGAATTGGTCCAAACTGGGCTGTTTAGAGGCTCCCTCCATCATGAATTGGTCCAAACTGGGGTTTTTAGAGGCTCCCTCCACCATGAATTGGTCCAAACTGGGGTTTTTAGAGGCTCCCTCCACCATGAATTGGTCCAAACTGGGGTTTTTAGAGGCTCCCTCCACCATGAATTTGCCCAAACTGGGCTGTTTAGAGGCTCCCTCCACCATGAATTTGCCCAAACTGGGCTGTTTAGAGGCTCCCTCCACCATGAATTGGTCCAAACTGGGGTTTTTAGAGGCTCCCTCCACCATGAATTGGTCCAAACTGGGGTTTTTTAGAGGCTCCCTCCACCATGAATTTGCCCAAACTGGGCTGTTTAGAGGCTCCCTCCACCATGAATTGGTCCAAACTGGGGTTTTTAGAGGCTCCCTCCACCATGAATTGGTCCAAACTGGGGTTTTTAGAGGCTCCCTCCACCATGAATTGGTCCAAACTGGGGTTTTTAGAGGCTCCCTCCACCATGAATTGGTCCAAACTGGGCTGGTTAGAGGCTCCCTCCACCATGAATTTGCCCAAACTGGGCTGTTTAGAGGCTCCCTCCACCATGAATTTGCCCAAACTGGCCTGTTTAGAGGCTCCCTCCACCATGAATTGGTCCAAACTGGGGTTTTTAGAGGCTCTCTCCACCATGAATTGGTCCAAACTGGGCTGTTTAGAGGCTCCCTCCATCATGAATTGGTCCAAACTGGGGTTTTTAGAGGCTCCCTCCACCATGAATTGGTCCAAACTGGGGTTTTTAGAGGCTCCCTCCACCATGAATTGGTCCAAACTGGGGTTTTTAGAGGCTCCCTCCACCATGAATTTGCCCAAACTGGGCTGTTTAGAGGCTCCCTCCACCATGAATTTGCCCAAACTGGGCTGTTTAGAGGCTCCCTCCACCATGAATTGGTCCAAACTGGGGTTTTTAGAGGCTCCCTCCACCATGAATTGGTCCAAACTGGGGGTTTTTAGAGGCTCCCTCCACCATGAATTTGCCCAAACTGGGCTGTTTAGAGGCTCCCTCCACCATGAATTGGTCCAAACTGGGGTTTTTAGAGGCTCCCTCCACCATGAATTGGTCCAAACTGGGGTTTTTAGAGGCTCCCTCCACCATGAATTGGTCCAAACTGGGCTGTTTAGAGGCTCCCTCCACCATGAATTGGTCCAAACTGGGGTTTTTAGAGGCTCCCTCCACCATGAATTGGTCCAAACTGGGGGTTTTTAGAGGCTCCCTCCACCATGAATTTGCCCAAACTGGGCTGTTTAGAGGCTCCCTCCACCATGAATTGGTCCAAACTGGGGTTTTTAGAGGCTCCCTCCACCATGAATTGGTCCAAACTGGGGTTTTTAGAGGCTCCCTCCACCATGAATTGGTCCAAACTGGGCTGTTTAGAGGCTCCCTCCACCATGAATTTGCCCAAACTGGGCTGTTTAGAGGCTCCCTCCATCATGAATTGGTCCAAACTGGGGTTTTTAGAGGCTCCCTCCACCATGAATTAGTCCAAACTGGGGTTTTTAGAGGCTCCCTCCACCATGAATTGGTCCAAACTGGGGTTTTTAGAGGCTCCCTCCACCATGAATTGGTCCAAACTGGGGTTTTTAGAGGCTCCCTCCACCATGAATTGGTCCAAACTGGGGTTTTTAGAGGCTCCCTCCACCATGAATTGGTCCAAACTGGGCTGTTTAGAGGCTCCCTCCACCATGAATTGGTCCAAACTGGGCTGTTTAGAGGCTCCCTCCACCATGAATTTGCCCAAACTGGGCTGTTTAGAGGCTCCCTCCATCATGAATTGGTCCAAACTGGGGTTTTTAGAGGCTCCCTCCACCATGAATTGGTCCAAACTGGGGTTTTTAGAGGCTCCCTCCACCATGAATTGGTCCAAACTGGGCTGTTTAGAGGCTCCCTCCACCATGAATTGGTCCAAACTGGGGTTTTTAGAGGCTCCCTCCACCATGAATTGGTCCAAACTGGGGTTTTTAGAGGCTCCCTCCACCATGAATTGGTCCAAACTGGGGTTTTTTAGAGGCTCCCTCCACCATGAATTTGCCCAAACTGGGCTGTTTAGAGGCTCCCTCCATCATGAATTGGTCCAAACTGGGGTTTTTAGAGGCTCCCTCCACCATGAATTGGTCCAAACTGGGGTTTTTAGAGGCTCCCTCCACCATGAATTGGTCCAAACTGGGCTGTTTAGAGGCTCCCTCCACCATGAATTGGTCCAAACTGGGGTTTTTAGAGGCTCCCTCCACCATGAATTGGTCCAAACTGGGCTGTTTAGAGGCTCCCTCCACCATGAATTGGTCCAAACTGGGGTTTTTAGAGGCTCCCTCCACCATGAATTGGTCCAAACTGGGGTTTTTAGAGGCTCCCTCCACCATGAATTGGTCCAAACTGGGGTTTTTAGAGGCTCCCTCCACCATGAATTTGCCCAAACTCTGCTGGTTAGAGGCTCAATCCACCCTGATTTTCAATACAAATGTTGGTGCCAACCTCAACTTACTACAAGGGCCAAATTCACTGCTGGTGACAAGCTCTCCTCACTGCAAGTGCCAAATACACATGTTTCAAGGTGTTTTCCTACTGTCAGAGAGGTGGTATTGAGTGTGTAAAGTGTGTAGTTGTTAGGCTGTGATGTTGGGGTAATAGAGGGTCTTTGGTGTGTTAGATGCCCCCAGACATGCTTCCCCTGCTGTTCCAGTGTCATTCCAGAGGTGTTGGCATAATTTCCTGGGTTGTCATAGTGGACTTGGTGACCCTCCAGACACGGATTTGAGTTTCCCCCTTAACGAGTATCTGTTCCCCATAGACTATAATGGGGTTCGAAACCCGTTCGAACACACGAACATTGAGCGGCTGTTCGAATCGAATTTCGAACCTCGAACATTTTAGTGTTCGCTCATCTCTAATAATAATACTTACCTGCCTTCAAAACCCTGATGCCAAGACTTTGCCACTGTCACCGTGACTCTTCTTACTTCTTTTTTTGATCTTGAAGAACGCAAGGCACCATCTCTACAAGACGTCTGCATTCCAGTCAACTACTTTCTGCTCTACCATATATTTCAACTGAATTAGTGTCCTGCAGTCATTGATACAGTTGAAATTTCTGTGTATGTTTGTGGCAGCCCTGAGATGGGCCCCATAAAGTCAGTAGACCTGACCCATCTGCCAACCAACCCTCGATCGCACCCGCTGATCTGGGCCCCATGGTTACTTGTTACTCTCTCTGTATGACACTTGCTTGGTCTCTATCACTTGCATGGGTGCCTATATAGTTATGCTTGCAGTATATGACAAGAGCTTTCCTGGCACATGCACCAAACATACAATGTAAATGCATCCTAACCTAGTGGCAAAGCTAGGAATGGCGGGATCCCGTGGCGAACTTTTGACATGGGGCCCCTCCGACTGATGCAAAAGACCCCAACCAACCTCCCCCTGGATTCCTGCATGCACTATTATGCCATAGTGGCCTCTGCACACAGTATTATGCCCAATAGTGACCCCTGCACACGGTATTATGTCCCACTGTGGACACTCATGAACAATTATTATACTCTGAGGCCTTTTCAGACCCCAGAGTATAATAATCGGAGACCGAGAAGGGACCGAGAAGGGATACAAACATAAGTAGGTCCGAAGCCTGTCTGGAGCCCGGAGTGGTAAGTAACAGTGTTTTTTATATTCCCGTACCTCTCCTGGGCCTCCGATCATTATACTCGTGGGCCTGAAAAGACCCCCGAGTATAATAATAGTGTTTGTGAGTCCTGCGGCGTCACTTACTGATCCCGGCCACTACCAGGGATTGGTAAGTAAATAGGGCCCGTTGCCATCTTGAGTAACTCCAGCTGGTAATGGCCTATTTAAAAAAAAAACACAGTGGTAGTGGCTGTCGCTGGAGAGAATAGTTGCCGTTGAGGGTATATATGTAAATCCAAACGTCGAGTGGGGTTCATTCATAATTTGGTGCAGACATGTGTGCATGGAGATTACATTAGGTTGGGGTGATTGTACCACATAACAAGCAAACAACACCCGAGTGGCTCATATATATTTATATTTACACATGACCATTTGCTTTGCAGATGTAGGTTATTTTCTATAAGCATCAATTACCGGCTTCACATCAAACAGTTATGCACCTGTGAATCATCTCACTTTATTCATATTGTGACATGCCCTTATAGTAAATTGTGAGTATTATGAATAATGCAGACTCTTTAAAGGGGTTTTCCAGAGTTTAAATATCATTACCAAACAGCAGGGAATGTCATCAAAATAGAAACACTAATATACATTTATTCAATTCCCTGCTGTTCCAGTGTTGCTGCTCAGGTGGTCCCTGATAGTCTGCCCAAAAGTGATGATATACTCACTATAGGAGAATGGTAATGAACAGACAGAAATGCTATCTTACTTTTTTTCTATGTGATTTTCTAGCTTTCAGTCTTTTGAAATAATAATTAGACTTTATTCGCACACTTTGTGTTACAGTTTTTTTGAGGGCTTGTAACAAATGAGATGAAGTTCAAATTTTTACAACCTTTCAGTTAAATCACAAATAAATTTAATTAGAGATGAGCGAGTAGTATTCTATCAAATACCTCCCCTGCAGTAAAAATTCGATGCCCCTCCCACCTTCCCTGGCGCTTTTTTACAATAACTATGCAGGGGAGGTATTTGATCGAAAACTACTCGCTCATCTAAATTTAATATTTTTTTTTTTTATTAACTAACAGTCTGTATTTTTATTTTAGGAATTGTTCCCCCTCCTACTTCTTGTTCATTAACACTAATAATCATCATAAGATAGCGCCAACATATTCCGTAAATAACCCTTTCTTATCTTGCATGTTTGAGATACAATATAGTCATAGAATTTTAATAGTACTCATGTCTGAGGACCCTTAAAGAGGACCTTTCAACACCTCCCCCAAATGAAGTTCTTAGCATAATAGTCATTGCTCTGCTGATTCCAGGGCAGTTTGAATTTTCTCTCTATTCCAGATAAGGGTCCAATCAGTATTCAAGATAGGCTGCCCCAAATAGGTCTCCCATCGTGACATGTAGGGATGTTTAGGTAAAACATCAGTGGTGGGATCCGAGAGGAGGCGATATAGATCTGAGATCAGCCCCTGTGTCCCAGTACCAGCCTTACAGAGCCTCTCAAAAAATGTGGGGTTAGGTGCTACCGGCCCCTGAAAAACAGAGGTAGCAATATGGGAGATCTGGATATACGTGAACTCACTGGACTCGGGAAGGCCAAACGTAGATTGGAGACTCGGCAAACGGCCAGAGAGTCCAAGTCCTATAATCAGTAATATCGGCTAGGTGGAATAGGCCCACCATTCTGCCATGGCAAGGCCATGAATCCAGTGAGCCCAAGTGGGTAGTTAGGGTGAAGCAGAAATGCAGTCATAGAAGAATGAGAGGAAGAAATGAGGGCCAGACAAGTGTGCCAAATGTCTCTGGTGAGTGCCATGGGGCCCAAAAGATCAGACCCAGGGGGAGAGTATGGACTGGACCAAATCAAGGAGGTAGGGTGCTGTGGGGCCAACCACAATTTCTCTATCTCCATCCATTTGGAGTAGGCATGGAGAGTAGACCAGATCGGAATCCTGCGCAACTGGACAGCCCAGTAATACAAGACCCTATGAGTCATGATAAGCTGTTTAGAAAGCCTGTGTCTCCCCCCTGGCCCATACAAACCGAAGGAGTGAGCCCTGCAACGCACGAAGGTCCCGGAGGTGGACCGGTATCGGGAGGGTCTCAAACAGGTAAAGCAACTTAGGTAAAAAAGTAATCTTGACCACGGCAATATGGCTAAAGTGAGACAGAGGCAATCCCTGCTACTTATCTGTGGGAGAGGCCCCTGGGTGTTAGCTGCTAGGTGGATGCAGGGATGACCAGATAATACCTCGGATTAGGTGCAGTTTCAGAAGAGCACAGAAATGTGTGTCCAGTTTCTTCCACAGCTAGCCACGACCCCTCCCCCCCAATCCCAGCTTCTGATCACAGCTGCATCCACTTCTGCAGAAGGTGAAGCGCAGGTGGCTGTGAGCAGGAGCGAGGATCGGCAAGTAAATAGGGCCCATTACATGCTGGGGTTACTCCAGCAGGTAACGGCCTATTAAAAAAAAGCAACAAAAAAACAAATCAGGGGCTCGGCAGGCCCCCTAATATCCCGGGCCCTGTGGCATTTGCTACCGCTGCTACCACGGTAGTTATGCCCCTGATCAGATACCAGTCTTAGTAAATGTGTCTGGTAAAGTGGTCTTTGCTGAGTGGGACCTCCTTCCAAGTTTTGTTATGGATCCCTGCGGTTATGAAGCCTCTTTAGTCTGTTTCCTATTATTATACATGACCCCCTGTCTCTCCTGTGCTCAGTCGCTTTTGTGGACTGTTCGGTCTTCTTTCAGTTAGGATGTTGTGAGTAGATGTGAGGACACTTACAATGTTATTGCCCTCCATCAGGGAGACTGAACCCCATAACAAGTGTAATGTAACTTGGGACAGAAGATGACACAAT